>NC_050077.1:20912530-21238656 GCF_009764565.3 Dermochelys coriacea
TTAGAGACTAACAAATTTATTTGAGCATAAGCTTTCATGAGCTGTAGGTCCAAACACAAAGCTCTTTATTGAAGAGTGCACACAACAATAGAGAGCAGCCCGTCTCACAAGAGAACCAGCCGCCTCTAAATAAAATTAATAGGTTTTTATAGACAGTCCCGTCGCGTCACATATTTATTCATAAAGCAGCCCCCCCATGTTAGTTAAAAATCCTCTTTCTCTCTTATGCATGTACTTCTACCCCCTTATTATAGATAGCTTTTAGCAAATCGTAATGCTTCACTAACTTTCTTATCGGTATGGGTGTCACCAGGAGACGAGGAGTTAAGAACAGACGTAACACAAAAACAGGGAGTGGAAAACAGTGCCCCCGTATCTCAAGGACTGTTCCCAGAATATCTGGTACAAAAATGCAGGAATGCAGGCCTCCCCTTTTTTCTCACTCTCTGTAACTTAAACAAGTATTCCTTCATTCTACCTTCAGAGACTCCCAGCAGCCTTGCTTGGCCTGACTTTGGTTCGGTTGGCATAACTGCTTCATGTTTAACTTTTCTCACCTAACAGTAACATTTTAAACATATTTGCATCTATTATCTTTTTCTAGCACAAAACAGGAACTTTTACATTTCTAAGCACTTTTCTTGAATAGATTAATAACAATGGTTGATGAGACACATCTTACACAAAATAGGAACTCAAATCTTCCTTTCAGAGTAGCAGCCATATTAGTCTGTATCCGCAAAAAGAAAAGGAGTACTTGTGGCACCTTAGAGACTAACAAATTTATTTCAGCATAAGCTTTTGTGAGCTACAGCTCACTTCATCTTCCTTTGAGAGCTATAATTGTCTAATAATAGTTTGAGGCTTCATGCTTGAAGAGCATATTCTGACATTTAAACCAGGTGAGCAGAATGCCTGAATTTCTGAGATATAGCTTGTTGGCTCTAATACAAAAAGAGACTGATTTCTCAGTAAATCCATTACCGTCTCACTCTAGTGTATTATGCTTGCTGACAGATTGTATTATACCCTACTATAATTGTGTTTCCCACAGACAAAAATATGCATGTTGTGAAGTTATAAAATCTAAGTAGACGTTCTATTGTTAAGCTTTCAGTCTGTAAGTCTCACAGCAGAATGAGGAATGGTACAGTTATCTCAATTCATTGGTGCCAGAGAAGTAAAACATTAATACTTAAATAAAACCTTTTTTCCAAAGCATCCTATCAATGATACATTATGCTAGTTAAAAAAATAGACTGTTGTGTAAAATTTCCTTAACAAAATGTGTTACTAAATGGAGGGAGATCTGTCCGGTCCTATAGTTAAATATGGGTCCATCATGAGGTGTATGTATCCAGCTTCTGAAAAGTTCATGATGGGAGGGCAGGGGGAGGAGGAATTAATAAGCTTCTTGGAAGGGAAGAAAAGTACCTCCATTTCCCTAAAGGATTGTATAACTTGCTAGTCCTGAAAGGACCTGACATCTGGTCCTTAATAACAGACCTTTAAAAGAAAACATTTAGTCCACGGGAGAGGCCTTTCTCTCAGGGAAGAATACACGCCGGGTAGACAGGGATAAGTTATATTCAGCATCATGTCAGATAGTCATGGACAGGGTTTTATCCATAACCAAGTTATATAATGTTGAACATGACTTGTCTCTGACTGCAAATGTTTTAGATATGTTGCTACAGGTGGCTAAGATAAGCACAAGTCATCAATCAGAATTCATGTCATTATTGCTGTCTGGCATTTTAGAATGGAAAAAATCTTTTTTGTACAATTCAACTTTTTTTTCTTTTGCAGGATGCAAAGTTTGTAGAGGAACGACGCAAACAGCTACAAAATTACTTACGGAATGTTATGAACAAAATTATTCAAACTGTGCCAGAATTCACAGTTAGCCCCAAAAAAGAGACTCTTATTCAACTGATGCCCTTTTTTGTGTAAGTATGTGTGAAATGGACATGCAGTATTCAACAAAATATTAAGCCTTTTTCTTTGCAGTTTAACGTTAGATGTAATGCTACCACCACTGAAATCTCCATTTTATTATAGAAAGAAGCCCACTAACACGATAAATGCTTTTGATATGTTTAAAGAAATTATACATCTACAGTATTTTTTTCAGCATTTCAAATGTTTCTTTGAATAAAGGACACTATGGATAAAACTTTCAAAAGCATCTAATGTTTTAGGAGCCTAAGTCCTTTTAAATATCACTGGGTACTTTTGAAAATTGTGCTCTCTGGGTTTTGGGGAGTTTCGTTTTTATTTTTTGGTGTTTCATTCTACCTTCTTCTCTCCCTCCCCCCATTTAAGTTTTATATACTTGCCAAAATAAAGAATGAAAGGAATCTGACTGATTTTTCAAGGAAAAATGCAGAACTTTTGCAATCTGTGTACTGTTTCACTTACTACAGGAAGGGAGTAATATTACATTCCAGGTACAATAATATAGTTGTGTAAATATAAAGGTAGGAGAAAATGGCAAGACATACTTCCATATAACCTGGTTATGTGTTAAGAGTATTTTAACATTAATATATCACTATATCAGAATAACATTTTTCTTTTACCTTTCCGTTTTGCTGTAAGCACAGCCCCTTAAAATATGTGTCATTTAAAAATACTAAAATGATAACATTAATGAAAACTGTTTTTTGGAGTATGGGGTCAGTCTTTCTCTCTGACACAGTCTTCAAGCGCATTGTGTTATGTCTGATCTTCTTTTGGCCTGAATATGTAACAGGGACCTATCCAGCAAGATACTGAATGATGGGAAATGAGAGCAAGCAGAATCTTTGAGAACGAACTCAGCACCTGTAGGATTAGAGTCAGGATGTGCTTAAAGTATTGAAGGCCCCAACTCTGCTTCCACTGAAGCCAGTGGGAGTTCTGTCATTGATCACAATAGCAGCAGGAATGGGAGCCAGATATGACTGTAATTTTATGATGAAACTGTGCCGTTAACTCAGGTGCAACATGAAGTAGTTGAGGTGAAATTCTAGATTTTATAAGAGCTAAGTATTATAGATCTTTTTATCAATAGTTCTCAAAGTGCTTAACGCATGGCAGATGAGTGGCAGAGTCAGGAAGAACCCAGGTTCTCTGTCCCCTAATACAATCCCATCTCCTCTGGAGCATACTGCCCTTTGAATCTGGTTCAGGTAGTATCTAATCATATATAGTTACTAAACATGTACAATCTGTATATTCATTGAACAGTCCAAAGAATTTACATGCTAAGACTCCATTTCTGGGGCTCCACTGGGATCCACTCAAGTGGATCAGTTTGCAGAATCAGGGCCCAATTAAATACAATATATTCCAGAAAAAACAAACCTCCTTTGTCACTTGTACTAATTGCACTACATTGTGCTGCATTTGAGATTTGCAAGTTGAAATGTAGTATTTTCCAGGGCAGAGATCTATAGGGATAGAACGTTGACTGGGAAAAAATAACATTTATTAGAAGCAAGCTTCCATAGTCTAATTCTGCTTGTCATTCTCTGACAGGGAAATTTCCATAATTTCAGTATTTTTGTCCAAGTTACCACCAGATTCTTTTTGTTGTAAAGTAAAATTGTATGTATACCATCAAGTTTAACGAGCTAGCATTCCCTGTCTTACACTTAAAACTGCATCTGATATATTGAGTGTGTGAAAACAAAATTTGCTGACTCTCTTAAAATCTCAGTGATATTTTGTTTCACTTTAAAGCTAGAAGCAATTTTATGTTGAAAATAAGAATTGCACCAAGGTACACAGTCATGTCATCTTTTAATTTCTCTGTGTCTGTATATAATGATGGCTTCTGATTTCTCTGTACCTTCACCTGTGCTTTTTCAGTGGCCTGTTCCTTACAAAAGACAGGAAGAATACCAAAATATATTTTGTGGCATTTTCATTGTTGTAGTTATTCCTGCATTTTGTCAAAGTAAAAGTAAATTTGACATGACATATTGAGGTTGCTGGCAGAAATGATGGGATATCATTTGTAGAGGCATAAAAACTTACCTCCTTCTCCAAATAACTCAATTTGTGTAAATTTGCTACAGGTTGTGATGATTTAAATAGTTTTACATTTTGTCACTTAAAAGATCATTAGAGAATTTTCTGTTACTTTAATTCTTTTTAAAGAAATTAATACTTAGGAAATGCTCTATTTCACTTTGTTTCTTAAACAAATGAGGGAAGGAATGTAGATTGTAACCCACATTTAGAATTGAATTTTCATATGAAATCATTATTATTTCTCTTTCTCCTATAGTGTTTACTTTTAAGGTTATTAAAACATATTTTTGTGAAATGTGAATTGCTAATAGCTTATCAGCATTATTAGTAATATGGAAGTTGCAACTTTAAATTCAATTTAGAGCTGTATGATTTGATTGATAATCACTGGTCTTTCATGTCTGGGATAATGATTAAATTCTAACCTGAAACAACATGTGGAACATCAGTCGGCAAAAAACATATTGCATGTTATCTAGTACTTGTTTACTTTGTTTTTCTGCATGAGTCCTCAAAATTATTTTTATCCTCTCATCATTCTGAGATCGCTCTGTTTCTCACCCTATTTTGCCAACCAGGAGCATGTTCTCTTGCTATAAGGACATAACATATGTTGCCCATCAAGAGCTTTATTAGTGCTATTCTGTGAATTTCCCAAAGGAAGGGATAGAAGTAATGCCTGCAAAGAGCCGTGTTTGCCACTGATCTAAGCTGATGCATTTCATTGACTTAAATAGAGTTGCATCCACTTATGCCAGTGGTGAATTTGGCCTAAAGACTTTTCAATTGTAAATTAATCGTTATCCAGGTAAAAAAGCAAACACAACAAAAAAGCAAATAAAAATCTGAATGTTTGGTGCACAATAAAAAAAATCTAGATATAACTAAGGTTACAGATGAACTGAATTGGTATGGTCTGAATTTACCTAGATGCAAACAAAAATTGGATATTGTTCAAGTTCAAAACATTCTTAGGCTATGTCTACACTACAGAGCTTACAGCAGTGCAGCTTCACCGGTGCTAGTGCAGATGCTTTAAACCAATGGGAGAGAGCTCTCCCATCGACTAATTGCTTCATCCCCCATGAGCAGCAGTAGCTGCGTTGGTGGGAGAACCTAAAGGCAAATGAGAATGGGAAGGAAAGATATAGAAAGAATATAGCTGGGTTTTCCATAAACCCTATTACTTTAGCATCTAAGTGCTTCCCAGCAAATTAGATCTCCTTCTTCTGAATATCGAGCAAAGAACGCTCTCCTGTTAGATCAGAGTGGTACCCTATGGTGAGTTCCTGAATCGCCCGATGCATGACTGGCAATGCACAGGTCAACTGCAGTCAGGCCAATACCTATAGAATATTCCTACTGGGGCCCACCTTTCCTTAGGTCTAGGAGTGGGGCCTCATAACATATTAAAGGAAAGAGGAGGAAGTTTCAGTCATCATTAGCATCGATGGCCAGGCTTCCTGTACCAGGAGTGGAGATGGCTCGGAAAACACTCTAGTTGCCCTACCTACCAAAGAAATCCTCATCTTTTCCATGCAAGGCCTTGGACCCAACACATACCAGCTGTCAATGACTTTAGAACTTTACAAAACCTGTTTTTGAGGCTAACTGAAACCTTGGACATTGAGACAATGGTGATCCATGCATATGCTATCCATGCATATTCTCAGCTCCTCAGTGCCCTGCCAATTAATAAGGTCACACTGAATCCAGCAAAGGGACTGTGGTCCACTCACACCTAGCTTTCTCCTACTTCGAAGCAAGTAGAAAAGTGCTATCAAGTGTCACTTAAGAGCTTGGAACATTTTTACATGCATCTGACATGAGGGTCCCTTGTGGTAACTGCAGTCCAGAAAAAGACCAGGTCCATGTAAGAGCACTCCAAAAAATAAGGACCCCAATCAACTAGACTTTTCAGTGTAAAGGCCTATTTAATAGCTTTCCTCCAATTCCACATTACAAACTTCCAAGCCTTGTTAGTAAAAGATAGTTTTTCAATGTAGGAAAGGGTAACTCCCTTCCTAACTAGGTTCCCACAGAACTCTAGAGAGAAGCTGAGAGATGCACTCAAAGAAGGCTAGATGGTAATGAAGATAGTGCTATAAGTGGCTTTGGATGAGTCTGATGTGGCCGTTAGATCCATGGCTACAGTGGTAACAATGCACCAACCAACCTGTAACCTAGTTATAGGCTTCTGGGATTCCAAATGAAGTTCCAGTGACAATCGAGGACTTACCATTTGATGTAATAGAGCTCTACAGCAACTGGATGGATGAAGCAGTCCATTCCCTAAAGAATTCAAGGGCAACACTGAGATCTTTAAGCATATGCACCCCAGTGCTAAACTGCAAGTTCTTCTATTGGCAGCGCTCACAATGGCAAAGGCCATCTGACTCCAATAATCACCCAGAAAACATCCATTATATCAGGAGGCACCTGTCATCCTCTTCCTCTGTCACAGAGGCAGCCGCTTGGATGGGGTGCATGTTGAGAAACATGGCAAAGCTATGTCAAATAATATAATGGGGTTCAAAAGAGAGCTACATAGATTCATGGAAGATAGGTCCATCAATGGCTATTAGCCAGGATGGGCAGGAATGGTGTCCCTAGCCTCTGTTTGCCAGAAGCTGAGATTGGGTGGCAGGACATGGATCTCTTGATGATAACCTGTCTGTTCATTCCCTTTGGGGACCTGCCATTGGCCACTGTCAGAGGACAGGATACTGGGCTTGATGGACCTTTGGTCTGACCCAGTATAGCCATTCTTATGCCAGAGTCAACTGTTGGAAATCATTCTACCTCTCCCATTGGGCATAGTAAGAGATTACAGCCAACAGTTTTGTGCTGGACATCATCCCCTATGACCAGAACATCTATTTTCATGCTACGTTTTCTTCCCACTCCTCTTTATTTATTCCTCTTAAAAAGACCCTTTTCATGAGACCAAAAGGAAGTGGTTTTGTTGTTTCGTTTAGGAGCCATAGAAGAGTTCCTTGGGAGTACAGAGGAAGAAGCTTCTACTCCTGATATTCCTTATTCTGAAGAAGAAAGAAGGTTTTAGTCCCATCATGGGTCCCAGACTTGACAAGACTGAACAAGTATATGCACCACCTCAGATTTAGAATGGTAATGCTTGCCACTAACAGTCTATCTCTTCAAGCTCAGGACTAGTTTGTAGCTCTCGGTTTACAGGATGTGTAGTTCCATATTGCCATCCACCTGACCTTCAGAAAGTACCTGTAATTTACAGTAGGTCCAAAGTACAGCCTTTCAGATTTTCAACAGTCCTGAGAGTGTTTATGAAATGCCTCACTATGGTGGTGTCACACATAGGGAGAAAAGGGCATCGGTGTCTATCCATATGTGAGCAACTGGCTGATGTGAGGCAGTTCACATCCAGAAACTCTGACAAGCTTTAACTGCACGATCTCTCTGTTCATCTAGCTGAGTCTCCTGATGCACTACAAGAAATTGTCACTTTTCCCATCACAGATGATAGCGTTCATGGGGATCAGGATAGATTCAAGACAGAAAGGGTTTACCCACCACAGGACAGATTCCTCTTGCTTCTGTCATTACTAAAGACAGTGGCAACTGTATGGACTTCCCTCACATTATTAGGCCATATGCCATGTGTACATATATGACGCAACTTGCCAGACTTCACCTGAGTCCACTACAACTCTGGCTTAGGTCAGTCTTCTCCTCTGGAAAGTATCCACTGAAAAAGGAAGTCCTTATGCCACCTCATGTCCTCATGGTGCTAAACTGCTGACTGCATCCTGATAATGTCCCAAATGGGTTACTGTTCATGACCCTGTCCCCACCAAGGTATTAGTCATGGACCTATCTGTGATGAGCTGGGGAATCCACCTGGATCTTTTAAAGATACAAGGGATGTAGTCCCCAGAGGACATGCATATCAATATCTTAGAGCACAGAGCCTTCAAACTGGCATAGATTATGTTCTTCCCATGTCCTACAACACTTGGTAGTGCAGATACTAACAGGCAATACTTTAGCTGTGCACTACATAAACAAACAAGGGGGTGTTTGCTCTTTCTCCTCCCCTTGAAGGGAGGCACTCAAGCTATAGAATGGGTGCCATCAGCATGGCATACCCAGTAGTTCTGCACCTTTCAGGAGTCAGCAATGATGTGGCAGACTTACTCAGCGGGCAATCAGTCACCTATTACAAGTGGTCACCACAGAAATCCATTACCAAGTCATTATTCCATCAGTGGGGGACTCAGTTGATAGACCTGTTTGGCACGAAGGACAAGGCCAGTATCTGAACTTCTGTGCCAGAAAGTGCATGAGCCCAAGAACGTTGCCAGATGCCTTCCCTCTGCAGTGGAATCACGACCCTCCATACACTTTCCCACTGATTCCACTACTTCCCAGGCAAAGCCAGAGAGGACTGGGCCAAACTTATCCTCACAGCTCCCTACTGGCTGAGGCAGTTCTGGCTGACAGACCTGATACAGATGTTCACACAACTATTGATCAGGCAGCCTCCTAGACTGCTCAGACCAGCTGTCATTAGATCGGGTTGAAGTATTCCATCCAAACCCAAAGTTGCTGCACCTCACTGCCGGGATGTTGATTGGTTGAGCACCATGGAAAGGAGCTGCTCCTCACACATTCAGGAAATCCTGGCACTGGGCAGAAAGCTATCTTTGAGAGAGACTTCTCCAAATGAAATAGATTCTCAATGTGGGCGGCCTAATACAGTCTAAACCCCGTGCAGGCCCTGGTACTGCAAATTCTTGACTATTTGCTGTAGTAAAAACATACTGGACTTTCATTTAGCACAGTAAAAGTCCATCTGACAGTAATATCAGCATATCATCTACCAATACAGTTGTTCTTTGTCTTCTTTCATTTGACAGTGTCCAAATTTCACAAGGGTCTACTGCCTGCTTACCCACAAGTCAGAGATACTACTCCATCATGGGACCTCAACATTGTCCTTCTGAAGTTTATGGAGCTCTTCTTTCAGCCCCTCAAAGAGTGATCCATCCACCATCTTAATTCCAGGCCTGGTCTACACTTAAAAATTAGATTGACCTAGCTATGTCACTCAGCAGTGGCAGTGCTGTAGTTAGGTTGACCTAAACTCTGGTACAGATGCAGTTAAGTTAACAGAAGAATTATTCCATCGACCTAACTAATGCCTTTGGAGAGATGGATTAATTACATCAACAGAAAAAAACTTGTTGATGTAAGAAGCATCTACACTACAGCGGCACAGCTGCAGTGCCATAGCTGTGCCACTGTAGCAACTGTAGTGTAGACATACCCTTCAAGAAGAGGGAACAAGCTTCATGGTGGAACCTCTGTATACCTCCATTCCATAAAGAAAAAGTAGCACTTACATAGGCTCTGCTTCTTCCCCAAGGCTCTACCTTCAGTCTGCCTCTTCCCACCCCTGCTCTGCCCCTCCCCTAAAGCCCTGTCCTCACTCCACCTCTTCCCACCTCCTCCCAAAGGCCCCTGCCTGCCTGCCACTCACTGCTCTCCACCGTCCCCCAAACCCCTCCCCAAGCCGCCAAACAGTTGTTTGGCAGCTCCCCAGATTAGCTGATCGGGGGCACTGCCAAAAAGCTGATCGGTGGCACCACTGTTGGGTGCTGAACACCACTATTTTTTTCGTGGGTGCTCTAGCCCCAGAGCACCCACGGAGTCAGCGCCTATGAATACTTAGACCTAATGCAAAATTCTTTCCAAAGGTGGTTTGGAACCACCTAAACCAATCAACCTTTGTGCTTTCCTAAATCTCATCTCATGCAAGAGAAGAGGAAGCTATGGACATACTTTAGCATATCCAGAGCTCTGCTGTATTACATTGAGAAAACCAAATCTTTTAACACTATCCCCACATCTATTTGTGGTCATAACTGGCCACTCCAAGGTCCCCAGATTATTTCGTCACAAATATTGTCAAAGTAGGTATTGCACATTTTATCTCACTTTTATTAGCTGGCTAGTGTACTTCTCCCACTGACTATTAAGGCTCACTCTACCAGAGCTCAAGTAATATCCTTGGCCTGGAAGGACACAGCTGTTGTAACAATCAACATAACCATGTCTTTGGGGAAGCTCATAAAGAATTTGTGGCAACAGAGCAAAATTGGCATCAACATAAGTACAAAAGGATACAATAATTTGGAACGGACACTAATTAAAATTATATAAGGAAAAAAACTTGTTACTCTGGATAAAATAAATTGATAAATAGTTCTTTGGAGTTGTGCATAAAATTTTACCCTTGCAGTAATTAAATTATGTAAAAAGTGGTAGTTTGCTACTTAATCTATAATGGATTATAGGAGATTTTCTGGAGGTTATTCATTGTTTTTATTGACCACCTTATTAGAGATAATTTGATCTGATTTTCTTTGTGGTTCTATTCTGAAAAATGATTTTGTACAAATAGCATTGTGAGTTCTATAATTGCTGCAGTTAAAGCTATCAAATAAAAAGGAGGGTATTTGTGGCACCTTAGAGACTACCAAATTTATTTGAGTATAAGCTTTCGTGGGCTACAGCCATTTGATCAGATGCAGTGGAAAATACAGTAGGACAATTTTATATACACAGAGAACATGAAACAATGGGTGTTACCATGCACACTGTAACAAGAGTGATCAGTTAAGGTGAGCTGTTACCAGCAGAAAAGAAAAAAAACCTTTTGTAGTGATTCATAGATTCAGAGATACTAAGGTCAGAAGGGACCATTCTGATCATCTAGTCTGACCTCCTGCACAATGCAGGCCACAGAATCTCACCCACCCACTCCTATGAAAAACCTCTCACCTATGTCTGAGCTATTGAAGTCCTCAAATCGTGGTTTAAAGACTTCAAGGAGCAGAGAATCCTCCAGCAAGTGACCCGTCCTCCATGCTACAGAGGAAGGCAAAAAACCTCCAGGGCCTCTTCCAATCTGCCCTGGAGGAAAATTCCTTCCTGACCCCAAATATGGCAATCAGCTAAACCCTGAGCATATGGGCAAGATTCACCAGCCAGATACTACAGAAAATTCTTTCCTAAGTAACTCAGATGCCACCCATCTAATATCCCATCTCAGGGGATTAGGCCTATTTACCATGAATATTTAAAGATCAATTAATTACCAAAATCCCATTATCCCATCATACTATCTCCTCCATAAACTTATCGAGTTTAATCTTAAAGCCAGATAGATCTTTTGCCCCCACTGCTTCCCTTGGAAGGCTACTCCAAAACTTCACTCCTCTGATGGTTAGAAACCTTCGTCTAAATTCAAGTCTAAACTTCCTGGTGGCCAGTTTATACCCATTTGTTTTTGTGTCCACATTGGTACTGAGCTTAAATAATTCCTCTCCCTCTCTGGTATTTATCCCTCTGATATATTTATAGAGAGCAATCATATCTCCCCTCAACTTTCTTTTAGTTAGGCTAAACAAGCCAAGCTCCTTGAGTCTCCTTTCACAAGACAAGTTTTCCATTCCTCGGATCATCCTAGTAGCCCTTCTCTGTACCTGTTCCAGTTTGAATTCATCCTTTTTAAACATGGGAGACCAGAACTGCACACAGTATTCTAGGTGAAGTCTCACTAGTGCCTTGTATAATGGTACTAAAACCTCCTTATCCCTACTGGAATACCTCTCCTGATGCATCCCAAAACCGCATTAGCTTTTTTCACAGCCATATCACATTGGCGGCTCATAGTCATCCTATGATCAACCAATACTCCAAGGTCCTTCTCCTCCTCCGTTACTTCTAATGGATGCGTCCACTGCTTATAACTAAAATTCTTGTTATTAATCCCTAAATGCATAATCTTACATTTCTCACTATTAAATTTCATCCTATTACTATTACTCCAGTTTACAAAGTCATCCAGATCCTCCTGTATGATATCCTGATCCTTCTGTGAATTGGCAATACCTCCCAGCTTTGTATCATCTGCAAACTTTATTAACACACTCTCTCTTTGTGCACCAAGATCAGTAATAAAAAGATTAAATAAGATTGGTCCCAAAACTGATCCCTGAGGAACTCCACTAGTAACCTCCCTCCAGCCTGACAGTTCACCTTTCAGTAGGACCCGTTGTATTCTTCCCTTTAACCAATTCCTTATCCACCTTTTGATGTTCATCTTGATCCCCATCTTTTCTAATTTAACTAATAATTCCCCATGTGGCACAGTATCAAACGTCTTACTGAAATCGAGGTAAATTAGATCCACTGCGTTTTCTTTACCTAAAAAAACTGTTACTTTCTCAAAAAAGGAGATCAGGTTGGTTTGGCATGATCTACCTTTTGTAAAACCATGTTGTATTTTGTCCCATTTACCATTGACTTCTATTTTCTCCTTCAAAATTTTTTCCAGGATCTTGCATACTACAGATGTCAAATTAACAGGCCTGTAGTTACCCAGATCACTTTTTTTTCCTTTCTTAAAAATAGGAACTATATTATCAATACTCTAATCATACAGTACAACTCCTGAGTTTACAGATTCATTAAAAATTCTTGCTAATGGGCTTGCAATTTCAGATGCCAATTCCTTTAATATTCTTGGATGAAGATTATCTGGGCCCCCCGATTTAGTCCCATTAAGCTGTTTGAGTTTCACTTCTACCTCAGATATGGTAATATCTACCTCCATATTCTCATTCCCATTTGTCATGCTACCATTATCCCTAAGATCCCCTTTAGCCTTATTTAAAACTGAGGCAAACTATTTGTTTAGATATTGGGCCATGCCTAGATTATCCTTCACCTCCACTCCATCCTCAATGTTTAGCGGCCCCACTTCTTCTTTCTTATTTTTCTTCTTATTTATATGGCTATAGAACCTTTTACTGTTGGTTTTAATTCCCTTTGCAAGGTCCAACTCTACTCGACTTTTAGCCTGTCTCACTTTATCCCTACATGTTCTGACCTCAATTAGGTAGCTTTCCTTGCTGATCTCTCCCATCTTCCACTCCCTGTATGCTATCTGCTTCTTCTTAATCACCTCTCTAAAATGCTTGCTCATCCAGCTTGGTCTACAACTCCTGCCTATGAATTTTTTCCCCTTTCTTGGGATACAGGCTTCCGATAGCTTCTGCAGCTTTGATTTAAAGTAATCCCAGGCCTTCTCTACCTTTAGATCCATAAATCCTTCAGTCCAATCCACTTCCCTAACTAATTTCCTTAATTTTTGAAAGTCAGCCCTTTTGAAATCAAAAACCCTAGTTGCAGATTTATATTTGTTAATCTTTCCATTCAGTTTGAACTGAATTAGCTCATGATCACTTGAACCAAGATTGTCCCCTACAACCATTTCTTCTATGAGGTCCTCACTACTCACCAAAACCAAATCTAAAATGGCATCCCCTCTAGTCGGTTCAGCAACTACTTGATGAAGGAATCCATCAGCTATCGCATCTAGGAAAATCTGAGCCCTATTATTATTACTAGCACTGGTCCTCCAGTCTATATCTGGGAAGTTAAAGTCTTCCATGATCACGCAGTTTCCATTAGTATTTACTTTATTAAACACATTAAAAAGGGCTCTATCCATATCCAAATTAGATCCCGGTGGTCTATAGCACACCCCAAGCACTATCGTAGGGGAGGCTCTACTAGTTTTCTTCCCCAATGTAATTTTTGCCCAGATGGACTCTGTCTTATCCATTGCATCGCTTCTTATTTCTTTACATTCTACCTCCTCATTGATATACAATGCTACTCCACCATCTTTACCTTTATTTCTGTCTTTCCTAAACAGCACATACCCTTCAATACCTGTAGTCCAGTCATGACTACTCTTCCACCATGTTTCTGTTATCCCTATAATATCAGGTTTCACTTCCTGCACCAGTAGCTCTAGTTCCTCCATTTTGTTACCTAGGTTCCTCACATTGGTGTACAAACATCTTAATTTTTGCTGTTTGGCCTCGCTCACATTTTGTACCCTATTAGGCGCGGTCATTCTACAGCCAGTATAACCTATTAGACTGGTATCCACACTGCCCTTCCTCCTTATATATATTCTCCTACCCACGGCTGTATCCTTTCTTACTTCGTCTTCTTTCCTCTCAATGCTAAAATCCGGCGTGGAGATTACCTGGACATCTCTCAACCATCTCCCCCAAATTCCTTGTTTAAAGCTCTCCTTTATCAGTTGTGCCAGCCTCGATCCTAGAAGTCTATTTCCTTCCCTACTTAGATGAAGTCCATCCCGAGAGAACTGTCCTCTGTCCATGAATGCCTCCCAGTGGCCATACATCCCAAAGCCCTCCTTATAGCACCACTGCCTAAGCCATCTGTTGATAGTCAAAATCCTGTCACACTTTCGTTGCCCTTCTCTAGGAACAGGCAGAATCCCACTAAAGATCACCTGAGCCTCGATTTCCTTAAGCGTCGTCCCCAGCCTAGCATCGTCTCCCTTAATACTTTCAGCTAGAATCTAGCTGTTTCATTTTTTCCCACATGAAGGATAATTAGGGGATTCTTTCCTGCTCCCATGAGGATCCTTTTCAACCTCAGGTCTACATCCCATATCTTAGCACCTGGAAGACAGCACACCCTTCTATTCTCTGGATCAGCTCTAGTTACAGGCCTGTCTGTTCTTCTCAATAAAGAGTCCCTGATCACATAGACCTGCCTTTTCCTGGTGACGGTGCTATTCTCCAGTCTCTCCCCTGTTCCCTCTGGCTGCAAGTTCTTTCCATTCCTATTCTCCCTTACAATCCTCCTCAACCCATCTTGTATCCTCCTGGGGCTCATATTTGGTGTAGTCTCCATTAACTCTTCCCCTTTTCCTATAGGACTAAAAATCAAGATGGGCCATTTCCAGCAGTTGACAAGAACGTGTGGGGGAACAGTGGGTGGGGGGGGGGGATAAACATGGGGAAATAGTTTTACTTTGGGTAATGACCCATCCACTCCCAGTCTTTATTCAAACCTAATTTAATGGTGTCCAGTTTGCAAATTAATTCCAATTCAGCAGTCTCTCGTTGGAGTCTGTTTTTGAAGTTTTTGTTGTTGTAATATTGTGACTTTTAGGTCTGTAATTGAGTGACCAGAGAGATTGAAGTGTTCTCTGACTGGTTTTTGAATGTTATAATTCTTGACATCTGATTTGTATCCATTTATTCTTTTACATAGAGTCTGTCCGGTTTGGCCAATGTACATGGTAGAGGGGCATTGCTGGCACATGATGGCATATATCACATTGGTAGGGTGTTTTTTAAAACTGCCCAGCCCTGTATACTCAACCTGGAATCTTAAAGTCAAGCTGTATTCTTGTCAAGATTCTGTAAATAGAATTTAGGCCCCAGGCCTCTGTGAACAGAATTTAGATCCAGGCCCAAAGGTCCAACCTTGTTCAGAAGCTTGAAAGATCAGGGACCCAGTTAACAATTCTTTCAGTGATGCACAAGCCACAATAAACACCAGCTCACTCTTCTGTACTTGGCTCTGTAGTGATAATAGGTGAAAAAAGTAGTAAACATTCATTTTAGTCATGAAAGTTAGCAGATTTCACAAAGAGAGCAAAAGTCTTTTGAATAAGGTCGCAGCATTTTTATATAGTGCCTTTTAAGGTCTGGTTTTAATCTGAAATGCTTGATATCACAATGTTACACGAAGCGTGAGAAGTATCTTTTCACTTCAACTTCACTTTTCATTTCACACCCAATGAAGTGATGGGATTGCACCAAGGCAAATTGTGGTAGTGCATCCATGTTAACCATTGTTTAGGTGCTTTTCAACCCATGTCCACACTAGCACTCTGATCCATTGTTACAGTTATACTGCACTCTGAGTACCTGTTCCACAGTTTCCAGCACTTATTTGTAGAAGATTTCAAAATGCTTTCTGGGAGCCCAAGGATTGTGGGAGAAGGGTTCAAATTCCCACAAATCCTGTGAACCTTTTTGAGGCATTTTTTCAAATGGAATTAGGAAAAATGTCAGAGCTCTCTCTTTGCTGGAATAGACAATTTCCAATGGGAATATTAATGAGGTCCTGGAAGACCTTAAAAACAAACAAACAAATGTCAGCATATTTCCCAGGCATCATTGTGATAAATGATAAGATATTTCTTTCAGAGATATCAGGGTCAGTTTATCTCTTCACCTAAACAATAATTATCAGTGATATCAGAGGACCCTTCAGATATAGACAGAAACAATGAACCAGAAAAGGCAACATTACCCCAGTGTCTCAAATGGGGACTCTTTCTCCTTTAATTGAGCGTCATGAAATAGCATTAACACTGATGGATTTTAAATACTATCCAAAATGACTGATTCAGTTCTACAACCAAACCCTCCCTGCCCCATCTGTCCCATAAGAGCCTCTTATCTCTCATCTCATTGGAGTTTCTGAACTCCTTCAGTGGGAACTGAAGTCACTCAGCAACTTGCAAGAATTGGACCTTACGTTGATAACTTTATTACATCCTTTGATAGAAACCTTGATTTTGTACTTGAAATTGTCAGTATTTTTTTCCAATCTGTAGATGTCTATTTTTAACAAAGCACATTTATTGTAAAATATTTAATTATAAATTGATGTAGTAATAAATTAGATATAATGTGTATTTCCATTTAAGCTGTGTAACAAATGTATATGTTTCCTGAAGGGGTTGCCTTTCTCTTAAAAAGGGTTTGCAGATGCCAAACATTAGTGGATTGAGCTTTCAGACTGTGAAGCAAAGACTAGTGTTATCTCAGAGAGCAGAAAGTAAAATTCTCTAATACAAGTAAAAAAAACCCTCAGGGCACTAAATCTATGTATTAGAAAGCACTAAAATGTAAAATAACAAAAATAATTAATCAAAAATAATTACATGTACTTACATTGAGTGTTTTCTCATTACTGAAAAATTACACGCAAACATCCCAACAATGTAAAAAGGAATATCCAAGAGCAGTTAGTTTCACCTCAAGTGGCGCCCTATGTCTATAAATTTTTAAAACCAGGGATATTAGTTCACTTGAGGTCCTAAAATGTGAAAATGTTCAGTGGAAATTTTAAAAATAATCTCTTTAAACATATATACACTGAACATTAAACACCTGAAGTTAATTAATAGTGCTGCTACCAAGACTAGGACTTCAGTCTCTGTTTATTTTCTTTTTAAGTATAATGATTTTATACAATAATTTAAGCACTGACCTTATTGCCCAAATGACTTGTAATGAAATTTTATAGTGTGCCATTGTTATAAAGTGAAAACACACTTCTTTTTGAGGCCCAGATATGCTTAGCAGTCTGTAATATGGCCATTTGAACCAGTGGCTAACATTTCCTTTTCATTGCTACAGCAAATACTGGTGGGTTTTGATGGAAATTTAATTGTCCTGTGATTCCAAATGCTAGGAGCTCTCATCTGAATATGCTCATCTTCTCTTTTTTATGCGACTCTCTTTCTACAAGATATTTTTAATCCTGGTTCATGGCTGTTGCATTTTAATGCTGTATTAGACGAAACACAAAGTTGGTCTAGCAGTTTCCTTCATAGATAGCTTTCATTTCATTGTATACAGATGACACTTGTTTGTACTTGAAATTTGCCTATTATAGATTAAACAGCCAACTCAATATGTAGTGAAGAACTGGACACTGGAACGGATTCTGCAGTTCAGTAAGTTCAGGTCTCCTCCTGATCTAACTCACACTGCGGCTGGGCACCACTGAATCAGGTTGCTGTAATCAAGCGCCTGAGGCTGCCACTGTCCACTATGTCTGAGCACAGCCTTCCTTTCTTTTTATATGAACAATTGTACTCATGATTGGTATGTCATATACTAGTAGCACTTGTTATAGCAAGTACATTTATATTTTTAATTAAAATTTCAGTCTGTCCAAAGAATGCCACATGTTAACTCTTGATAAATACATATATCAGAATTATAGGCAACTTTTTCAACAACATTATTCCCTGTTCTGCCCATTTAAATGCTACATCTTAAAAATCGTATGTAATTTTAACATACTATTTATTTTTAGCGTGGTTCTATTCTGAAAAGTGACGTTGTAAAAGTGGTGTTGTGAGGTTTCATGGTTTGTCTCAGGGTTTGTCTACTCTGCAAAAAAACAAAAAAAATGGCACCTGCAGCAGCAAGTCTTAGACCCCAGGCCAAGTGACTCAGGCTTGCCATGCTCCTACTATAGGGCTAAAAATAGTAGTGTAGACATTCCCACTTTGGCTGGAGGGTGTATCTCAGAACCTGGGCTCCTGCCCAAGAGGGAACTTCTACACTGGTCTTCACTTGACCTAGGTTCTAAGTAGAGCTGTCAATTAATTGCAGTTAACTCACACGATTAATTCAAAAAAATTAATTGTGATTAATTGCAGTTGTAATCACACTGTTAAACAATAGAATCCCAATTGAAATTTATTAAATATACTGACTTCAATTACAACACAGAATACCAAGTGTTCAGTGCTCATTTTATATTATTATTTTCATTACAAATATTTGCACTGTAAAAATGCTAAAAGAAATCGTATTTTTCAGTTCACCTCACACAAATACTCTAGTGGAATCTCTTTATCGTGAAAGTGCAATTTACAAATGTAGATTTTTTTTGTTAAATAACTGCACTCAAAAACAAAACAGTGTAAAACTTTAAAGTCTACAAGTACACTCAGACCTGCTTCTTGTTCAGCCAACTGCTAAGACAAGCAAGTCTGTTTACATTTATAGGAGATAATACTACCCGCTTCTTCTTTAGAATGTCACCTGAACAAGTGTTCACATGGCACTTTTGTAGCCGGCATTGCAAGGTATTTACGTGCCAGATATGCTAAACATTCGTATGCCCCTTCATGCTTCAGCCACCATTCCAGAGGACATGTTTCCATGCTGATGATGCTCGTTAAAAAAATAATGCGTTAATTAACTTTGTGACTGAAATCCTTGGGGGAAAATTGTATGCCTCCTGCTCTGTTTTACCCGCATTCTGCCATATATTTCGTGTTATAGGAGTCTCAGATGATGACCCAGTATATGTTGTTCAATTTAAGAACGCTTTCACTGCAGATTTGACAAAACGCAAAGATGGTACCAATGTGAGATTTCTAAGGATAGATACAACACTTGACCAAAGGTTTAAGAATCTGAAGTGCCTTCCAAAATCTGAGAGGGATGAGGTATGGAGCATGCTTTCAGATGTCTCTAAAAGAGCAACATTCCAATGCGGAAACTACAGAACCTGAACCACCAAAAAAGAAAATCAGTCTTCTGCTGGTGGCATCTCACTCAGATGATGAAAATGAACATGCATTGGTCTGCACTGTTTTGAATCATTATCAAGCAGAACCCATCATTAGCATAGACCCATGTCTTCTGGGGTGGTGGTTGAAGCATGAAGGAACATATGAATCTTTAGCACATCTGGCACATAAATATCTTGCAATGCCAGCAACAACAGTGCCATGTGAACGCCTTTTCTCACTTTCAGGTGACATTGTAAACAAGAAGCGGACAGCATTATCTCCTGCAAATGTAAACAAACTTGTTTGTCTGAGCGATTGGGCTAAACAAGAAGACTAAGTGGACTTATAGGCTCTAAAATTTTACATTTTCTTTTTTGAATACATAATTCTACATTTGTAAGTTCAACTTTCATAATAAAGAGATTGCACTACAGTACTTGTAATGGGGGAATTGAAAAATACTATTTCTTTTGTTTTTTTTACAGTGCAAATATTTGTAATCAAAATAAATGTAAAGTGAACACTGTACATTTTGTCTTCTGTGTTGTAACTGAAATCAATATAGTTGAAAATGTAGAAAACAACCAAAAATATTTAAATAAA
Source organism: Dermochelys coriacea (assembly GCF_009764565.3). Lineage (NCBI taxonomy): Eukaryota > Metazoa > Chordata > Testudines > Dermochelyidae > Dermochelys > Dermochelys coriacea. Next base: position 20,932,365 of record NC_050077.1, read on the forward strand.
TGGTATTCTATTATTCTTTAACAGCATGATTAATCGCGGTTAATTTTTTTAATCTCTTGACAGCCCTAGTTCTAAGACTTGCTGCTTTAGGTTTTTGTTTTGTTTTTGCAGTGTAGATCTGTGTTCCCTCTAAGCTGTGTGCATGGGCAGCCGCCAAGGAGTACCATGCAGTTGGTTAGCAGAGCTGCTCACATCCATCCAGCAGTGTGTATTCAGGTGTCCCTCTTCCGCTGCTTTGCAGCCACGTTGCTCCTGCCCTCTGCCTTGGAGCCCCTGCTGCTCCTGGGACCCTCCTGCTGGCTGTGCAGAGGACAGGGGTGTTGATGTCAGGGTGTCCCCCTCACCCTGCCCCTGTATCCCAGCAGGGGAGAGGGGATAGCCCCGAGGGTCTGAGGTCTGAATGCTGTTCGGGGAGGTGAGTGAGTACCTTTACCTTAAAGAGACAGCGCACAGTCTCTCAGAAACTTCCCCAGCACACACAATCTCTCTCTCTCTCTCTCTCTCTCTCTCAGACACACACACACAGGCTGGGTGTCTACACATGCACACTGTCAACACACACACACAGAATCTAACAGTGTGTGTGTATGTATATAGAGACACATAGACTCTCCACACACACACATACAGAGGCTGTGTCTCTACACAGTGTCTACACACGCACAGAGTCTCTGTATCTGTACTTCTTGGTGCTTCCTGCAATGCACATGTATTCCCTGTAATTTTAATCTTTCAAAGTGTGTTATTTTAGTGTTTTGACTAGTCTGTGCATTTAATACTTTTTATTTCTCTCTTACTCTTAAATTTAATTTTTTGAGTAGTGAGTACTAAAATGCCTAACCTGTCCTGGCTGGAGTAATTATCCCTATGGTAACTTTATAAAAATATATATTATATAGGTTTTTTGTTTCTACTGGTGGTGCATATGTTCACATTACCTTGGGCACATAACAAAATTTATTCCACGCATGGATGGAAAAAATTAGAGGGACCATTGGTGTAGACATACCCTGAGACGAACCATGAAACCTCACAATACCAGCCACTGGGCTCTGAGACTCATTGCTGCAGGGCTTTGTTTTAGGTTGAGTTGGATTTTTTGGCAGTGTCGATGTAACCTCAATGATTTCTGTATCAAACATACTCATATTACAAGTTCTAAAAAAAATTTTTTTTCCTGTGACATCCCTGAAGTCTCAACCGGAGATCTGAAAGTCAAGCCACATGCATTCAAATTTGTGCATAATAACTTCCTCCATAATGCAAAGAAACTCTACTCCATCCAGTTGTTAGCTAAGCCAGCAGTTATACATACACTATTTTTTTTACCTGCGTTTATTAACTTTCAAGACACATGTTCTACACTTTACTATTTATTATGCCACACTATTCTTCTGCTGGCAGTTATAACTTAAAATACTCTATTGATGCACAAACCAGAATAGAATACTGTTCCAACCTCCACCATTGTACTGACTCTGCCATAGTAATAGAAGTAAAATGTGTAGTAAAAGCTTATTCATCAGCAAATGTTCATAAGCAGATGTTAGTCAATACATGCAAAGAGCAGCTCTGTTCAGTACCCATTTTTACTTACCTACTTTTATAGATCCCTAATTATACTTTATAACAATTTTTACATACAATATAAAGGACATATTTAGAAAAGCCTAGATGAAAGTTTAACTAAAATCAGTGCTATGGAATGCTTTTAAAAGTATTAAAAATTAACCTCAAGGTTTACCAGTTTTAAACAGTATGTTCAGTCAAGTTGCACTTTTCTGAAGTTGGTAAGGTTAGTTCTCTTGGAGTTACAGTTCATTGACAGAATGTTTGAAAACAGGCAGAAAATAGAATCCTCAATAATTTTGTTGAAAATTTTTCTGGTAAAATAGACTGGAGTGGATTCTAAGGAAATATTTTCTTGAATGGATTAATAATTGATATATTTTAAAAAGTGATTTTAAAAGATAATTTCTATAGCAGTATGAAATGTTTGGACACTGTAGGAATCATCACCTGTCAGTGATGATAGTAATGCTGTATAAATATATGGTTCTAACTGTTTTCTTTGTTTTTCCATATAATTTCCATTTCATAATACGGCAATCCTGGCAGTATATTTCAGGGCAGTTGCATTTCTGGGGTTATTAATGTCACTCATCTTTCAGTCTCATGTTTTCCAAATCAAATTGTAATTGTACAGAAATTAACTGTTTGTTATCTTCCTGACTTATCTTATTGCTTAAACAATACACACTTTCCCCAGAGTGCTCCATGAAGGGAGTTGCTCTGGGGAGGAGTAGTGGAGTGTCCTCTGGCCTTAGTTGACAGGTGGATTTCACCTCCAAGCCATTGCCAACCACCACAAGTCAAAGATCTTGTAGATTATTCACCTACTAATTTGACCTATTAATTCAGTTTACCTCTAAAAAATAAATCTGATTCCATAAGTCTTGCAGATCAAACAACCAAATTTCTGGTGAAAAGTTTCTTATGATCCTTTCTTCAGTGGTAACTGACAGGACTAGTGTGGTCACCAGAAACATTTATAACCTGAGATTGATTATTAATGGTATAAAATTATATGTGGAGCAGATAAAAAGATTATTCCTTTACTACCTGTACTGCTGCTAGTGTTGTTTTGACTCATAAACTAAGCAAATATGATGAAAAAATTACAGTGAAGAGCTGCATGTACTATATATGCAACTATGTTCATTAAAGACATTTTGAACAAATTTTCAAGGTTACTTTCAAAACATTTTAAAATAAAGGGACAAAGAAATTAAAGTTAGCCCAGACTAAAAAGCTAGTTAAAAAAATCTGACTCTGTCTCCTGCATTTCAGTTAGTAGCTCCAGCTCTCAGCATGGTTTAATTTAATATGCAGCAGATGTGGACACTGTTCAAGTACAAAGAGTAAAAGAAAACAGCTTCTCACTGAGGTATTCATGAAATACACTTTTAAATAAGATCTTTGGGGGCATTGACATTAGTGCAGAGAGTGGAGAAGGGATCCCTTAAGGCAACATCCTGATGACCTTTGGCACAGAGAATTCCCTGTTGAATTGGAATTCTGCCCATGGAAGTCTTGTGATAGCTGGGCCTACAGAGTGTGGTCTAGTGTATACTACTGTCAAAGGTAATTGTCATTTTCTCATTCTACCTGTTTTAATGAAATATAGAGGCACTCAGTCATATATTACACTATGTTTTGTGCATTGTTGCTCTTGACTTTAAATGTGAGCTGACTACCCAAATGTGGGGAAGAGAAGGAGTATTGTGAAATTTAACCTTCTGACTTTAACTTCTCAGTCTGTCTTTGGCATGAGTGCAATACAGCTTTCAGCCAGAAACCATTTTTATAAACAACCTGCCACGAACCCATTAGCTCCCTTCATCCCACTTATAGAATTTCCCCCTCTAAAAGACATTGATCTGATTTGGAGGACAGGCAGTATTCAGTCCTAGAATAGTGGCAGGTTTGAAGTCCAGTAGTTCATGAATCATCAAGACTCAGGTATAGGAGTTTTATCCCATTGAAATGCTGTGAATCCCAATCTCCAGATGGTTGCAGCACTAGTTTTTAGCCCTGGCTAATCATCAGGTAGAGGTTATTAAAATATAACAACATTATGATTTACAGAAAACTACTTTGAGCTGTTTAGAGGTTTCTAAAACATTAGACTTAGTCTCTTCCTCCATTACTTTTATGATACTAAGGCAGCATCATGACCCTTTGCTAAAGATGTCTTTGCAGACAGGAAGGATACCAAAAAATTGGTTCCATTTAACTTAACCAAATCCTAAAAATGGTTATTCTATGAAGTATGGAGCATAAACAAACTAGCAAAAATGATGATTAAGATAGAGGCTTTGCACTGAGCAAGCGGAGTCCCCTTCTTTTTATTCAGTACTATATACATGCACATATTGTGTACACAGCAATGGAGGTTTCTCTTATGTGAAGTAATTCTGCTGTGTAGGAAACAGCCAGTAAGTGTGGAATATATTTAGATAGGTGGATAATTATATTATAATGATAGGTTTCAGAGTAGCAGCCGTGTTAGTCTGTATTCGCAAAAAGAAAAGGAGTACTTGTGGCACCTTAGAGACTAACAAATTTATTTGAGCCTAAGCTTTCGCATCCGATGAAGTGAGCTGTAGCTCACGAAAGCTTAGGCTCAAATAAATTTGTTAGTCTCTAAGGTGCCACAAGTACTCCTTTTCTTTTTATATTATAATGATATGCATTTACTTATTCCAATAAGTGTGCATTTTAATATTCAGTGGGCCAATATCTTTGGCATCACCTGGTTAGAATGCATGGTTTATAGCAGAGAAAGAATTATTAGATCACTTATATCATGTATGTTTTTCAGAAAATACTGACTAGCAAGGGGGCAGCATGTATCTGAGCATACAGCATACTTCCACTGGAGTCATGAATGTTTAAAATTCTGCTGGTTAAGATGCAACTGTGCATGTTTCACCTGGTGCCATTTCATGATTCAGTGTTTTCTTAGTACCAGTGCAGTCCTTGGTAGTATTAATTGTCACATAATGAGTAGCATGTTTAGGATTTTTCTTTTCCTCCTGTCACAGCACTTGTTGCGTCTGGAGTTGCAGCCAAAAGTTCCCAAGGCAGTGGATAATAAGATAGCATTGTTGTCTATGTTTATATTTTGTAGTATATATGGTGCCAATAATTCTGTTCTGGGGCCAGGTCTGATTAGCAATCAAATTAAAAAACCCAAATGCTGCAAAACAGCATGATAAGTAATACTATTGTTAAATTACACTGGATGTTCTTGATGGACAGTCCACGTCTGCTGGAGCTCAAACTTTTTAGCTTTGCAGGGAGAAAGGCAATGGGTACCTGGCAAATGGTATTATAATGGTATATAATCTTTAGTTAGTATTATGAAGGAACTTTAAATCTTGGAGACAGAGGTAATGGAGGGAATGACAAATGTATTGAAGCTGTTTGTCTCTGTTGTAAGTAGGTGAACATGCTTGTGAATGTGAGAGGAAGATTACACAGGTGAATGAATGTAGAGGACAAAAACATGAGAGGAGGAACAAAAAAAGGACATGATGGAAGGGAGATCAAACAGGAAAAGAAACTGAGGGCATTTAATGTGGAGAAGAAGACTTGGTATATTGTGAAGAAAGCAGCAAGAAAGAGTTCTAAAGATTGGTTCTTGAGCCCTGGCTTGCAATATTAGTAGTAGTAGTATTTTTGGTTTTCTAAAACTGAAAGTTTCACTATCCTTGCAGTAAACCTTTATCTATTAAAAATGAAGAATCTGCACACGGTTGTAATTCTTGACTTTGCAGATAACAAGCTAACCTGTTGAGCAACAAGCTCAATTTCGCTCAATTTGAGAGTAGCAAATTAGGAAGCTCTGCATGTATGCATCCTCCACAGAAGTGCCTAAGGAAAGTGTTGGGCTCAAACTAATGAGTTCTCTCTCTTTCCATACAACTTGGCACATACTTCATCAGGTGATTAAAACTTTGATCCCTGCCATACAGCATATATTAACAGCAGCCCAAAAATGGATTAACCATAAAATGCAGACATGAATCCTTGCCAGAGCTCATTTGTTGGGATTCAAAGTCTTTGACACATCCTCCCTCTTTTCCCCCCACATTAAATATCAAACTTGTCCTCTAGTCAAGGTGTTTATTGGCTCCTATTTGATTGAGGACTTTATGCTTTCAAGATCTGCTTTCCTTACCCTTCAGCTTTTAGAGGTGTTTTCTTTTTAAAGCTCTTCAGTTTAAATAATGCCTACATTTTGTGGATTGACCCAGGGAAAGCCATTCATAGATCAGCTATCCAGATGGTTGCCTCCATAATCCAGAATATAAAATAGTTCATTCCACCATGCGTGCAACACCCTGAAGAAAGTTAATGAAATTCCCATTTCAGCCCAGAGCCATCAATAATTGAATCAAAGCTATCAATATTTGACTCCAGTGTAGAATCAGAGCCATCCATAACTGAGTGGTGTCTTGTCCTCAGATGACTGTATTCCATAAGCATTTCAGGGAACTGGAAGGGTAGGTATTGTCTCTTGTGTCTCTATTTTTTTTCTTTATTATGTTACAGTATGAGTATGAGCAATTTCTTATTCCTTCAATAACAGTACTGAGTCAGTCTGTCTAAATGCTCATTGCAGCCATAGAGATGTCTTCCTCATAAATTGGCATCTTGGGACTTGTCAACGCCATACAGTATTATTAATTCACAGTCTTTATGAGAGAGATATTGATGAAGATACATTCCAAAGAGCCATTATACTGGAGATGTCTACTGAGTCTGAATACAGTGCTAAAGAGGCTTAGTTGCAGAAGTTGGTGGGGTCCGGGTATTATAACTAGAGTTCATAATGGCAATTTTTAATCAGGAAAAATAATATCCATAGTTATTAAGATTTTATCAAAGATGAACAAAGTTATTGACAGGTTTTTGCATATGTGTTGAGAGAGAGTAACAAATATAACAAGATTACAGCAGGATTTGAACAGGATAAGCTGCAAGTTATAGTGAGTATGTCTATTGTTGTTTACAGTTTTACCAGAGATATTTTTATAAGTTCATCCCATTTGATCTTCTGTTTTTCCTCAAATAGTTCAGTTAATATTTAAAAAGCAGGGGGCAACAAGTTTTTCCATTTCTCTTAATTTTTTCATTCCTGTCAACTTCATTTCAGTAGCTGATGTTTGTTTTTGCAGACATGGGCCTCAGTCCTGTAAAGAAAACAATGTGAGTGGTCCCCATGTGCCAGCGTAGAACAGTTGAAGTTAAACTGTCCCTATGCAGGTTCAGGGGTCTGCCCACACACTCAGTTTGGTTCCCAGGATTGGACTAGAGTGATGATATACATTTATTGTAGCAAGAGATCTAAATTGGTATTTCTCTTTGTTTAGTTTCAGCAAATCAGGGCACTTCCCTTAGATTTTAGTAAGAGGAATTTGGGTGGTGTATCTCTTAAATAATTCTTACATCAGACCAGAAACCTTTCAGTTTGGGACAATCCCATAAGGCATCCAGTACAGTATTTTGCTGAGAACTGTGTGTCTCTGTCATTTGGTAAGACTGGTGTGCGAAAATATCTAATCAAAATTTTCCTTCCAGATTCTCTTCATGAAGGGGAACCTGTGTTACTCATAGTCATTCCAGTTCTCTGGAGAGATTTGCTGGTTCACTTCCCCCACCTAACCTCATATTGTCAATATAGCCCTGCAGTTTTATATGGAAAAATAGTGCATATAATGTACTGATTTTTTTATATTTTTTTAACAGAGATCTGATTATCTATTTTACATAGTCCTCTCCTGAAGAAAAATCTAGTTTAATTCTCCAATTCTTATGTTTTTTTTAAACTAACTGTAGGAAGATGCAAAACCCCTCTCATAACTTTTATTGTTCTTTCAGTTGTGGAAAGTACTTTAGCTCAATATTGTGAAATAAATTTCTTAAATACCTATTTTTTTTCTTATATCTTTTGATAAATCAGGTATAACATTCTGAGATTTTACAAATGAGGATCAGTTTTGGAATATCCCTTGGAAGTACTAGTCTCTTTTTCACATGTTCCCATATTTTGAACTCTAGAAATCCATGGATTATTTTTCTGTGAACTTTTTCTGATTTGCTTGACCAAAAAAATCTTAGCTCTTAGTGGTATTAGTCATGTAACCATTTGATCTTATCTTTGCTCCAATACATCATAAAATGTATTTGGGTTGCACAGTGATACAACCATGAATGTGGCAAGGCTATACATGTATTTTTTCAAGAGCTTTTTTCAATAATTTATTTTGTTCTTGCTTTCTTCCGTAGGAATTTTGAAATGTGCTTATCAAGTTAACTCTTTTCTGCCTTGGGGGGATTGATACAAAAGCAGGTTTGGGGTTGATGAATCATGTCTGTAAGATCAAAATTTGGTTTTAGATTTCATTTTTCTTTTAGAATCAGAGGAAAAAATATATTTTGTCACCCTTCAGGAATGATAAAGGCCCAAATCCTGCACTGAGAAGTGTACAGGCAGCTCTTGTGCCCATGTGGAGCCTCGTGATTCTCAGTGCTAGATCAGGGCCTTAATTTATATTATTTTGAATTCCTTGATTGCTATCAGTACTGCAGATTGTTCTCCGCTTTGTCTGTCAGCTCTCTCATGAGAACTCTCAACCAGGGCCATCTTAGTGCAGAATTAGTCATGGTCCCTAACTGTATTTTTTAATATTTTTTGCCCAAATCCTTTTATTTTCTGGTTCTGCCAGGCATAGAGCAGACTCTTATACAATGTTTCCAGTACTTTAGAAAATACCTCTGCATTTAAACACAGATGCATATGGATTCTAGCAAATAAGTAGGCAGCTCCCCTTCCTGCAGCCATTTGTTTCTAAGGGCTTGTTTACATTGGCACTTTACAGCGCTGCAACTTTCTCGCTCAGGAATGTGAAAAAACACACCCTTGAGTGCTGCAAGTTTCAGCGCTGTAAAGTGCCAGTGTAGACAGTGCACCAGTCCTGGGAGCTATTCCCCTTGTGGAGGTGGTTTTTTTAGAGCGCTGGGAGACCTCTCTCTGCCACGGCAGCGCTTTAATGTTGCCAGTGAAGACGTGCCCTAAGACATCACAGGAAGCCCCAGTTTCCATAGTTTAGAGTTTACACTTTTCTAAAAGAATCCTCTAAGCTTTTAGGATTGTCTGTTTTCAGAAGCTTCCAAAAAGTTGTCTGTTTAAAACTGTGTATTGAATACAGCACTTGAACTATGTGCAGTAATCATATGAAATATGTCATGTACGATATGTTTTCCCAGTTTTAGAGGGAATTTGAACTTCTGGGAGAAAGCCTAAGATTCATTGTAAGCCCTTGCTGCCTCCTCCTCCCTCTATAACATTACACTGTAACAACTTTTGTTTTCAGAGTAGCAGCCGTGTTAGTCTGTATTCGCAAAAAGAAAAGGAGTACTTGTGGCACCTTAGAGACTAACAAATTTATTAGAGCATAAGCTTTCGTGAGCTACAGCTCACTTCATCGGATGCATTTGGTGGAAAAAACAGAGGAGAGATTTATATACACACACACAGAGAACATGAAACAATGGGTTTATCATACACACTGTAAGGAGAATGCATCCGATGAAGTGAGCTGTAGCTCACGAAAGCTTATGCTCTAATAAATTTGTTAGTCTCTAAGGTGCCACAAGTACTCCTTTACTGTAAGGAGAGTGATCACTTAAGATAAGCCATCACCAACAGCAGGGGGGGGAAGGAGGAAAACCTTTCATGGTGACAAGCAGGTAGGCTAATTCCAGCAGTTAACAAGAATATCAGAGGAACAGTGGGGGGTGGGGTGGGAGGGAGAAATACCATGGGGAAATAGTTTTACTTTGTGTAATGACTCATCCATTCCCAGTCTCTATTCAAGCCTAAGTTAATTGTATCCAGTTTGCAAATTAATTCCAATTCAGCAGTCTCTCGTTGGAGTCTGTTTTTGAAGCTTTTTTGTTGAAGTATAGCCACTCTTAGGTCTGTGATCGAGTGACCAGAGAGATTGAAGTGTTCTCCAACTGGTTTTTGAATGTTATAATTCTTGACGTCTGATTTGTGTCCATTCATTCTTTTACGTAGAGACTGTCCAGTTTGGCCAATGTACATGGCAGAGGGGCATTGCTGGCACATGATGGCATATATCACATTGGTAGATGCGCAGGTGAACGAGCCTCTGATAGTGTGGCTGATGTGATTAGGCCCTATGATGGTATCCCCTGAATAGATATGTGGACAGAGTTGGCAACGGGCTTTGTTGCAAGGATAGGTTCCTGGGTTAGTGGTTCTGTTGTGTGGTGTGTGGTTGCTGGTGAGTATTTGCTTCAGATTGGGGGGCTGTCTGTAAGCAAGGACTGGTCTGTCTCCCAAGATCTGAGAGAGCGATGGCTCGTCCTTCAGGATAGGTTGTAGATCCTTGATGATGCGTTGGAGGGGTTTTAGTTGGGGGCTGAAGGTGATGGCTAGTGGCGTTCTGTTGTTTTCTTTGTTGGGCCTGTCCTGTAGTAGGTGACTTCTGGGTACTCTTCTGGCTCTGTCAATCTGTTTCTTCACTTCAGCAGGTGGGTACTGTAGTTGTAGGAATGCATGATAGAGATCTTGTAGGTGTTTGTCTCTGTCTGAGGGGTTGGAGCAAATGCGGTTATATCGTAGCGCTTGGCTGTAGACAATGGATCGAGTGGTATGATCTGGATGAAAGCTAGAGGCATGTAGGTAGGAATAGCGGTCAGTAGGTTTCCGATATAGTAATATATCTATATATAGTAATATATATATAGTGATATATCGATATAGTAATATTCCGATATAGCCCCACAGTATGCCAACATTTTTATGGCTGACTTAGAACAACGCTTTCTCAGCTCTCGTTCCCTAATGCCCCTACTCTACTTGCGCTACATTGATGACATCTTCATCATCTGGACCCATGGAAAAGAAGCTCTTGAGGAATTCCACCATGATTTCAACAATTTCCATCCCACCATCAACCTCAGCCTGGACCAGTCCACACAAGAGATCCACTTCCTGGACACTACGGTGCTAATAAGCGATGGTCACATAAACACCACCCTATATCGGAAACCTACTGACCGCTATTCCTACCTACATGCCTCTAGCTTTCATCCAGATCATACCACTCGATCCATTGTCTACAGCCAAGCGCTACGATATAACCGCATTTGCTCCAACCCCTCAGACAGAGACAAACACCTACAAGATCTCTATCATGCATTCCTACAACTACAGTACCCACCTGCTGAAGTGAAGAAACAGATTGACAGAGCCAGAAGAGTACCCAGAAGTCACCTACTACAGGACAGGCCCAACAAAGAAAACAACAGAACGCCACTAGCCATCACCTTCAGCCCCCAACTAAAACCCCTCCAACGCATCATCAAGGATCTACAACCTATCCTGAAGGACGAGCCATCGCTCTCTCAGATCTTGGGAGACAGACCAGTCCTTGCTTACAGACAGCCCCCCAATCTGAAGCAAATACTCACCAGCAACCACACACCACACAACAGAACCACTAACCCAGGAACCTATCCTTGCAACAAAGCCCGTTGCCAACTCTGTCCACATATCTATTCAGGGGATACCATCATAGGGCCTAATCACATCAGCCACACTATCAGAGGCTCGTTCACCTGCGCATCTACCAATGTGATATATGCCATCATGTGCCAGCAATGCCCCTCTGCCATGTACATTGGCCAAACTGGACAGTCTCTACGTAAAAGAATGAATGGACACAAATCAGACGTCAAGAATTATAACATTCAAAAACCAGTTGGAGAACACTTCAATCTCTCTGGTCACTCGATCACAGACCTAAGAGTGGCTATACTTCAACAAAAAAGCTTCAAAAACAGACTCCAACGAGAGACTGCTGAATTGGAATTAATTTGCAAACTGGATACAATTAACTTAGGCTTGAATAGAGACTGGGAATGGATGAGTCATTACACAAAGTAAAACTATTTCCCCATGGTATTTCTCCCTCCCACCCCACCCCCCACTGTTCCTCTGATATTCTTGTTAACTGCTGGAATTAGCCTACCTGCTTGTCACCATGAAAGGTTTTCCTCCTTCCCCCCCTGCTGTTGGTGATGGCTTATCTTAAGTGATCACTCTCCTTACAGTGTGTATGATAAACCCATTGTTTCATGTTCTCTGTGTGTGTGTATATAAATCTCTCCTCTGTTTTTTCCACCAAATGCATCCGATGAAGTGAGCTGTAGCTCACGAAAGCTTATGCTCTAATAAATTTGTTAGTCTCTAAGGTGCCACAAGTACTCCTTAACTTTTGTTTTGTAGCGTACAGCTCACTAGTGGAGAATACAGCCAAAGTGTTTTGAAGCTAATCCATACTTCTTTTTTAAATGTATGCAATATTTTAAGGCATTTTTGTGCTGAAGTATTTTAGCATCCAGGATAAATATAATTCAAACCATTTTTTCCTGTTACACTTTTTTTTTTTCATAATCAAAATGTATCCTTCTGATCTAGCCCTACTGAAACACCTAACCTTGTCACAGTTTCAGGTCCAAGATACCTCAAAGAATACGCCTGGGTCAGTGTTGCTTACTCTTGATGGTATTCTATCAAACTGGCATGTCATGAAATAAATGTGTAATCCTGAAGGTTTTCTTTGTATTATAAAATCTCACATTTTATATTAAATCTTGTTATAAAGCAAAAATCCATTTTACTCACAAGCAGTATGGCTCTTAAGCTAGATTAGCATCTAAATAACTACAATAAGATGTAGCTCTGCAGAGTTAATTACTATGAATTGTTCAACAATCCTCTCAAATAGCTAAATCATGGGTATTTATGAATATATTCCCATCAAGTAGATTCCATCAAGCTTCTCTGTACAGGGCTCATGAAGGGAATAATTGAGTGCATACAGTACTTGAATGCAGCCAGAGTTGGGAACACTTGAGGGCTTATCAGCTTTTACAGTTGCCTTTTGAGTAAAGGAGAATTGCTTCCTTAGTCTTGTACCAGAAAAAAAATCAAATCAAACCAGGCAATGCTGACATTATGTATATACATTTATTGACACACAGCAAGAAAAGTGTGTGGCCCTTGTATTTACAAATATACCAGCAGTGCTCAGAGAATTCTTTTAATTCGAGGTCTTGGGGGCAAAAATTTAAAGCAAGAAGATTAACGATAAGGGTTTAAGTCAAGCATACAAAATGTGCTCGGTATGTAGCTTTCTTTTTTCACTATAAACAGATGTACATCTAAAACCCTGAGGTGAACTGGAAATACAGTGAAAACAAGAAATGATATTCCATATTACAGCAAGCTCCCTACAGTGCTCCTCAAGTGCCAGCTTAAAACTTTGTATTAAGTGACCTGTTTTTGCCTTCAGTGTGTCTTTTAGATTCTGTTCCCCCTCCCCCTTTTTCAAATCATGGAATGTGCCCTATGGGAAAGTGAGAATGCCAGTTTGCCTATCATGAAAATAAGCAACCATCAATGCACCTAAGCTTACTTTCTCTCTTCCCTCTTCAATAATGTGCAGAGCTGCTTTAATGACATTTTGGGTAGGTTGCTGCTTAACAAAGCTTACCCGTCAGTTTGTACAATGTAGCTATGCTGTCATCTGACACATTTTTACTCCTACTTAAGAAAAATCAGGCCCATGCTGGGTTGTGTTTAGTTATATACCATGATTAATTGCTTTTTGTGTATGTGTATGTTGGTTGTGACTCCGGGCATTGTAACGTGGGTTTTTTCTAGCTTTCCCTCCCAAGTAACAATGGGGATTAGTAATGAAAGACAGATCATTCAGGAGAAATGAATGATTGTCATTCCTGGCAAAACATGTTTCTCTTTCTTTATCCTGCTCCCCTATTGCCAGCAAATGAACACAGCAGTATCCCTGCCTCTGGCAGGAAGGGTGTTTTCTAACCCATGCAGATTATCACTGTAACATGCTTATCTTCTAGCAGTCTAGGAACAGGTTAACATTTTTCTCAAAAATAGAACATTCAACCATTACAGTTTTGGGTAATTACAGCAGTGATCCTGTTTCCTTGGTAACAACCAACTGACATGCACTCGTATGTTTAAAACTGAACACTTTAGATGTTTAGTCATTCCTGTGTTGCAGCAGGTGTCTCTTAAACCCACTTAACAAAGAATGGGCTCCATAACCAATAAAGAAAGATTTATTTTTGAGATTGGGTTAAATGGGGAAAATATAATGAGCAACTCTTCTTTGATTTGCAGATAATTCAAGAATAAACTGGAATAAAAATCTTTACGTTGAAATATTGTTATATTTATACACATTATGATTTTCATTTCCTTTCCCCAGGTGGATCACTTTTCTATTTTCCTATTCTTAGGTCCTGTTCTAGAATCTTTGCATGTGATGTAATAATGTCAGTATTTCCAACTTCAAGAGGTAAAAAATCATGAGTCAGACCCCCCACCACCCTCAGTTGACCCTCCAGCATTCACCCTATCCGCTCAGAATCTACCATCAATACAGCCCCCCACCCCACCCCATCAGCCCTCACCCCCCTCACTTCAGCCCCCCTGCAGTACCCAGCTTACCTCTGCTCCTTAGGGTTCTTCACCTTCCACAGGCTGGGGAGGGGGCGGGAGGGAGGGGCTGCAGTGGGGTCCCCTCTCCCACTTTCCAGGCTGGTACAGACAACTGGAGCCCCAGCCACACCTGGGGCAGTTGATAGGCTTTCTAAGTAACATTAAGCCTCACTTTTAGAATTCTCAAATGTCAGGAATTTTTTTCAGTTGATTCAGTTGCTTATTTGAAGGTTGGCCCTCCCCTGCCCTTCTATCTCAGATGAAGTTTCCCTTCCCTGCTGGGATGTAGCCACATTGTCTCTTGTTAGCTTGATAGCTTTGTTATCTGATATGTACATTAATTTTAATTGTCTTTCAAAGTACTTTGGAATTAACATATTCCTTTGTTTAGGGTGGGGTAACTTCTGTATGGAGATACGTACATTTGTGGCAGGGTTGAAAAAAAATCCTGATATTTGAGAGTTCTAGCACAAGGTCATGAGTGAGGCTTAATTTTACTCAGAAATCGCCACAATTTGTGAGAGTTAGCGTGACTGTAATGTAGTATCCACACCTGAACATAGCCATTATATGGACAACATACCCCCATATCTCAATGTCTGTACTTTGACCCGTTAAACTTTTACCCCAATCGGGGAGATAGCAGATTATGTATTCCTTATGCCACCCGCTCCTAAACTGAATTTCGCACCCCTTGATAATCTGTACCTTATTCCCTGATAACCAGAAACTTCTATGCCTAAACTGTGTATCGTTTTCTTTTTACTTCAACATTATCTTAATAAAATTATTAAATATGAACTGTAATGCTAAGAAACAGGGACCACTATGAAATGATTGGCAACTGCTTCCCCAGTTGATTTTTCATAGAAATGTCAGCAAGTTAAAATCCTTCAGCTGGGCCTTAAAACTAAATAAAAATAGCTGACATATAAAATATTCTTTATAAACATGTTTGAATTAGTCAGAGTAGTGATGTATCTGAGCACTGCTTTTTGACATCCATTAGAGTAAAGAATAGGAATATTACTTTTCAGGAGGTGTTTGGCATTTGATTCCTCACTGCTGCAGCCTAGTGATATTATACATGGCTATCGTCAGCCTGATCCCAGAGCACCATGTCAGAAGCACTGGGGCACAGAGCATAATAACAGAATCTTGTAAGATGCCCCACCTCTTACATCATATTTGAAAGGCAGGGGCCCTCTCTGAGAGTCTCTTGGTTGGAAGGATTGCCTCTCCTGACAGTTCCTTGGGGGGCAGTCCTTTCCCTCACTAATAGCAGAAGCAAAGGGAGAGTGGGACCCAGTGTCTTTTTCCACTTATATGTGTTTGCACCCGAATACTCTGCACTTCTGAAAACCTAGAGCATTAACACCCTATCCAAGAAATACAGTGGAAGGGACTGAAGACTTCACTGTGCCATCATCTGCTCTCACCTGTTTTCTTTCTTTTCGCGGCCTCCTTTTTCTTTCTCTTCACTTCAAGACTGTTTCCCATTCCTTTCTTACTCCATTCTTTTCCAAATCCCAGGCTGTTTTCTCTCCTTCAAACTCTCTCTCTTGCCATGTGTGTCTCTCTCTCACATTCATCTCTTCTGTCCTTATCTCACCCTTCCTTTTATTATTTTAAATGTGTTTCTTGAACAACTTTTTCTAAGAACAGACCAACACATTTAGGAATCTCTCTGATGGAGAGTGCACCCCACACCAGCCCTGAAAGAGTTAAGGGCCAGTTAGTGTGATAGGCCCCACATTATGGGATTAGGGTGGAGGAGAAACCCCTAATTGGAGGATGAAGGTCACCTGAGCAGGTTTGTGCGGGGTGGGGGGGGACTAGGATAAACTGGCAACACAAAAGGCTGTAGTGAGGAAGTCTGCAGCCATCTTCTGTGCAATAGAGAGAGAGGAGTAGGGCCTTGGCCCTGAGGGAAGGTCGTACCCTGAAGAGAGAAGGGTGGAGAAGAAAGCCTGTGAGAGGCGAGTAGGAAGCAGCCCAGGGAACGAGCAGCAAGGTTGGGGACTGAACGGACTTTGCCTGTGTGCTGTAGGGTCCCTGGGCTGGAACCCAGAGTAGAGAGCAAACCAAGGTTCCTGCCACAGGGAAAGTGGCACAGACCAGGCAGTGGAGTGCAGGCTGCCTAGGATGGGTGTCCGAAGAGACTTTGTTACCCCAGAAGGGGAAGACTATAGTGACCTGGCCAAAGGGCTAAGTCATGAAGAAGAAGCACCCCAAGTCCCAGAGAAAGAGGGAGATCACAGGCCAAGGAACTGACAGGAGGGTGCATAAGAACTGGAACCAGCTAATCCCCAGAGCAATCAGGAGGAGGCGCTCTAGCGGTGAGTGGACCCCTACCTCCAATATAGATTATAACAAGTTATCATTTAGTATTTGTATTATTATCATAATGCCTAGGAGCCCTAGTTAAGGACAAGGTTCCTATAAACGGTACAAAGACAGAACAGATAGTTCTTGCCCCAAAGAGCTATGATTTCCTAGTATCTTGAGTGAAATTGTTGACAAGTTTTAAAACTATTGAATTGGTGGTTGGAGTTAATTTTTTGTTTAAAAAATACACCATATGGGCTGGGTCCTTAATTTGTGAAAATTGTCATAGCTCCTTTGAAGTGACTGCACCACAACTAAAGGGGGGCAAAATTCATCTGGGCTTACCCAGAAGGGCAACTCTGCTTTGTGGGGGGTGGGGTCAGGTGGTGGGGGGAGAAGGTCAGAAACTGCTGTAAAAAGGTGCTTGGTGGTCAGTTTTAACTCACACCCCCCACTCCCAGGAATGTCCGTAAAGGTACAAAACCTGGGTGGGGCAAGTCTCTTTGCTCCACTCAGAGAAGAAGCCAACATCCACCCTCCCTCCCATAGTGGATGTGAATGACAGGCTGGGCTGGACTTGCTGTGAGCTTTAAGCTAGTCGCCCCTTTTAAAGGGGGGCTGTGAAGGAATTTTTCCCGCACCACCACAATTGGTTTTGGTGGAGAGTGGTTTTTTCACCTTCCCCACAGCAGATGTGAAGAATGACCTCTTCTGGTCAGAAGAAAAGGTGGTAGGCTATATGTCGCAACTTATTTTGTACGGTTGGGTGGATGTTCAGTGCAGGTACTCCATAGGGAGGGTAGTCAGTGACCAGATAAATGGCCTGGTAAAGGACTTAAAAGGAGGTACTGGATAAAGGAACAGAATGGGGGTGGGGGTTTGGGCACTCCTATGATTGGTACGGCAGGGATCCAAATCCCGCCCCCATTCTCACAGCCCTCCTTAACCGTATTACGAGGCTGGTGGATGATAAGGTCCAAGCCCTGGGTCGGCTGGGGGACCTGAATGGAAAAAAAGGAGGGCTGGTGAAAGCCCCGGAGAATTGAGTTGAATAAGAATGGATTAAACAAAAGAGGGCTGGTGGAAGCCCTGGAGAATTGAGTTGAATAAGCATGGATTTGCCTGTGCTGTACACTTTATTTGCTGGGTAGTCCCAGACATCTATATAATAAAGTTGCGGCCTGATTAAAACCCATAAAAGTCTCCTGTCCTCCTTGTGGTGTACCCAGACAATTAATAGACCATGACAATTTACTCCAGCTAAGGATATGGCCCCACATGAGCTCCCAGTGTGATGCTGTGGCAAAAAAGGCTAATGCAGTTTTGGGCTATATTAGCAGAGGGGTAGTGATTAGGAGTGGAGAGATAATACTGATGCTAGAATAATGTTATACCAATAAAATAAAAACCAGCAGGATCTTATTAAAGGGAAAAAGGTAAAATACCACATTTATTGTGAATACAGAAAGAATCATAGTAAGCAGTTAATTATAGCTATAACATTCCATTTAATCTCATATTTATTCACACATTCATTCATACACACACACACAGGTTCTGCAAGGTTGTTATCATTGGTACCAGCCTTAGAGTTGCTCATGCCAAGCCACTGGCCAGGTGGCCTGGACATGAGGAGGGAGCAGGGCCTTGTCAGATGCACATCTAATGCTCCTGGAAGTTGGTTTGCAGAATCAGACCCCAAAGTTCTCATTTTCTAAAGTCCATTTTTATAGGAATTTCTTCCTGTGCCAGTATATGGGAATTGCTTCATCATGCTGTTGCTGAATCAATCGGCAGATGGCACATTCCTGATGGCTCCGTGCTGCCAGATGTTATCTTGTTCTTTGGTTCTCCCATTCTTGAGGCTGTTGGGTGGATTCCAGTCTGCCCTCTGGGGGGGGTCCTCTGGTTATTTCCACTTGACACCTTCTTCAGCCAATGGACACTGGATTCTTAGACTGTCACCTCCCTGATCATTCAATTATTATCCACATCAAGCATCCATCCACATACATCCTCTATCTCTATTTAATCACAATTGTTAACAAAGCAAGATGAATACAACAAAAGGGCTGGGTGCTGTTTCTGTTGTTACAGAGTATTACTTTGAGTCTCTCTCTGTGTGAGTAGTTGTTGTTACAAAGAATTGCTTTGAGAACAGACTCTGTCTTGGAATGTACTAACACAATTAACAGCTTGCAAGTTTCACACATAGAGGGAGAGAAACAGTACCAAAAACCAAGAGACCTCTTAATTAGTAATACCCTGGAATTTAAACTATGGGGAATCAAACTCATGTGATTTTAATACAGAACTTCTTTAATATGATCCAACAATAATGCATACAGTTCTGGTGTGGATATTTTTAAATGGATGTTGAAAATTTGGAGAGAGTGCAGCAAAAATGTCACACAAATGATTCAAAGGCTGGAGAAAATGTCTTACAGTGAGAAGTTTAGTTTAGTTCAGTGGTTCTCAACCAGGGTTACGCAGAAGTCTTCCGGGAGTACTTCAGTTTATCTAGATACTTGCCTAGTTTTACAACTGGTTACATAAAAAGCCCTAGCTTTAAGTCAGTACAAACTAAGGTTTCAGTCGGACATTGACTTGTTTATTCTGCTCTATATACTATACACTGAAATGTAAGTACACTATTTATAATTTTATGGTTAAATTATAATTTATAATTATAATTATATGGTTAAAATGAAAGGTAAGCAATTTTTCAGTAATAGTTTGCTGTGACACTTTTTTGTATTTTTATGTCTGATTTTATAAGCAAGTATTTTTTAAGTGAGGTGAAATTTGGGGGAGAGGTACACAAGACAAATCAAACTCCTGAAAGGAGTACAATAGTCTGGAAAGGTTTAGAGCCATTGGATTCGTTTATCTAAAGGAATAATCTGTTTAATTTATCAAAAAGGAGATTGAGAGGTGGCTTGATTACAGGGTAGAAGTACTTCGTTGGGGAGAAAATACTGGGTACTAAAGGGGGTTTTATTCTAGCAGAGAAAGACAAAACAAGAACCATTGACTGGAAGGTGAAGCAAGAAAAATTCAAATTGGAAATAGGGCTTACATTTTTAACAGTCAGGGTGATGAACCATTGGAAGAAACCACCTAGGAAAATGGTGGATTCCTGGTTCTAGATATCTCCAGATGAAGACTGGATGCCTTTCTGGAACTGTGCTTTAGGCAAACACAAGTTATTGGAGGCCGTACAGGAGTAACAGGGTAAAGTGTAAGCCCTTGAGATATGCAGAAGTTCAAACTAGATGAACTAATGTTCCATTCTGGCCTTAAACTCTGTGACTCTTGGGAAATCTCTAGTTGTTTTAAAAACAGCAGGAAAAGAAATGGAAAGGAGGTGTGTAGTTTTGTCAGAGGGATAGCCTTTAATCCAAAAGACTTTACTGAAAAGTCATGTTTGTTTATTTTAAAAAAAAATAAGTCAGCACTAAACAAGACACACTTGGATATTGCATTAAGTCCAGCTTTGATGCTGGAGGTCATTCCAGTTCTCTCCGTATTATCATCCAGTTCATATATAGAGAATATTTTACAGATAAACTTTAAAAATGTATTAAGTTTACAACATGGATTCAGCTCAAGCCAATATATATGCTAATTATTTTTGCACAAGCATGAATTATATGTCAAAGTAAGTCCTTCAAATAATTACAAGTGATACACTTTTTAACTGTAAAGCAAAATTTTAAGATAAACTTGATCCTATGGGAGCAAACATAAATAATTAAGGTCCTGATCCAAAGTCCATTAAAGTCAATCAGAAGCTCAGTTGGGTTTGGGTCAGGCTCTGTATCATTGTCTAATGACAGTTAGAGCAGCATTAACTAAAAGGGAAAGAAACTGCTATTTTGGGACTCTTATTATAACATGGGTTTTATTTTTTCATTACAGCAAGCTTGCAAAACAGTAAACCTTACTGGCCCATACATAAAAATTTTAAAATATCCTTGTCACCTTTCCAATGGTGGTGATAATGCAATGAACTAATGATATTTTTCTGGCTTGTGGGGAAAATAATGACTTGTCTGAGTGAATGGGTAAGGAAGTTTTGCTAAACTTTTTTATAGCAAAATGATATTCTGGATTTTGAAAGCATTTAATTTATTTATTTATTTATTTATTTGTTTTGAGCATTTTCTATATTAGGATTTATGGAACAAAGGATTGGCCAAATAACTGAGAATAATTTTAACATAGTTTAATAATAGTATTTCTGTAACATAAGATGTAATTGGCATCAGTTTCCCATTTTATCTTATTGCAGATAACATGTCAAATTTAGTTTGGAAAGCAAGAAAGACTAAAATACATCTGGAGGGCATCTGTTATTTTTAGTAGAAAAAATTGCAATTACTATCAACTTTTTAAAACACAAATAAGAAAAATATTTCAGAAAGCTATCATGACTTCGATTACTTAGTAATAAGATGAATTGAAAAAAATTTAAGTTGTTTTTAAAATGACATTAAATATTAATCTTTAAAACAATAAGAAGCATTTTTCCCATTTTGTTTCTGTAACTACTTAGAATTTTTAATCCATTCTGATGATGATATGGAAAGTAAGAATGGATATGTGTGTTATGTAGTATAATAGCAACTGTAAATCCTGTTTTCCTTTTTTAAGAGAAATACTACACAGATCATACAAATGAAAAGTACTGCACACCTGATCAGTTCAGTGCAAGTACATTAGTATCACTTTCCACCTGTTGAGATTTCCATGTCTGTTTTCATATTTAAAATCTGTAAAATGTTTGGATAATTCCTTCCTAAAGTTTAAAATCCCAGTATTTTGGGTTTCCCAAAGCTGCACCTCTGCAGTGGCTAGAATGTAGTGGCAGAACCAGTCCTTTTACAAAGAAGCTTTTGAGCGATTAGGCAATGCAGCCTAAAAGGGGAGAGAGGAAGAAAAGGATTTTGCTGTCTATGCATCCGATGAAGTGGGCTGTAGCCCACGAAAGCTTATGCTCTAATAAATTCGTTAGTCTCTAAGGTGCCACAAGTACTCCTGTTCTTTTTGAGAAAAGCAACAAGTACATTATAAAATTCCCTTAACACCTTTCTCTCAGGCCTGGTTTACACTAGGAAATTAGGTCCGTATAACTGTGTCGCTCAGGAGTGTAAAAAATCTATACCCCTGAGGGAGGAGGCAGTTAAACCTACCTAATCCCTGGTGTTAATGGCAATGAGAATTCTCCCATCAACCTAGATACCACCTCTCGGGGAAATGGATTACCTATACCAATGGAAGAACCCCTCCTGTTGCTGTAGGTAGTGTCTTCTCTGAAGTGCCACAGTGGCACTGCTGCAATGTTTTAAGTGTAGACAAGTCCTCGGATAGGTTGTTTTAACTGTACCTTTAGGTTTTTTTGTTCATGTACAACGAATGTGTTAAAACAGACAGAATTCATAAGAGATTAAAGGAGGAGATTAAAGGAGGAGTTTTCGATCTTAACCCTTTAGGAACTATACTCAGAAAACCTTAGAAAACGCCAAACAAACACTTTCCCCACTCAAAAAAAGGGAGAGCTTTAACAACATCCAGAGGACCCCTTCTACCTGAGCAGTGAATTTTCTTCCCCAGCTGCCCAGTTTCTGTCTTAAAACGAACAAAACCCCCCAGTAAATAGGACAGAATGTTCCATCCTATCCATAGTGTTTGATCATTAACACACATGCTGGTTTGACCATGTAGGACGAACATATAGACAACAAGTTGCCTAAGGTAGGAGGTGAGCTATATGAGTATACCCATTGGACCAGATCCTCAGCCGGTGTAAATCAGCATAGCTACATTGAGGTTAATGGTGCTACTCCACTCGACACCAGTTTTGATCTGGACTGAAGTGTAGAATTCTTTAGTTGTAAACCTTTTCCTGAGGAAAGTCATCTAGCACTTCAAGAATGACATCTTAAGCAGAGCCATGATGGTGAAGAATTGACAGCTCTTTGGTGATGTAATTGATATGGTGTCAGGAGTGATCGCTTGATGCTACATATATTCATGTTTCTCTGTATTTCTATAAAGCAGCATCTAGCAATACTGCAAAAATTTCATTCGCAACTTAATATGTAGTTCCTCATTGATTTATGTTCCCTCTTTGGTTTCCATCTATAATTTCTGTGAGCCAAAGGCAGTCACATTCAGGCTATGTAGGGACTTAAACAGTCTGATAAGCGGTTGGCATCATGTATGTTGGTTCCCGTAGGATGAAGGGGATACGGGTTGATCCTTATCAATGAAACCTAGGCTGTACGAAGGACTTTTGATATTCTTTCACTAATATGGTTGCAATTTCTTTCCCTTATCTCAAATTTCCCATTATAGTGATTGTTATAATGATGAAAAAATTGGATGCTTGTGAGTGATTTTTTTGGGATTAGTGTGTAGCAGTTCAGGCAATAAACAGGACAATTAGAACATAGTGTTTTTGAAAAGCTGTCACAAGTTCACCTGTTCTAGTTGTTGCTCATGAACAGCAAGGAAGGAAGGAAGATAATTTAGGAATTCTTTTCCCCCAAAGAATTGAATGGGTTAGATTCTGATCTCCGTGGAGCTCCTCTGGACTTCTACTGTTTCAGCCGAATCAGAATCTGGCAAAATGAATGTAAACCTATTGGACTTTGTACCTTTAAAAAAAAGAATTTAATTATGTGCCACATAGAAACCTCGTCATTGAGGGAAGCTTGCAACTTTTTAATGATTTTTCACAGTAATATTACTAAAAAATCTATAATGAAGTGCTAACAGGACCAGCTTTAGGCACCCATCATATTTATGAGGGTAGGACTCCCATGGTCATGAATGATTCCCCATGGACCAATTTAATCATTCAGCATAAGCTGTAATGGCATTTGGCTGGAAGTCTGTTGGGTCCTAAAAAAAAAACCTGGTGAATGAAGTGGTAGTGTTTTGCCTGCAGGATAGCAAAGATCAGTTAATGATTCTTATGAAAGTAGTTTACACTTCTTTATTCTCTTAAAGGTGGTTAATAATACAGTTGGGATTTTTCCTTACATCTCCTCAAAGACTGCACAACATAAATACAGGTTTCAGAGTAGCAGCCGTGTTAGTCTGTACTCGCAAAAAGAAAAGGAGTACTTGTGGCACCTTAGAGACTAATAAATTTATTTTATTTTATTTGAGCATAAGCTTTCATGAGCTACAGCTCACTTCATCAGATGCATTCCGATGCAAATGGAATGTATCCGATGAAGTGAGCTGTAGCTCACGAAAGCTTATGCTCAAATAAATTTGTTAGTCTCTAAGGTGCCACAAGTACTCCTTTTCTTTTTACAACATAAATACAAACTTTACACTCCCTAGCCCCAAAAAAAGGCAGTAGGAAATCCATCGAGAATAAACTTGATTCAATTTGGATAACATGTACTTGATTCTGATTTCAGTCACTCTGGGGTACATCATTGATGTGAATATTGTGGTTAGGAATCAAAGTCTGTATATTTTATTCTGTAAAATTTAAAAAAAAGTAAATATGTTCTCCTGCAGTTGTAGATTAAAAGCAGCAACACCAAATATACATATTTTCCTAAAACAAATACAATACTTTTGATTAGTCTGTGAAAAAAGAAAAAATTACAATGGTAAATTAAGACCATAAATGCATAAAAGACTTAAAAGGATGTGACTCTCCCGTGCTTGAAGAAGCTGTAATCCCATCCTAAATAGCCCAATGAGCATTCCCTCTGCATAAAGAGAATTTTCTGGTGACATAGGGGTGCTTTAGCTGCTTCTATGCTACCCCTCTCCTGGCATGGATTGTAGGGCCATGGCATCTCTGTATTCTGACAGTCCTCAATCAGAATAATCGAGGGTCTTGAGTAGTAAGCACAAGAAGTCTGCTCATATTTGTGCCAGGGAAAGCATCTTCCAGCCCCAGGATCAGGGACTGCAAAAGTAATGATATGTGTATGATAAACCCATTGTTTCATGTTCTCTCTGTGTGTATATCAATCTCCCCTCTGTTTTTTCCACCAAATGCATCCGATGAAGTGAGCTGTAGCTCACGAAAGCTTATGCTCTAATAAATTGGTTAGTCTCTAAGGTGCCACAAGTACTCCTTTTCTTTTTATTTTTATAATAGAAATTCAGATAAAAGGCAGCGCTTTTCATGTAAATGATCTAAGTCAGAGGAATGTAACCTAAACTGGATAAAAGGACATTCTCTTATATTTTTATAATGTATATTTACCAAAGCTCATTAAGAGTTTCTGCAGTGGTGTGTGTCTGATAGATTATATCTATAGATAGTCTATATCTATATCTATACACACAGCAGATTTTACTTTTCACAGTATATATGTTTCCATTTGTTTTTCAAAATACTAAAAGTGATTGTACATTGTGGATTATGTGCTAGCTAAATCAACACAACTTCTGTCAAAAAGTACATTCTACATTTATTCTGTCGTTATACGTACATAATTTATAACAAAACTAATATTCCTTAAGGCTATATCTACCAAATTTGAATCTGAAGCAGATTTTCAAATCCTAGTTATAAAACATGAAACATTGGAAATGCTAATGCAATTCAGTATGCAACACTTCAAAGCATCCTTCTCTGGTTTTGATTGCATGAAAGGATTTGACTTTGGAAAAAGGTGTCAAGTAATCTGTTTAACATTGTTTGCTTTTCAGAAACATTGGCACCCTTTGTGAAAGCTGGAAGCATTTCTTTGTAAAAGTGGCATCATTTCCAAAATGGATATAAGCCTAGTGATTTTTACAGGGGCTAGCAATTGGAAGGCTTATCCTGCCCCAAAAAGTACAGGAGTAATTTTTTGTTTCTGGAAAGTATTGTCATTTTGAAACAACACAAAGCCCATTTTTTAGTCCTTACTTTCAAGTAGCCCTCTTGAACATCTTAAGAACATAAGAATGGCCATACTGGGTCAGACCAAATGTCTATCTAGCCCAGTATTATGTCTTTCGACAGTGGCCAATGCCAGGTTCCCCAGAGGAAACGGACAGAACAGGTAATCATCAAGCAATCCATTCCCTGTCACTCATTCCCAGCTTCTGGCAAACAAAGGCTAGGGACACCATCCCTGCCCATCCTGGCTAATAGCCATTGATAGGCATATCCTCCTTGAATTTATCTAGTTCTTTTTTGAACCCTGTTCTAGTCTTTGGTATCACAACATCCTCTGGCAAAGAGTTCCACAGGTTGACTGCATTGTGTGAAGAAATACTTCCTTTTGTTTGTTTTAAACCTGCTGCCAATTAATTTCATTTGGTGACCCCAGTTCTTGTGTTATGAGGAGGAGTAAATAACACTTCCTTATTTACTTTCTCCACACCGGTCATGATTTTAAAGACCTTAATCATATCCCCCCTTAGTCATCTCTTTTCCAAGCTGAAAAGTCCCAGTCTTATTAATCTCTCCTCATACGGAAGCTGTTCCATACCTCTAAATCATTTTTGTTGCCCTTCTCTGAACCTTTTCCAATTCCAATATATCTTTTTTAAGATGGGGTGACCACATCTACACTCAGTATTCAAGATGTGGGTGTACCATGGATTTATATATAGGCAATATGATATTTTCTGTCTTATTATCTATCCCTTTCCTAACGATTCCCAACATTCTGTTCGTTTTTTTGACTGTCACTGCACATTGAGTGGATGTTTTCAGAGAACTATCCACAGTGACTCCAAGATTTCTTTCTTGAGTGATAACAGCTAATTTAGACCTCATCATTTTATATGTATAGTTGGGATTATGTTTTCCAATGTAAATTATTTTGCATTTATCAACATTGAATTTCATCTGCCATTTCATTGCCCAGTCACTCAGTTTTGAGAGATCCTTTTGTAGCTCTTCGCAGTCTGCCTAGGACTTAACTATCTTGAGTAGTTTTGTATCATCTGCAAATTTTGCCACCTAACTGTTTACCTCTTTTTCCAGATCATTTATGAATATGTTGAATAGGACTGATTCCAGGATGGACCCCTGGGGGACACCACTATTTACCTTTCTACATTCTGAAAACTGACCATTTATTCCTACCCTTTGTTTCCTATCTTTTAAACAGTTACCAATCCACGAGAGGACCTTTCCTCTGATCCCATGACAGCTTACTTTGCTTAAGAGCCTTTTGTGAGAGACCTTGTCAAAGGCTTTCTGAAAATCTAAGTACACTATATCCACTGGATCCTCCTTGTCCATACTTGTTGACCCTTTCAAAGAATGCTAGTAGATTGGTGAGGCATAATTTCTCTTTGCAAAAACCATGTTGACTCTTCCCCAACAAATCATGTTCATCTGTGTGTCTAACAGTTCTTTACTATAGTGTCAACTAGTTTACCTGGTAGTGAAGTCAGGCTTACTGGTCTGTAATTACCGGGATCATTTATAGATTCATAGATACTAAGGTCAGAAGGGACCTTTCTGATCATCTAGTCCGACCTCCTGCACAGCGCAGGCCACAGAATCTCACCCACCCACTCCTATGAAAAACCTCACCCATGTCTGAGCTATTGAAGTCCTTAAATCATGGTTCAAAGACTTCAAGGAGCAGAGAAGCCTCCTTCAAGTCAACCATGCCCCATGCTACAGAGGAAGGCGAAAAACCTCCAGGGCCTCTCCAATCTGCCCTGGAGGAAAATTCCTTCCCGACCCCAAATATGGCAATCAGCTAAACCCTGAGCATATGGGCAAGATTCACCAGCCAGATACCCAGGAAAGAATTTTCTATATTAACTCAGATCCCATCCATCTAATATCCCATCTCAGGGGATTTGGCCTATTTACCTTGAATATTTAAAGATCAATTACTTACCAAAATCCCATTATCCCATCATACCATCTCCTCCATAAACTTATTGAGTAGAATCTTAAAGCTGAAGCCTTTTTAAAAAATTGGCATCACATTAGCTATTCTCCAGTCATTTGGTGCAGAGGCCGATTTAACTGATCGGTTACAAACCACAGTTCGTAGTTCTGCAATTTCACATTTGAGTTCCTTCAGAACTCTTGGGTGAATACCATCTGGTCATAGTTATTTATTACTTTTTAATTTATCAATTTGTTCCAAAACCTCCTCTAGTGATACCTCAGTCTGTAACAGTTCCTTAGATTTGTCATGTAAAAGGAATGACTCAGGTTTGGGAATCTCCCTCACATCCTCAGCCGGGAAGACCACTGCAAATAATTCAGGTTTCAGAGTAGCAGCCATGTTAGTCTGTATTCGCAAAAAGAAAAGGAGTACTTGTGGCACCTTAGAGACTAACAAATTTATTTGAGCATAAGCTTTCATGAGCTACAGCTCACTTCATCGGATGCATTCAGTGGAAAATACAGTGGGGAGATTTATATACACACACAGAGAACATGAAACAATGGGTGTTATCATACACACTGTAAGGAGACTGATCACTTAAGATGAGCTATTAACAGCAGGAGGGGGGGAAGGAGGAAAACCCTTTTGTGGTGATAATCAAGGTGGGCCATTTCCAGCAGTTAACAAGAATGTCTGAGGAACAGTGGAAGGTGGGGTAGAGGGGAGAAATAACATGGGGAAATACTTTTACTTTATGTAATGACCCATCCACTCCCAGTCTCTATTCAAGCCTAAGTTAATTGTATCCAGTTTACAAATTTATTCCAATTCAGCAGTCTCTCCTTGGAGTCTGTTTTTGAAGTTTTTTTTGTTGAAGGATAGCCACTCGCAGGTCTGTAATTGAGTGACCGGAGAGATTGAAGTGTTCTCCGATTGGTTTTTGAATGTTCTAATTTTTGACGTCCGATTTGTGTCCATTTATTGTTTTACGTAGATACTGTCCAGTTTGACCAATGTACATGGCAAAGGGCATTGCTGGCACATGATGGCATATATCACATTGGTAGATGTGCAGGTGAACGAGCCTCTGATAGTGTGGCTGATGTGATTAGGCCCTATGATGGTGTCCCCTGAATAGATATGTGGACAGAGTTGGTAACGGGCTTTGTTGCAAGGATAGGTTCCTGGGTTAGTGGTTCTGCTGTGTGGTGTGTGGTTGCTGGTGAGTATTTGCTTCAGGTTGGGGGGCTGTCTGTAAGCAATGACTGGCCTGTCTCCCAAGATCTGTGAGAGTGATGGGTCGTCCTTCAGGATAGGTTGTAGATCCTTGATGATGCGTTGGAGAGGTTTTAGTTGGGGGCTGAAGGTGATGGCTAGTGGCGTGTGACTTTGTCCTCACCCATAACTATTTCACATTTGGGACAATGTATACCTTCAAATCAGCGGTACTGCGATGGGTATCCCCATGGCCCCACAGTATGCCAACATTTTTATGGCTGACTTAGAACAACGCTTTTTGAGTCTTTGGCTGGCTGTTCTTCAAATTCTTTTTTGGCCTTCCTAATTATATTTTTACTCTTCATTTGCTCCTTTCTATTTTCCTCACTAGGATTTAACTTCCACTTTTTAAAGGATGCCTTTTTTCCTTTCAGTGCTTCTTTTACTTTGTTGCTTAGCCATGGTGGTGCTTTTTTGGTTCTCTTATTATGTTTTTTAATTTGGGGCATACATTTAAGTTGAGCCTCTCTTATGGTGTCTTGAAAAAGTTTCCATGCAGCTTGCAGGGATTTCACTTTTTGCGCTGTATCTTTTAATGTCTGTTTCACTAACTTCCCCATTTTTGTGTAATTCCCCTTTCTGAAATTAAATGCTACAGAATTGGGCTGCTGTAGTGTTTTCCCCGCCACAGTGATGTTAAATTTAATTATATTATGGTCACTATTACCAAGTGGTCCAGCTGGACCTCTTGGACCAGATCCTGTGCTCCTCTTAGAACTAAATCAAGAATTGTCTCTCCTCTTGTGGGTTCCAGGACTAGCTGCTCCAAGAAGCAGTCATTTAAGATGTCAAGAAACTTTATCTCTGCATCCTGTCCTGAGGTGACATGTACCCAGTCAATATGGGGATAGTTGAAATCCCCCATAATTGTTGAGTTTTTTTATTTTAATAGCCTCTCTAATCTCCCTGAGCATTTCAGTCACTATCACCATCCTGGTCAGGTGGTCATTTATATATTCCTACTGCTATATTTTTATGATTAGAGCATGAAATTACTATCCATAGAGATTCTATGGTACAGCTTGGTTCATTTAAGATTTTTACTTCATTTGATTCTACGCTTTCATTCACATATAGTGCCACTCCCCCACCAGCACAACCTGCTCTGTCCTTCCAATATATTTTGTACCCTGTATTACTGTGCCCCATTGATTATCTTCATTCCACCAAGATTCTGTGATGCCTGTTATATCAATATCTTAATTTAATACAATGCATTCTAGTTCACGCATCTTATTATTTAGACTTCTAGCATTGGTATACAAGCACTTTAAAAACTTGTCACTTTTTTGCTGTCTCCCATTACATGATGTAATTGAATGGGACTTTTTCTCATTTGACTGTTTCTTATCAGATCCTACCTGTATTTTATCATCTTCCATCTCCTTCTCCTTACTAGGACATAGAGAATCTCCATTAGTAGATCCTCTCCTAAGGCAGGATCCTCTGTCTGAACCACGTGTTCCTCCTTATCTGTTGGCTTTCCCCCAGCCCTTAGTTTAACTGCTCAATGACCTTTTTAATTTTAAGTGTCAGTAGTCTGGTTCCATTTTGGTTTAGGTGGAGTCCATCCTTCCTGTATAGGCTTCCCCTTTCCCAAAAGTTTCCCCAGTTCCTAATAAATCTAAACCCCTCCTCCCTACACATCATCTCATCCATGCACTGAGACCCTGCAGTTCTGCCTGTCTAATTGGCCCTGAGCATGAAACTGAAAGCATTTCAGAGAATGCTACCACGAAGGTCCTGGACTTCAGCAGCCTAAATGTTTCCTCCATGACCTCTCTCCTATCCTTCCCTATGCCACTGGTACCTTCATGTGCAATGAACACGGCTCCTCCCTAGCACTACACATAAGTCTATCTAGATATCTTGAGAGATCCACAACCTTTGCACCAGACAGGCAAATCACCATGCGGTTCTCTCGGTCATCGCAAACCCAACTATCTATGTTTCTAATGATCGACTCGCCCATTACTAACACCTGTCTCTTCCTAATAACTGGTGTTCCCTCCCTGGGGAGGTATCTTAGGGCAAGAGGATACCACAACATCATCTGGAAGGAGGGTCCCAACTATGAGATTGTTTCCCTCTACTCCAGTTGATGTTCTACTTCCCTGAGACTTTCATCCTCCTCAACAGCAGAGAGTCTGTCAAACCGGGGGTAGGACCATATTAATGTGTCATAGAAAATCTCATCTATGTACCTCTCTGTCTCCATTAGCTCCTCCAGTTCAGCCACTCTGGTCTCCAAAGCGCGAACACAGTCTCTGAGGGCAAGGAGCTTCTTTTACAGAATACACACATACGCCACCTGCCCATAGGGCAGGTAAACATACATGCTGCATTGGGTGCAATAAACTGGATAGCCCCCACTCTGTCACTGGACTTCTGCCTGCATCATCTTTTTACTCTTGAATCTTGTTCCTTTGTTATTGTTTTGTTTTTATCAGGGGATGTTTTTGGTTTTAAGTTTAAAGAATGTTAAGTTTATCTACCCTCACACATACACACACTTCCCCTCTAAACTCCTTCGCAAAACTCCCATTAGCTGCTCCTGTTCACTAGCTGGCAACACAAATGAATCATGGTTATTCTATTTAATCCAAGAAGACATTACTACTATATGGAGTTTGCAGTGCATCAAAAAGTGTTGTTAGAATTTTTGGATTTACATTTAAACTGATAAAACCACAGAGCACAAAAGTAAAAGAATAAGTGTTTGAAAAGAGAGAAATTGTGAGTTCCTTACATTAGTGGGCAGTTATTCACATGAGTAGTTCCACTGGCTTCAAAAAGATTATTAAATAACTCCTATCAGTGAGCAAGGATCCATAATCTGTATTAAATTACATACCAAAAATAGCTGAAACTGACCATTTCCTTGGTGCTAATAGATGTTTTGGAGGCATGGGACAGTGAACCAAAAATTTTTCTCAGACTCAGTGGGAATTTTATCACTAGAGCTAGAGCTCGTCCAAGGCTGAGCAGAATGTAGCACGCTGGTCTTCCTAATGACAGATGGGGTCCATCAGACTGCAGAATTTTAGCTTTAATTTAAAATTAGTTTTTAGTCCATGTGGTTGTGAGGAACACCTGCCAAATGTTAGCTAAGTGCAAACAGCTTCATGAATTAAATGAGTACATGTGAATTGATTTATTTGCGGGATAGGCTGATAACTAAGTAGCAAAGCAGAAATGAATTGATTTAGATGTAGAGTTAGGGGAGGAATTGACTGATGGGGACGATTGATTTGATTGAGGGATAGATTTGATTAGGAGAGAGGGTAAGAGTTTAATCTTGTTCGTGTCATTGAAAGGCCATAACTTTTGCTTAATATATAAAGCTTAACTGGCAAATTGATAAGAACTTGCTAGGTTAAATACAGGAATGAAAAGCTTTCCAAGATGTACATGTGTGCAAGTGTTGCTCCCTTTTTCAGCTTTTCCTGTATTTGATGTGGCTGTCAGTGTATTTCACTAGCCTCTTCCAGCAGCTCCTGCTCTTCCTCTGAGAGCTGGTAAGATCACCGCCATGCAGGAATTTGGAGTAAGGCCAATTTACATAATTCAGCAGGGACAAGTTTTTAAATACTCTACCAATAAACCCTATTTTACTTTTAAACATGAGTCACAATGTCCTTAGAAATAAATACTTAAGGGGGAAAAAATCAAGAAAAAACTGAGAGCTAAGCATACTTCAAAAATAACACAAAAATGTTACTGAAAACTAAGTTTGGAAAATGCTAAAAGAGTGGTAAATGTTGGATGACTATCTAGCACTGTATTTTAACTGTATTCCTTTCATGGTATAAAAAGTGTTACATTTTGACTTTGCATCAACTTGATGACTTGAAATAACACAGTGCCATCACATAGTGATGCAACAATTATAATGCATTAGCTGCACATTGTTGTGTGACTATTTTGTGACTCTGATTGCAAATGACACAGTTATTAAAGATTGACTTGCTGCACAATGTATTTGATTAAGAAGAATTAGTGAAAGACTATATAAATATCTTATTTTAAAACCAAACCTCTGTGCGTCTACCACATTTAAGAAAATATCATAAAACTATGAACTGTCAGTTATAAAGTTATAAAGCTTTTATTGAGTAAATTTTGAGGCAACTGTTAGTCATGCAAGGCAGTGGCTCCCAGGGGCAGCTTTAATTTATGCTCTCGGTTTGTCTTTTCATTTTTCTTGTATTGAGGTTTTCATCAAATTCTGGAAGGGAGAACATGGACTACAAGAGTTTACAAATGCCATTAGATTCAGATAACACAAGTGGAGATATGATAAATGTCACTGCATGGAGTCCAAAAACAGGCTCCTGCTTATAACAAAAAAGGAGCAAACTATGTGTGTTAATTACTTACTTGCATCTTTCTATTTAGTGATTTCATATTGTGTGAAGTCAGTGAAATTATGCAGTTTACAACAGCAGCCCAGGCTGTATTTTATGCACTGGTGGAAACTGTACCTCAACTATCTTGTAGATAGCAGAGAATAGGTGTCAGTATATTCGATATGAGTTGTATTTTTTCTCAGCTTCTTGCTACTTATTGTAAATAGTTCTTCTCCCTTCTTGATAGTTAACCTCTATTAGGAAACATTTTCATCCAGGCAAGGAACTTACTCTTATAAAATTCCAGTTATTGCCATTAGATTACCAAGAAGAAATGTGCTGCAAGAACCAACGTTGTAACCCATCAGAATGCAGCGAGGAGTTTAGATTGTAAGCACAGTATGACCAATTTGTCAGAAACCTTTAGATACTCTTTTTACTTTATAATTTGATTTTTCTCATTAAAGTTTAAAACTAATTGTCCCAGCTCTTTCACCATATATAGCATGAAACCCATTTGCTAATATTTCTTTGCGTTTTTTTTTAAAAAGCTAACTCATCCACCTTCATAATTAAAAGTCAGCCTTGGTTTTTGTAGAGCTGCTAACTAGAAGGTGATGCTATGGTTGAAAAATGAGGTTAAATATTGATATGGAGTTTGTTACTGAAGAGCTCACCCAATCGAATATTTTTCAGTTTGCCTTATTTTTCTAAATCCATGCGTTTTGATTAATAGTTAAGCTCAATATCTCCTTGTTAGCTTCATACACAAATAGTCTTTAATATGGATTGCAGTTGCCTGTGATTGTTCAACTGTTATCTTTTTTTCTGCTTATTACAAAAAAAAAGTGTTCTAGTAGTAAAATCTTATAAATGTGACTACTAAAAACTGGAAACGGAGTTAAAACAAGTTATCATGAATGGAGGAGATCTCCTGGAAAGTAGTTAGTTTTAAGAGGTGTTTTTTTCCTTTCCTTTAACATAGAAATACAACTTTCTCCCTCTGTATTTGATCCCAAACTCTTCAGGAGCTATTAGACATCTTCTGACATCCTAATAATTCTTGTAAGGTACAAAATATCTTTCTCTGTCCTGAGGAGTAATTTTACCACTCATTAAGTACTGAGTTGTCAGACTATAGCTTTTTCTGAATAAGGTCTAAGAAGAACCTTTAATCTCTTGCCTAGGCTTTCATTCTGAAAAATTTTTTGTAAGTACATACTACGTAGTCCAGTTTCTGGATTTACAGTTGTTTACTTTCAGCGCTGTGCTTTCACTCTCATTCTGTTTTTTTCTATATTTCCTGCTTCTAGGAATCTCTCCCCTCCTCCCCCCCCCTTTTTTTTAGAAGTCATCTCCCTCAGTCCTCCCTGAACTAGACCTTTTGGGTTTTTTTTTACTTTCCCATAAACACTTTACATTATTTAGAACCAATATGAGTCTTTCATAAAAGACTCCTGGCACAGGGAGAGGAGCAAATGGCCTTATTTTAATCTAAGAACATTCTGGTCAGATTACTCCTTGTTTTTTGTAGCCAAATTCATACTCTTTGTCTTTGTTAAAACCTGTTCATACTTAATTCAGGATCACACCCAGTTCAGCTAATGCTGCTAAAATCATATTTAACTTTCATATCTTTGATTTTAACTCTTGTTCAACAGTGTCAAACATATTGAGTTCCATATCATTGGAGAGCAGAGAAGAGAATAAGTGAGCTGGTAGCATCACCAAAGATAGGAGACTGAACACTGAGCATATGAGAGTGGAAGGGAATTTTAATCAGCCAATTTAAAGATCTTTTTGTTTGTTTTGTTTGTTTAATATCTATCTAATTCTAATGTATAATAAATTCTTTGGACTAAAGTATACCTTTGTTAAAGATTTAACTCCCCTCCCTCATGAATTAAGGATTGAAAAAATCTTGCAGTGCACATTTGAGGCCCTCATGAATCTTCTAGTACAATCAGGGAAGTCTATATTTAACTTTTCTGATATTTCTTAGGTGTTTCTTTGTTTTTTAAACAGAAAAACAAACAAATTCTTTTTTTTGAAGGAGGCGGTAATAGAGTTTTTAGGCCTTCTTTATACATCATAGAGAAGCAAAAAATGACAAACTCAATTTTATTCCATTTTTGCAGGTCATCTTTTGCATGGATCAAAAATAATAACCTTGGCCCTGATCGGTTTAGAAGGAAAAAAGAAGTAGCAGAAATTGGCACACTTTGAAAACTGGTATTATGGGCTCCTTTTAATACCTTTCTTTACCTGTTCAAGCCAAAGAATTGCTGGTCAGGAGAATACTCACTTAGTCTAGCAAATCTGTTAGCTTTTGTAATAACCTGAACCTAGTCTTACTTATGTCGTCATCGTGTTTTTCAATCTCTGACTTTTCCATATGAGACAGATCTATAGGATAATTCACAAATCCTTTACAAATTAATTTACATGCCCATAATGCATGCAGTGTCCAAGAGATCAGAGAGCATCCAACTGACCTAACAGACAAATTGAAATAAAAAAATTAAAGTTATAAAAATCAGAAGTCAGTTTTTCCTGGCCATATATTTTTTTAATGACAGTTGTTTAAAGCTGCTCAGAGACTTGGAATATTAGAAGCAGTCTCTGTGGTGATTGATTAGTGGGAAGAATGCAGATAAGGTGGTAAAAGTGCATGATAAATGCAATTTATTACACGATTCGTCAGTTTATCATCTGGAGATCTCCACCATATATGTGACATATCTATAACCCACAGGTATTTTTATTCCATCCAGATAAATTGCTGTTTGCGGAAATTTCCTGTTTCTGAGCCAGTTTTCTCCCTAAACATGCCATTTTGCCTCTTTTTAGCCAGTAATACTTGCTATGGAAAACTATGATGATATATTAAAAACCAAGAATGTGATATTCACAGCACATTCATTGTTTACCACTGCTGTAATATCTTCAAAGAACCCCATAAGACCTCCCTTTTCTATTTCCATGTCAACTCTCTGTAATGAAATTGTGCTTTTCAAAGAGTTTGCTCACTAAATCCCCCCAAATTGTTTATAATATTTACCTACAACTGATGTTAAGCTAGCTGATTTATAATTGCTTGCTATTTATCTCTTTATAAAGAGCATTTTAAGAAGACTGGCAGCCCTAGATCTGCATGTAGGATACCAGTATATGTAGCTAAGGACTGCATGCTAGCAGCTAGCTTCAGGGAGTGTTTCAAAGAACCTGTAGTAAGGAGAAAGGAACCATCTGCAAGTCTCTATTCTTTGGATAGTCAATCCGTAGATTGTTCAGGAAGTGGACTTAGGTGGCATGGGACTTTTGCCTCAAGTACCACCTGCTGAACAGGCCATATGGCCTGATCTGGTATCGAGGCCCTCCTTGGGCCAAAGATTGCCCTCGGACTTGGAGAGCGCTGCCACCTCTCATTCTCGAGTATTGAACTATGTGAACAATCAAGATGGAGCACATTCTAGCCTCGAGGCAATCAATCTGAAGCAATTCTGCATTGAAAAAGACATCACTGTGGTAGCAGTCCACTTGCTGGGAGTGCAAAATCATTGCACGGACATTCTCAGCAGGGCTTTATCCCTGAGCCGTGAGTGGTCCCTGAAGGCGAGTGTTTTCCGAGTTGTCTTCGCAATGTAGGGCATGCCTGTGATCAGCCTGTTTGCAACAAGGGAAAACAAAGTGTCATCTATTCTGCTCCTTGGGGAGCCTCAGTCTTGGCTCTCTCTCAGACACCTTCCTCTGCAGTTTACAGTTGACTCTTCTGTACGCCTTTCTTCCTTTTCCGATCATTCTTCAGATCATCCCCAAGTTCAAGGCAGATCGGGCCACGCTCATCCTCATTGGTCCAACATGGCTGAGACAGTGCTGGTTCTCAGAGCTACTTGCTCTGTTGGTTCAGCCTCTCTCCCTGAGGTTGCTTCCTCTCCATCCTGGCCTGCTCACTTAGGAGAATGGCCGCATCCTCCATTCTGCAATCTGCATCTTACAGCATGGCTGCTACATGGCTGAATGAAGCGGAGGAGCAGTGCTCAGCAGCTGTTCAACAGGTCCTACTCTACAGTACGAAGTCCTCCTAGGATGGCCTAGTCAGCAAAGTGGAAGAGGTTCTTGATGTGGTCCTTGGCCCATAGGACCCAAACGACATGGGTTTCAATCTAGGACATATTGGAGTAGCTGCTACATTTTCAGAAATTGGACCTTTCACTCAGTTCACTGAATGCTTTTGGCAGCAATATCAGCGTTTCATCCCCATATTCCGGCAAACTCAGTTTTTTTCCAATGCCATGGTGACAAAGTTTCTGAAAGGACTTCTCCATTTACATCCTCTCGTTCAGGACCCAGTCCCCCTGTCGGACCTAAACATGGTCCTGGCAGCTGTAATGGGCCCTCCAGTCAAGCCCCTGTCATCCTGTCTGTTGACCCTCCTGGATCAGAAAACTACATTCCTGATAGCCATGACATCTGCAAGAAGAGTGTTTGAGTTGCAGGCCTTGATGGCTGAGCCGCCTTAACACTCACTTCTCCAGGGACAAGGTAACGCTGTGACCAAGTTTTTATCCAAGGTGATCGCTCGTTTTCATCTGAATCAGACAGTGTATTTACCTGTTTTTTCCCTCAGCCACGTTCTCCCCAATAGAACAGTGCCTCCACACTCGGGATGTCAGGCAATGTCTAGCCTTTTATCTAGACAGGACTAAACTGTTTCATGCTTCACCTTGCCTGTTCGTGTCATATGCAGACCACATGAAGGGGCAAGAGGTCTCTGCACAGACCGTCTCTAGATAGATAACATCCCATATCAAGACTGTATACGAGATAGCTTTGGCTGCACCTTCTCAGTGGATATGGGCTCCCTCCATGAGGGCGCAAACGATGTCAATAGCATTCAGTGACATTTCCATACTAGACAGGGCAGCCACATGGTCATCCATACATATGGACCATTATGCTGTTACCTCATCTTCCAAAGCAGATGCAGACTTTGGAAGGGCGGTCCTGCGATCCCTGTTTCAGTAAACTCCAAGCTCCTCTTCCAGATTGGGGTCACTGGTTGTGAGGCACCTAAATGGAATCCATATCTGCATCTAGTCAAAGAAGAAGAAATGGTTACTTACTGTTACTGTGGTTCTTCAAGATGTGATGCAGATGTGTATGCCATAACCCACCCTCTATCCCCTCTGCATCAGAATCTCCTCTCATGGGCTTTCAGTGCAAAGGGACTGAGGGGGTCAGGACGGCGTCATCTCTATAGCCAGGGGAGGGACCACAAGGCACAAGCGCCACCCCTCTATGAGTGCTGTTAGGCAAAAGGCTCTTTGCGCTAGATGCACACACACCTAAGTGGAATATACATCTGCATCACTTCTCGAAGAACCACAGTTACAGCAAGTAACCATTTTTACCTTAAAAGCTACTTTGCTAGACACTAAAAATCAAGGACTGAATAAAGACACTGAATTTATGGCTTATTACAAAAATCTTCAACCCACTAACAACTTCCACCCCCCAGCTGCAATTTGTGTGTGTGTGTGTGTGTGTGTGTGTGTGTGTGTGTGTGTGTGTGTGTGTAAAATAATATTAAAATTCAGAATGATCCGGACAAACTGGAGAAATGCTCTGAAATAAATAGAATGAAATTCAATAAAGACAAATGTAAAGTATTCCACTTAGGAAGGAACAATCAGTTGCACACATACAATGGAAAATGACTGCCTAGGAAGAAGTACTGTGGAAAGGGATCTGTGGGTCATAGTGAATCACAAGCTAAATGTGATTCAACAATGTAGCACTTTTGCAAAAAAAAAAAGCAAACATAATTCTGGGATGTATTAGCAGGAGTGTTGTAAGCAAAACACAAGAATTAATTCTTCCACTTTACTGTGCACTGATTAGGCCTCAACTGGAGTATTATGTCCGGTTCTGGGAACCACGTTTCAGGAAAGATGTGGACAAATTGGATAAAGTCTAGAGAAGAGCAACAAAAATGATTAAAGGTCTAGAAAACAGGATTTATGAGGGAAGATTTTAAAAATTGGGTTTGTTTAGTCTGGAGAAGAGAAAATTCGGGGGATATGATAACAGTTTTCAAGTACATAAAAGGTTGCTGTGAAGAAGAGGGGAAAAAATTGTTCTCCTTAACCTCTGACAGGACAAGAAGAAATGGGATTAAATTGCAGCAAGGCCAGTTTAGGTTGGACAACAGGAAAAACTGCCTAACTGTCAAGATAGTTAAGCACTGGAATAAATTGGCCAGGGAAGTTGTGGAATCTCCATAATTGGAGATTTTTACGAACAGGTTAGTCAAACATCTGTCAGGGATGGTCTAGCTAATACTAGATGACTAGGTCCCTTCCAATTCTCTGATTTTATATATCATTCATAGATATAAAATATGCCTTTTTACATGCTTTCTAGAATGGCAAACATTTTGAAATCAATTTAGTCACTGAAAGATCATAAATCTTTCTCTGATTTCTTTGCATACAATAATAAATTATTTTCTTAGAAGAATCCCAGAATTGTATTGCTTGCTTCATCCATTATCCTATGCGCAGTCCCAATATGGGGCTTAAATGATTTGTTTGTAGCATTTTAGCTGGATCAAAGAGGAACTATGTGGACATCAGGGAGACCAATAAGAAGACGTCACAATAATCAGTAATAAAATCTAAATTTTCTTGTAATGCTTATCCCATGAAATGAACTAATTAATTATTATTTTAAAGTTAGGCGACATCTGATAATTCATGAATCCAGGAGCATTCATGAAGGGCAGATGGATAATTTATCCTGGGAAACATGGTCCAGATTTAAAATTATAAAACCCAAAAAATCCCATTTTCTGTTGCTTTATTTGTTGCCAATGCATTTGAAACATAAGTCAATGGAAGCCCGTTTGAATCTGTTGATTTGTGCATTATGGTGTGAAAAATACAAAGCCGAGTGGTTCTGCCACCAGAACAACATACAAGATGCGTCATTCAAAGATAAAAAACATAAGCACAGGTTGATATTGCATAATTCACTGTTGTGTTGGAGATTAAACTTTTTTTTAGCAACCCTTTGTCACACAAGTTGGTGTGTGGGACACCTTTGGGAGATGTGTATTATGGAGAGAGGCCACTGCTCATGGAAAGCTGAGAAGATGACTAGATTGAAGTAGGGTCCACCTAAATACTTTTGGGTTTTTCTGTCCAGAGTTTTAAGGCTCAGCTGACCATGGGAGGAGTCTGGTGTAGTCTAAGTGAAGGTTGGGTTTTCAAGTTTTTCTGAAAAGCACTTATAGCAAAGGTTCATTATTATTTAAATTTTTCCAGAGATACTGATGCCTTTTCAGTCTGATTTTAGTTACTGATATTGTTTGTTTTTTGCTTTTAACTTGCTGCTATGTGAAATCAGATTTTGTTACTGATTATTGTGGCCACCTCCTTGCTGTTCTCTCTGACGTCCCCATAGTTCCTCTTTGATTCAGCTAAAATGCTACAACCAAAATTATTCATTGGTCAGATAATGTCATATCCCTCTTTGATTTGCTCTACTAGCTTCCCCTTTCTTGTTTTCAATACATTGCACAACTTTATGCTCCCAGATCATGTTCCTTCATGTCCCTTGTATTTCTTCAACGCCAGCCCAAATGCCCCCTTTCTTTACATCTTCATCTCATCTTGATGAGACTTATGAAATGTACTTCCAAATCCAGTATGTCAAGCCTCAACCCTCTCCTCAATCAGATCTCTTCATAAAAGTCTACTATTTTAATGAGGCTCACACAGGAAAGAAATGAAAAATAATAGCTTTTAAAAACTTCAAAAAGTCTATAAAACTTTATCCAAGGTGAGGCCTTTCTGTGTTCAAAAACTCTTTAGTTTCGAGGCCATCTTCATGTCCACAGTATCAAGCATATTGTCAGCACTTAAGCTGTCGTCAGTAATAAAGAATAATAGGAAGAGCTTTTGCTGTGAAAGTTCATTTATTTATTTACTATATTTGACATACCTACCAGAGGAAAGTCATAATCTTGCAGAATTATATTTTAGAAGTGGATTTCCCATTTATTAATTTTTTCTTCCATCATATTTACTCTTGTTATCTTAACACCCATGAAAATCCTAATCTTTCTCTAATAAAGGTTTTCTTTGACTCTGTTCTAAATTTTTGCATGTGTTAATGTCACTCCTGTTACCTTCTAAGACAAATGATGAGGTTACTTTCAGAAAAGCAGCTAAAACTTTTTTATTTGATGGACTAATTAAAAATGAAGGACGTATTGGTTGATCAAAATAAGATTTTTTGATCACAACTTCTTTTTATCTTGCCATTCATTCTTATAGTAATAGTAAAAAGGATTTCATTATTTAAAATAATCTCATTAAACTTTTGTGCCATAATGTTTTTTTCATTATTTTATAAGCAGTGTATTAGCAAAACTCAGAGCACAGAATCTTAGAAGCTTATTTGCCAAGGAGAATATCTGAACAAAGATGAAAAAATGTAAGTTCCATTGCTGAGGGATGCATCATCCTATTGTTCCAAATCCAAAGAGCTGGGCTCGGACCAAGAGTGTCTCAAAGAGAATGGGGGAGAGAAATCCTCCCAAGTAGGCAACACAGCAGCTGCACACCTGCTCCTTGGCCTTTGACCCACTCTTAGAGTAGAGTCATCTCACACTGCCTGAATCCCTGCTTCAATGAGGTTGTTGGATTTACAGAATGGAAGATCTAACAGCCCTACTACATCCCTCCTCTATCTGCACCTACATCTCTTTACAACCCACAGCTCTTGTGCTGCAGAGATAGTCCATGAGAAGCTGGGTTTTGGCAGTGGTCAAGGTGAGCTCAACCAAGACATGGCAATCTAAAGCAGTAATAAGATAAAAAGATTTGACTGACATAGTCCAATCAGATGGTGATGCTAAACTGAATCATAGTAGCACAGGAGGTAAGTTGGTGATTTCAGCAGTAGGAGACTTAACTTTTCAAATATTCTTGATACGATAGAGGCAGAGAGTAGGGGATATAAGAGGAGATGACAAATATCTCCATTTCTTACCCCTATAAGATGAGGTGGTGTATGGCTTCTGCTTGCTTTCTTTTGTAAAAATTTGGATTTATGTGGCTTACGATTTTTATAAGGTATAGTTGCAAATACGATAGTGTCTGAGACATGCTTTCTGTAAATAGTTTACATGTTTCATTTTTTACTATTTCATCCTGTATCTGTCTGTTACTTCTAATGCCAAACATATTGATTATGAGCTGTTTAAAAGTTAATTTGGTAATTAAGGCTGTCTACACTCAATCTGTCAGTCTTTGAATGCAAACAATTTGAGACTATAAAGGAGGAAGTCCCTTGCTTGTCATTATAATCCAGTGTTGCATCAGTGAGTTGAAATTGCTACTTGTCAAACAAATGAACATTACTCCTCTCATTTTGCATGTAGATGTATTGTGAATCCTGATGCATAAAAGTCTTTTCTGTTTTTAATTACTCCAATATTTTCAATACATAGTAATGTATCTTAAGTGTGTATGCAATGATTTTCTCCACTGTACTGGAAAGATAATTATAACAGTAGCAAAAATAATTAATAAATCCAGGTATACATTGAACACTTTTATTCTAAAGCCAAAGCCTAAATGCCATTATTATAGACACAGTCTCTGAGCACATTCTCACCACCAGACAGCAGAGTGATGCAATTCAAACGGCCATATATAGAAAGCAAACACACAGTCTGAGTTTACAGTTTGACATACAATCACCACATAGAATTGTAGAAATGTAGGGCTGGAAGGGAACTGGAAGGCCATCAAGTCCAGCCCCTGTGCTGAGGTGGGACCAAGTAAACCATCCTGGACAGGTGTTTATCCAACCTGTTCTTAAAAAACCTCCAGTGATGGGGATTCCACAACCTCCCTTGAAGCCTGTTTCCCAGAACTTAGCCATCCTTGTATTTAGAAAGTTTTCCTGATCTCTAACCTAAATCTCCTTTGCTGCACATTAAGCCCATTACTACCATCCTAACTTCAGTGAACATGGAAGCAATTAATCACAGTCCTCTTATAACAAGTGTCATGTTTTGAACACTGTTATCAGGTCCCCCTTGAATCTTCTTTTCTTAGGACTAAATATGCCCGTTTTTTTAACTTTTCCACATAGTTTCAGGTTTTCTAAACCTTTTATCATTTTTGTTGATCTTCTCTGGATTCTCTTCAATTTATCCATACACTTTCCCTAAAGTGTGGTACCCAGAATTGGACACAGTATTCAAGCAAAGGCCTCAAACAGTGCTAAGTAAATCGGGGACAATTACCTCCTGTGTTTTACGTAGGACATTCGTTTTAATACACCAATAATTAGTAGTCCTCTTTTGCAGCTGCATCACAATTGTCAACTCTCATTCATTTGTGTTCCACTTTAACTCCCAGATTCTTTTCAGCGGTACTACCTTCAAGCCAGGTATTCCCCATTT
Source organism: Dermochelys coriacea (assembly GCF_009764565.3). NCBI lineage: Eukaryota > Metazoa > Chordata > Testudines > Dermochelyidae > Dermochelys > Dermochelys coriacea. The sequence continues at coordinate 20,975,784 of NC_050077.1, forward strand.
TGTAATTGTGCATTTGATTTTCCTTCTTAGAGTAATGCTTTGCACTTTTTCACTTTCATCTTGTCGATTCAGACCATTTTTCCAATTAAGTTCTTTGAATTCTAAATCCTCTCCCCAAAGTGCTTGCAAACCCTCCTACCTTTGTGTCACTGCATATTATATAACATTACTCGCCTCTCCATTATCCAAGTTATTAATGAAAATATTGAATAGTACCAGACATAGAACTGATTCCCATTGGGACACCACTAGAGATGCCCTCCCATTCTGAGACGGAACCATTGCTAGCTGCTCTTTGAGAACAGTCTTTTAACAAGTTGTGTACCCACCTTATAATAATTTCATCCAGACCACATTTCCATAGTTTACTTACGAGAATGTCATGTGAGACAGCATCAAAAGCCTTACAGAAGTCAAGATATATCATGTCTACTGCTACTGGGCCTGCTATTGGGCCAACTACTGGGCCAGAGCCAGTAACTGACAAAGAAGCAAAGTAGGTTGATGTGGCATGATTTGTTCTTGACATATCTATGCTGGCTATTCCTTATAACCCTATTATCCTCTAGGTGCTTACAAACTGATGGTTTGATCATTTGTTCCAGTATCTTTTCAGGTGTTGAAGTTAGGCTGACTGGTCTATGTATCCCTGGTTCCCCTTTTTAAAAATAGATATGTTTTGGACCTCACCTGTCGTCCTTTAGTTCTCAAAGATAATTGCTAACATTTCCAAGATTGCTTCAGCTAATTCCTTAAGTACTCCAGGATGAATTTAATCAGGCCCTGCTGACTTGAATACATCTAATTTATCTAAATGTTCTTTCCCTATTTTGGCTTGGATTCCTTCTTTGTTGCTAATATTAATTGTGTTGAGTATCTGGTCACCTTTAATCTTATTCGTGCAGACTGAAGCAAAATAGGCATTAAACACCTCAGCCTTCTTGATTCCATCCGTTATTAGCTCCTCTCCCCCACTAAGCAGAGGCCCTACACTTACCTTTGTCTTTCTCTTGCTCCTAATGTATTTAAAGAACCTCTTCTTATTGCTTGTTCTCCCCTTTGCTAGGTGTAACTCATGTTGTGGTTCAGCCTCTCTCATTTATCCCTACATGATCGTGCTTTTCTTTTGTACTTCTCCTTATCAATGTGTCCATGTTTCCTCTCTTTGTACGATTCCTTTTTAATTTTCTGCTCATTAAAGAGCTCCTGAAGGAGCCATATTGGCCTCTTACTACTCTTTCTGTGTTTCCTTCATATCAGAATAGTTTGCAGCTGTGCCTTTAACACTGTCATTTTAAGAAACTGCTAGCTCTCCTGAACTCCTTTATCTCTTAGATTTTCAGATTTTTGTCTCATGAAACTTTACCTACCATTTCTCTGAGTTTGTTAAAGTCTGCTTTTTTTTAAGTTCATTGTCCTTATTGTGCTACTCTCACTCCTTCCTTTCATTAGAATCATTAAATCTATCATTTCATGATCACTTTCAACCAAATTGCTTTCCATCTTTAGATTCACTATCAATTCCTCCATGATGGTCAGAATCAAGTTTGAAATAGTTGTTCTCTAATAACTTCCACCACCTTCTGAAAAAAAATATATTCCTAGAACTTATTGGAAATGGTGTTTTGCTGTTTTACTTTTCCAACAGGTATCTGGGTAGTTCAAGTCCCCCATTATTAGCAGGTCTTGTGTTTTGGATATTTCTGCTATTTGTTCTAGAAATGCCTCATCCATTTCCTCTTTCTGATTTGGTGGCCTATTATAGACCCCCTATTGTGATGTTACCCCTACTTTTTACCCTTTTTATCTTTACCAAGAAACTTTCAACTGGTTTGCCTCTCCCCTCCTTCTGGATCTCAGAACAAGTGTATATATTTTCGATGTGTAATAAAGTGCCTCCTTCCTTTTTTCTCTGTTTGTTCTTCCTGAACAAACTATACTCCTCTTTGCCAATATTCCATTCATGAGATTTATCCCACCAAATCTCTGATGTCAAGTAAGTAATAATGTAGCTTATGTAATAATACTTTCAGTCCTTCCTGTTTGTTCCCCATACTATTTGCGTTTGTGTATAGATATGTAAGATGTTGAGCAAATTCTCCCACTGACTTGCCTCTTGTTGCTCCTATGACCCTGCTGTAATTTTCCGTGTCCCCCATAACATATAGTCCCTGCTGTCACCTTTTTTTATGCTTACCTGTGGGCTTTTGTCCCCCTCTGAACCTAATTTAAAGCCTCCCTCAGCAGGTTAGTGAGTTTGCACCCAAAGATGCTCTTCCCCTTCTTGGTCAGATGGACCCCATCCTTCCGTTTGTCGACACCATCTGCACAGCCATGCATTCATCTTCAGGATGTGCCTATCCCAGCCTGTGCCCTTAAGCTTAACTCGGGGGATAGATGAGAACACAACCTGCTCTCCCAACTCCTTCATCTTCACTCCCAAAGCCCTGTAGTCACTGCTGATCTGCTCAGGGTCATGCCTGACAGTATCATTAGTGCCCATGTGGATGAGCAGCATGGAGGAGTAGTCAGAGGGACGGATAAGCCTCGGCAATGTTTCTCTAAAGTCTCAGATGCAGGCTTCAGGCAGGCAGCACACCTCCCAGGACCTCATGTCAGATTGGCTCCATTTCCGCCTCAAAACTCTAATGCTGCCACTATTCAGGGGTGGTGGCTATGAGCCTCCCAGCTATGGGGGCAGGCAGTGGCTCCTCCTTGGCTATTGGTGTCTGCTCCTCACTTCCTATTGCCAGAACAGCATATTGATTCTTGACTGCAATGGATGGGGTGGAGGGGTAGGTGGAGCACTATCTACTGTCCTAAGTGGCCAACAGCCAGTCTCCTCCTCGTAGAACAGCCAGTTCTTCCTCCTCCTCTGGTGCCACTGTAGTTATCTGTAGTCAGCTAGCATCCTCGGTCCCGGACGTTTCCACGTGTGTTCTGTAGATGAAGTCCTCATGCTCTTGGATGCTATTCAGATGAACTACCTCCTCCTGCAGCTCTCACTTGGTGCCTGGGTGACTCTGATTGACTCCACCAACAGATATCTCTTTTTTGGGGGAAAGTAACAAAGAACCAGAAGGTCATTAAAAAGAGCAGTTATTCTAAGCTGTTATCTACAGATGCACCTCAGGCAGAATTTGACACCATGACAAAATCAATTAAACTGAATTGGTATCCAAACAAATGCTGGGCAGAGTAATCAAGAATGCATACAAGCTAAAAATGACTTAATGGGTAAAAGGAATTGATTTCCCAGCAGGATGCATTCATCTTCTGGCTCAAACAAATGAAGAGGGTAAAAAAGAACTGGAAGCTGTAGCATTTGACCATTCTTCTGCTGAATAGGCCAACAGTTAAGAGGTATCCTACAAAATATACCCTATAAAGACTGTGATGTTTATAAGGTGATGAAAAAAAGAAAGAACTGGAGTACTTGTGGCACCTTAGAGACTAACAAATTTATTTGAGCATAAGCTTTCATGAGCTACCTATTTTTACCCATTTGTTAGTCTCTAAGGTGCCACAAGTACTCCTTTTCTTTTTGCTACTCTGAAAGAAAGAACTGGATATTCAAATGAACCAGCCTAATACAGGCAACCATAAACTTGGAGACTGTTAGCCAAAAGGTTTGTCCTTAAATACAAATGCTGGTAACTCTGTTCTTATAGCAAAGGACAGATTAGAAAAGAGAGTGACAAGAGCACTGCACATATATGTGCCCAGAAAGCTGTTGGCAAAAATAACTTGAGATAGAATACATTGTACTGAATTGTTGCCTTTATATGTATTTGCTAGAGATACTGGCAGGACCACTGAAATGTACATAGAATGAGTACTACTGCACTCAACTCTTGATTGCTTAATAAGATAGCTGGTTGAAAGGAAAATGTTCTAGCTGTGCAGATCTGTGGCCAGGCAATATGTCAGGATTAAAATTATTGCATGCATCAAAGGGAAACAAGGCAGGAGAATAATCATCTTCTCCTTGCCACTTTGCCATCTCCCCCATCCCCCACCACCAAAAAAAACTTTTTTAGCAGTTCCTACATTTTGCGGCTGTGTTTTGTAAACCTGCACTTTCAGTGCTCAGCAGGCAGTCTGCAGCTGAAACTGACAAGTGAGAGACACTCAGATGCTGGCAGCCTTTTCCATCCTGTTTCTCCAGAAATGGAAGTTGGGTGGACTTAGATAAGGGGAAGATTTTTTTAAAAATATGTCTTGAAAGTTCCTAACTTATTTCTCAAAAAGAAAAGGAGTACTTGTGGTACCTTAAAGATTAACAAATTTATTTGAGCATAAGCTTTTATGAACTACAGCTCACTTCATTGGATTCATGCAGTGAAAAATATAGTAGGGCGATTTTATATACACAAAGAGCATACACACTGTAATGAGAGTGATCAGGTAAGGTGAGCTATTACCAGCAGAAGAGGAAAAAAAAACCTTTTGTAGTGATACTCAAGGTGGGCCATTTCCAGCAGTTGACAAGAACGTGTGAGGAACAGTGATGGGGGGAAATAAACATGGGGAAATAGTTTTACTTTGTGTAATGACACATACACTCCCAGTCTTTATTCAAGCCTAATTTAATGGTGTCCAGTTTGCAAATTAATTCCAATTCAGCAGTCTCTCGTTGGAGTCTGTTTTTGAAGTTTTTTTGTTGAAGAATTGCCACTTTTAGGTCTGTAATCGAGTGACCAAAGAGATTGAAGTGTTCTCCAACTGGTTTTTGAATGTTATAATTCTTGACGTCTGATTTGTGTCCATTTATTCTTCTACGTAGAGACTGTCCAGTTTGGCCAATGTACCTGGCAGAGGGGCATTGCTGGCACATGATGGTATATATCACATTGGTAGATGTGCAGGTGAATGAGCCTCTGATATTGTGGCTGATGTGATTAGGCCCTATGATGGTGTCCCCTGAATAGACATGTGGACATAGTTGGCAACAGGCTTTGTTGCAAAAATAGGTTCCTGGGTTAGTGTTTTTGTTGTGTGGCATGTGGTAGCTGGTGAGTATTTGCTTCAGGTTGGGGGGCTGTCTGTAAGCAAGGACTCGCCTGTCTCACAAGCTCACCTTACCTGATCACTCTCATTACAGTGTGTATGGTAACACCCGTTGTTTCATGTTCTCTGTGTATATAAAATCTCCCCACTGTATTTTCCACTGCATGCATATGATGAAGTGAGCTGTGGACACAGTTGGCAACGGTCTTTGTTGCAAGGATAGGTTCCTGGGTTAGTGTTTTTGTTGTGTTGTGTGGTTGCTGGTGAGTATTTGCTTCAGGTTGGGGAGCTATCTGTAAGCAAGGACTGTCCTGTCACCCAAGATCTGTGAGAGTGATGGGTTGTCCTTCAGGAGAGGTTGTAGATCCTTGATAATGCGCTGGAGAGGTTTTAGTAGGGGGCTGATGGTGATGAATAGTGGTGTTCTGTTATCGTCTTTGTTGGGCCTGTCCTGTAGTAGGTGACTTCTGGGTACTCTTCTGGCTCTGTCAATCCATTTCTTCACTTCAGCAGGTGGGTATTTTAGTTGTAAGAACGCTTGATAGAGATGCTAGTAATAGCTCACCTTACCTGATCGCTCTCGTTACAATGTGTATGGTAACACCCATTGTTTCATGTTCTCTGTGTATATAAAATTGCCCTACTGTATTTTCCACTGCATCCAATGAAATGAGCTGTAGCTCACGAAAGCTTATGCTCAAATAAATTGGTTAGTCTCTAAGGTGCCACAAGTACTCCTTTTCTTTTTGTGGATACAGACTAACACGGCTGCTACTCTGTAACTTACTTTTGCCCATGTGACATCTGTTTCCATGTAAGCGGATCTGGCCACTAGCAGCTGAAATTGAATTTCAACTGCTGGTGGCTGTTTCCACAGAAAAGAGTGCTAGATGTATTTCTAATACATTTCTGTATTATAATAATGCATTTTTAAATCCTACATAAATCTTTGTAATAAACTAAGCAAAATAATTCTATATTTAAATAAAATTTAGGTTGTGATGTTAAAAATAGGTTTAAAAAATCCATTATTAAGGCAAATGCTCTAGGATTCTGTTTTCAGTCATTGTGCTGTAGATCTGGAGTAGCTTCATTTAAGTCAATGGAGTTGCTCTGAATTTACATCAATGGAACTGAGAATAGAATTTGGTATTTTTGTACTTAATTCACACTATTTTGGTGTTTTCCATCCAACCAGATACACTCCAAGCAGTCCACACTTCTTAGTCAAGATGGAGTCCTATTGATCCATACCTCCTTATTTGGAGAAAATCCATTTTGTATCCTTTGAACTCTTTCTCCTTTCTTTTGATGGATTCTCTGCTTTCAGTCAAAAGCAAGGGTGAATGGCTTCCTATTGGGCTAACTCTGATAATTCATGAACATGCCAGCAGGAGGAGATACTTCTAGTAAAACAAGCACTGAGTTACACCTGATGTATATAACACTGTTTTCACATACTGTATAAACTACTGGATAGTCAATAACTGTCTGTTTAGCTTCATGATCCTACCAGTTGTCAGCAGTGCCATCATTCTGGCAAACTGAATCCTAGCGTTAAAGGTAATCTTGTTTGTTATGAGAAATGCCAATCAATGCAAAATTTGTTTATTTCTTCCCTTTTGTAAATCTGATGCTTATGTATACTGAAAATTATGTGTATTTATTTTTATTCCTTCCAATTTAGCCTTGGAAGACAAACGACTAGAGTGGCACTGCTGATACCTGTTCCAGGAGACCAGCAGGCTATAACATAGTATTCTCATGAGCTGGATAGGGTGAATTGGCCTAAAAAGTCATTATATCCAAAACTCACTTGTTATAGAAACAGGATAGCAAACCAAATGGATTTATATAAATTTCAACCCAGCCTGTCAGGCCTAACAAATGGAAATGCTCATGAATTTCAGATAACAGCTGAACATATTACATGTCTGACAAGCTGGAATGTTAGAACTCTATTTGCTCCAGGCCAGACTGAGCTAGTGTTACCATACACACTGTAATGAGAGTGATCAGGTAAGGTGAGCTATTACCAGCAGGAGACGGGGTGGGAGGGAGGGAACCCTTTTGTAGTAATAATCAAGGTGGGCCATTTCCAGCAGTTGACAAGAATGTGTATTCCTCACCCGTTCTTGTCAACTGCTGGAAATGACCCACGTTGATTATCACTACAAAAGGTTTTTTTGTTTTTTGGGTTTTTTTTTTCCTCTCCTGCTGGTAATAGCTCACCTTACCTGATTGCTCTCGTTACAGTGTGTATGATAACACCCATTGTTTCATGTTCTCTGTGTATATAAAATCTCCCCACTGTATTTTCCACTGCATGCATCCAATGAAGTGAGCTGTAGCTCACGAAAGCTTATGCTCAAATAAATTTGTTAGTCTCAAAGGTGCCACAAGTACTCCTTTTCTTTTTGTGGATACAGACTAATACAGCTGCTACTTTGAAACCAGTAATAATAGTATAATCATAAGTAGTAATAAATTCCCTCCCACAGCACCTATATCAATAAAAATAGAATCGAGGTAACATTAATATGCACAATTGAAATTGATTCAGAAAGCAGGCTCTTCTAGGTACTGCATATAGCTTTTGTGAATTTGGATTCTCCAGTACTCTGATGTTACAAAATGAAAAATCATAAAATCTGGAAATGTAAAAATGGATATCTAATTATCTATGGCTACCACAGAGTAAGATTATGTACCCAGCTAAATTTTAGTGTTTTGATTTTATTGACAAGCAAGCAAAGCACTAAAGTTCTAATTTGTAAACCTTTCTATTACACAAGAACAACAAGTGTGTTGCTAAGGAGTTTTGAGATTTGATGAGCATTTTATGCAATTATTTTCATGTTGCGGACTTTCTGGTCACAGCGGAAGAATAAGTACTGTATTAGGAACTCTAGTGAACTTTAGTTAAAATCAATATACTTAAGGCTGTCTCAAAACTGAAGCTACTTCAAACTATTCTGCTAGGGAAATGCACAACAATGAAACTTCACATTGCTATTTGAAAAGCATTTTTATTTTCTGCTAACATTTTCTATTTAGCAACCGACTTTGACAGGGTATTTTCTGGAACCACTGTCCATTATGTTGGGGAATATTGGCAACTGTTTATTAGCCTTTCAAAACTAACTAACTACAAAACTTACCACTGACAAAATGAAGTACTGTTGACTGACTTACCTTGCTAAAGTACTTTGCTCCCGGAGGGTGAAATTTGCACCCTTGAACAGAGCCTGTACAAGGCCTATGTTCCATTTAGGTCCATCCCATTTAAGCCCTCAAAATACATCTTAAATGAAATCTAAGTGTGCATGTAATAATAGTACCTACCTCTTATACAGTGCTTTTCATCAGTAGTTCTCCAAGTGGTTTTACGAAGGAAATAAGCCTTAGGCGGGCGCACTGCAGTGGTAAATGTCATCCTGCAGGGAGAAGAGATCTACATGGAGTATTGTTTGCTTCCAAAATACATCAGCTTTCACCCAAAATAGTAAGGACTGCAGAAGAGCATCTCTCCTTTTAATTCATCAACTCAGATTGAATATTGGTATAAATAGCTGATTTTTACATGTCAAAATAACTTTGACTTTGCATGCTGCATAACCTTGTTATCATTTGGCTGGTTTGTGAAATGGTAATCAGTGATGTTGATTGAGACATGAGTAAACTGTATAATTTTAAATCCTGTAGAGTCCTCTAAAAGTATAGCAAAAGTATACCATTATTCCTTTCGAATGTAGTTTTTGAAGAGTCTATAACCTCTGAATGAGGCAGAATTTTCCATTATTGCTTGTTGTTGTTAGAGTATTTTTTTTTCCAAGTAAGTTGTTTTCAGAAGACTCATTCATGTAGGATCATAGTCTGTTGTGAGCCAGAACAGAATGAAGAATTCCCAGCGGCAGTGTGTTACTAATGTATTTCATCACGTAAGGATACATCCATCCATAATTAGACGAATGTTAACTAGGGCATCATCCAAGCTTTTGTGTAGTTTGCCTTTACATATATCACTTCCAAATGCTTTTAATGCCATCTCTGAACTTCAGCCCATTGAGTTATGTTTTTATCTTAGAAATTACTGTCTTCCATAAAGTACTACTTGTTCTCATTTTTGCAAGAGCACATTTGTAATTCAGACTCCAGTTAGCAGTATAAATAATGCAGGGCTGTGTAATTAAAGATATGTTCTGTACTTAGCCATCATGTGCAGGAGTCTCATAACAGCTCCCTTTTCTGCATTTAGAATAACTACAGGAGAATTTACACACAACATGAACTTATTCTGGTGTTTTTGTTTTTCTTTTTTCCTAGTGATATCCAACCTGTGGGAGAACCAGTAAGCAAAAGCAATCGCTCAAGAGTGGCTACCCGCTTTCCAAAGCTATCTCGGCACCATCAAAGGGAGCCACGGAACCTGGAGCCTCAAAGTGGTGATCTTTGACCCTTTTTATAATTGTGAACATCAGCACCATGTACTTTAAATTGCCCTGTGATTCTGACCTATCCTATATTGTTGATTATGGAAGGCCTTGGGGAGAATACAGCTGCATTGAGTTAATTCCTGAAAGGAGACTCTCAATACTAAAGTTAATCATTCTGATTTAAAGGTCACTTTTGAAAGCAGGAAGCATTTTCCCAAGGAAATATGAGGGCTCTTCACATGGGACTCAGCAAATTGTACACACTTCCTTTGTTTTGTAAAGCATTCTCTTTTCTTCTAAACTTACTCTATTACTACGAGTCCCTTGTTTGTGCTGTAGTGTCTCTTACACTCATACCATCTATTTCTGTTCCTGAGATCTGTGTGCATCGTGTTCAGAGAATATTATTTTTTTCTTAGAAGTACAACTGTAATTATCACTAATCAATATTTGTCAGAAAGTTGAACTTAAAAAACTTTCCTAATCCATTGCCTTTTGGAAATGGAATGACTGTTCCTTTTTCATTATGATACTCTGATGCACTCAAGAGTATTTTATGAACTTTACAAAGTAAGTGATGGGAGAAAAAACAGCAGATAGGGCAAAAGTAGCTTTTGTACGTTACTAGTCAGTTATTCCCAGAAACTCTCACTTGTGAAGAGTAATTCTACCAAAATGGAGATTCTAATTATTTTCTTTTGAATTTTTTGTTTTTCTTGCAAGGCAAGGTGCAGTACAAGTCAGCTCAAGGAGTTTAGCAAAAAAGGAAACACAAAGTTAACATGTTACAGCATAGAGTATTCTAGTATTTAGCTTTGTTCTGTTATTGATTTCTTGCTGATGTTATTATAAAAACAGTCTCTCAGCATTAAAGGAAGGGGATATTTGGGCATTCTTATAACTACTTTGTAAGACACATGAAATGCTGTTGCTAAGGCTTGCCTAAGTTGAAAGTGCCTGTCACTTTTTTACTGGAAAGTGACTTGTAATAATGATGTGAGACCAGCTAAAGCGAATAATTGTTACAAGTGCTGGAAATTCTGAAATGGATCAACTGGAATCCAGTTCACAATATCTGTTAGCTATATTGCCATAGGCAGTAAACTATGCTTTAGCCATCTTTTTTTCCCCTGTATTGAGCCTTAACCAATATTCATTCATGTTTACTAAAGAATATATTCTGGTTTACCCGTGCCCCAGAACAACTCTCTTCTCACAAGTTGTTTGGATAATCTGCGTTCCCATAGGTTGGTGTATTGTCCGTCTATACCGAAAGAAGGACAGGAGACACTTGATATGGTTTTAATCAGACTGCAACTATATTATTAGATGTCTGTGACTACGCAGCAAATAAAAGTGTACCATGTACCCCTCTTCAACTCCTTCGCCCTTCCGGTCCCAGGGGATGAGTCAGTGTCACCACGCTCACCCCTCCCCATTTTGCAGCAGCTTCTGACCTCTCTCCCTCACTCTTAAAGCACTGTTTCCTTTTCCTCAGCAAGCCGGAAAATGGCCCCCGGCTTAAAGGTGCAGTGTGGTTCATTTTTGTTATTGCACTCAGTTTATTATGTTAAAACCTGACAGTAAAGAAACCCAAGGGCTGGTTGGTTGGTTTTTTTTTTTTTCAGAAAAAGAATCCACATATTATTAATGCACTTTCTTGAATGTAGAGTTATTTTAAAAAGTCTAACGAACTGAGACCCATATTCTTCAAGCCTTTGTCCCATTTTGTGGCTCATATTCACGAGTAGCCCTAGTGACTTCAGTCGGACTACTCACATGACTAAGGATTGCTCAAAGTGAATAATGGTTGCAAAACTGGCTTCTGAGTGTGAAGAACGAGTCCTGTAATTCTAACATTGACATAGATTGCACTGAGTGATGAGAAAAGGCAACCAGCAGCAACCAGGTATTAATACACAAGAGCCCAAAAGAAAAATCGTGTACCAGAAATGAAATATTGCTCTGTGACTTGCAATCTTATCTGCTACTGCAGTATCTTCTGCATATCTATAAGGGAACTCCTTTACAAACAAATCCCAATGAGCAGCGTACCAGAAAAGCTAGATGTCTTGGTTGCATAAGAAAATAAGTTAATATTGGTGTTTGAATTCAGTAGAGTGAGGTGTTTCTTTAAAAATAAAAAATAATAAAATCTGTAAGCAGACTGCAGCTAGAGCCTTTCTGAACCAATTAATTTGATGCATAACTTATATTTTGAAGTTTGTCTTTGTTGAAAAATTCATAGATTGAATGTGAGTTCGACTTTGAAAGACTTAAGAATTCATATCTTTAAAAGGTCTAAAGACTTTACAAGATTGATAGGAGTGTAATCTGTAATTCATGTACCAAATTTTGCCTACTAATATTGAATTACAGATTGAACTGAAAGCCTATCTTGCATAAATTCCTTTGAGGAGAATTGGATTTAGATGTGTTTACCACATGAATCTGTTTTTATCTTCAGAAAATATCTCACAATGTACAGCTTTTTCCCTGGTCTTTGAAAGGCTGTAAATGGTAAGGAAACTAATTTAACAGATACACATATGCTAAACATAGAATGACGTGTACTATCCATATTTTTAAAACTGTCCTTATTGGCTCTTTAAATTATCTCTTTCTCTTATCCAGATTAATTTTCCGTGCCTAATTTTAAGCATATGAATAAATATGCAAAAATACTAGACTCATTTACAGTGTACAAGTTGTTCTCTGCTAATTTTAGCATAAAATTACTCCTGGGGGAATTTTACGCCACTGCGCATACGCTGAATTCATGTCCCTGCAGATTTCTTTGCTTCCCCGCAGAAAAATGACTTTCTTACAGGGATGCAAAGGAAAACTGGAAGAGCAGTCATGCACCACTCCCTAGCTGTGCAGGTACATCATTTCAGGCATCTGGAACAGCCAGTGGAGAGGTAAATCACCGCAGAGCTGGGGACACCCCAGACAGTGGCTCCTATCCTGAGTTGGATTCAGCTGCTAGTACCAGCTGGGCTGGAGGCAGGAGAGGATGGGACTTTCTCTTCCTCACCTGAAAGGAGTGGCTGGGGCTGTGTCAGACCCACACCCAGAACCCCCCACACACACACCCTGCAACTGCAGGAACCTCCGCATCATCCCCTGCTTCCAGGCACTCATCGCTCCATAGCTGCAGGGGGGGAGAGGTCACGGTATGGGGAGCTGCTTCCTAACCGCCGTGCATCTGGACCTCCCATACCTCCCCCTTACACCCAGAACCCCCTAGCCCTCCATACCTGAACTCCACCCCACTGAACTTCAACCCCTGCATCTGTATTCCCCCTGCACCCAGACGCCCTGCCTCCAGACTCCCACCCCTGCACCCAGACCACCTCCCACTGACCTCCCTGCACTCAACAACCCCCACAAGCCCACCCCGAGCCTCCACATCCAGACCTCCACACCACTGACCCCCAATTAGCTGCACCAGACCCCCATTCCACCAAGCCCCACTCCCCCAGCACCCAGACCCCCACAGCTGAGAGCCCCACACTCAGACCCCCTGCTGAGCCCCAATCACTTTCTCTTGGAAGCGCTTGCAGAGTCCCACATCCAGATCCCTCACACCTAGACCCCCCACTGAGCTGCCTGCACCCAGATTGTCCCACACAGAATCCTCTCACCCCACACCTGATCCCCCCACACTGAGCCCCTCCACACTTGGACAAACAAAACTTGCAGAATTTTAAAATATTGTGTACAGAATTCTTAATTTTTTGGAGCAGAATTTTTAATTTTTTAGCACAGAATGCCCTCATGAGTAAATAAAATGTATATATGATACTAAGATTAGGCACTGCTGAGAACCTTCACTTTGTGAGCTTGTGTTCTGTACTGCAGTTATTAATCCACTTAAATACTCTTCTGTTGTCTCTTTAAGAAATAGTTCAGTGGAATCTCCTCTTCAGAATTAACACATTATAAAAGGTTATATAGTAGCTGAGCCTGCAATCTCAGTAGAAACATTCAATAATAGATTATACAATATGAGCCAGATCCTGCTTGCTTTACTCACATGAGTAAGACGAATAGAATTTAGCGTTCTAAGGATTCTGGCCAAGATTTTTCAGAAGTGCATTTTGGATGCCCTAATTTTTGGCACCTGAGCCAAATGGTGCCTAGTTAGTTTGTCAGTTAATGCTAAGAACCCACCCTCTGATGATCAGGCCCTTTAAAATGTTTGGGCACTGAAAATCTTGACCATCTAGTTTAAAGAATCTAGTAGGGTTATATCATGTATGCATATAAAATATTGTAATCATAACAATGATTCTATTAAGTGTATAGGAATACTTTCATTTTCTCCCATGTATCATTTAATTAAATGCATACAGTACTGATTATTAAACACTGCTTTTGCAAATCTCACCCAGATTGGTAGTGACTGAAAGCTGTGAGTTTCTGATAGCTGATCAGTGGCCTATGCAAAATGATTTGGTGGGCTCAATCCAGTTCTTGGTAGATAAGCAGGTACATCACTGAACACCAGTCATTTGTGGTGATCTGAGCGGTTAGATTAACAATCAAATAGTCCTCTGTTTTCTAGAGTTGCCTTTCAAGTTTAGGCTTGCAGCATAGTATCAGGACAGAATAGAGAAACTTGCAGTGTTACCTCCTATTCAGTACCTGTTTTGTATATTAGGGCACTATGAAATCTGCGTTAACAAGAACATGGATGGAATCATGGAATGAAAACAAAAACATGGAATCCAGCACTGTACAAAAAAATAAAGTTGTCTCCTTGCTGGGGCCCCGGGGCCAGAGGAGCTCTGTGTTCCCACCACGACTCCAGGGCTGGAGGAGATTTAATTAATTTTTTTAATGGAAAAAAAAATCAGAAAATAATAAATCTGAAAATCCACAATAATAAAATGGATTTCATAGGGCCCTTTGTGTATATACAGTTTAAATCTTCAGGGTCTTAAGCTGGAATCTTTTGTGAATGCTTAAAAGAAATTGTAGAAAAGATTTTTAATGCTGTTTTTCTATTACATTCAAAATAAATAACTTTCTAAAAAACATAAAGTAGGCTGCAGACAGTTTCAATTTTATTACAGATGGGATTGTCTGTCAGTATTAATTTGTTAAATATTGACTCAGTTATTCAGAATCTTATCTATTTAGAGATTCTGGCATTCTATACACAGAATATAATGCACTGACTTAAATCAAATTTCCCATTTAAATCAAAGCAAAACAAAAATCCCAAAATTAATCAGAGGCCGGATAATGACACAATAGCAAAGGCTTAACTTGACCTGTCTATTAAATCGCACATTGGTGGAAGGATTAATAATTTCTAAACCAGTCCTGTTTAAAAAACATTGTCAGATGATTAGTTGTAAACAAATTGTATAATTTTATACCCTTTGCAAGTTGTAAACCATTGAGATGGGATTAATATGATAAATATTTGCAGATACGGCATAATGGCAGTAAATTTGACTTTGGCTCACAAATAAGACCCAGATGTTAAGGTGCATTTTGTTGTTGTGAAATTAATGTTTTATTGTACAGACCAATGTCTTTTCAAGCTGTCAAATCACTGAACCTACTAGGAACCATTAATATATAGGGTTGACTGGTTCAGGGCAACTAGCTAGTAATGGGACTTGGAATGAGCATTGAGTGATCTAGTGATGCTGACTGTCAGTTCATATTAATGATCTAACATGGTGATATTTTCTTATCAGTATGTCAGAAGTGAAGAGCTGGGTTTTGTTGTTTTAGAAATGAGCCTCAATCCAGAAAACCCAGAACTTTGCAGGTTGGTCTAGACTCTAGCTGATGTATAAATCTGGCCTGCCCAAATATAGCAGCTGAATCAATCCAGCTTCAGTAGGAAAACTATTAAACTCTTAATACTTGGGAAACTGACTAATTCCCAGTTTTATAACCTATGATTTGAAAGGTTCCTCTTTCGCTGTTGGGGGCAAACTGTAAAATAAAGGCTTCAGGCTTACAGAAGTTCACAGTTCATCCGAATTGCCTCTCCTCGTGTGGCTCACTTTCTCAACATGACTTCCGCTCAGGTTGGGAGCCAATAGCGGGAAATGGATTGCATTGAAGGCCATGCAGGAGTTGGGGAGGAACTAGTATAGAAGGTGGCAGAAGGGAGTTGAGACCAGTGTCAGTGAAAGACATGTTGCAACATGAGGCTCTCACCTGAATGTGTTAGAGGGAGGAGCTATCTTCCAGCACTTGAGGAGAGTAAGGAGATGGAAAAGACGTTACATCAGCTAAGAGGTAGGCAGGGAAGTAAACTGGACATGCTGAACCAATATATACCAATAATCTAAGGTTTAAGTCGCTAGAAAGGACAGATTCTGTTCCTAACTAGTGTCTTACTTACAGGAGTATGTATGGTGGGACTCCCCCCCTCCTTTTTTCTGAGTCTCAGATTTGCTTCTCTTCCCTACACGTAGCTATTGTGCAAGACTGGGAAAGTGAATTATCCAATAGGACAGTTTCCAGACCAATTCATATTTATTAGCCAAGTGTACCTATAAATATATAAATGAAAACCCTCAAATGTGTTACATTCCTGAGGGGAGAGGAGAGATTTTATAAAATTAGCTATTTGCAAACTATGGCCACATAAGTTTTTGAAACTGATTTGAAGCTTTTATCCCAGGGATTCTCAAACTGGGGGTTGGGAGGTTATTACATGGGGGGTCGCGAGCTGTCAGCCTCCACCCCAAACCCTGCCTTGCCTCCAGCATTTATAATGGTGGTAAATATATAAACAAGTGTTTTTAATTTATAAGGGGAATCACTCAGAGGCTTGCTTTGTGAAAGGGGTCACCAGTACAATAGTTTGAGAACCACTGTTTTAACCCTTCCCTGATAGTAGAGTGTATAAGCAAGCAAAATAAATTCTATTTGTTTTATAAAGGCACCTATGGGCCAATGAGATTACTCTGTCACCAAATGGCACAAAAGATATGTCATCACAACAGAGTTAACTTGACTCCAGTGTTCTGTTCTACCTATGGGAGCTTCAGGCATATAGGAAAACTAAATTATCAGAGCCCAGATGATGGCAGAATTGAGTCCTTAAGATCAATAGGAGCAGCACCCTCCAGCTGATGCTTGAATGAGTCACTCCTGCAGATGCATTCAAGCTCCATCATCTTGGATCATGAGACTAATGAACTTAGTTGTCTCCTTACCATTTCCTCGTTATTTGTCTCACATACCACAACATGAAATATTAATATGCTGAGCATTCAGCCATTTTGAATGCATGGTTTTGTAGCATTAGATATGTGCAATGTCTTAAAAATCATTTGAATATATTAAACTAGTGCCATTATAAATAATGTTTAAAACTATACGTTGATGTGCATTATGTTTTATTACACTTTCAAGAAAGATTAAATGTTTGCTTTGTACCCTTTGTTCTGTTCTGCTGCTGCACAATGGTGTGGCCCAGTAAATTTTGTCATGTTCTGTGCTCCTCCCTCCGCCCCAAAAAGTTAATTTTATGGTCCTCTTACATATAAATTGCATTATTTATGAAATCTCATCTGGAAATCTATCAATACAGATTTCTTAGTCATAAGAACACTTGCTTTTTACGTTTATATTGACATGAATTTACACACAAGTAATTCACAGTAATATTTAAGAAGGAATCGATCAAATACATTCACATGGGAATATGTTTACCAATATTTCAGTAGCAGTGCCCATGTTGCTGAGAAAAGTTAAACTGGTATTTGATTTCTTCACATGGATAATTTGAAATGTTAAAAGAGTTTATAGCTTTACATATAATGAATTTAAAGGAAAATAAAAGCTTTTGAACAGAAATCATAATTCTGAAGGTCTGCACTTTCTAAGAAGCCCTGAATATTGAGCAAAATAGACTAAAATACCCTTTTGTCTGGGACCATACCTGCTGGCAAAAGGGTTTCCTTTTTGTTTTTGTTACACAACTGTAGAAAATAGGCAAGATTATTGTAATTTTAAGGTAGAGTATATGTATATATAGTCTTCAGATAAGCATCTATAAACTCTTTATATTATTTGTAAGCCATGTTATGTTAATGTTTACATGATAGAATTTTTAAACAAATGTATATATAATTTTCTAAATACTTTGTTGTATTAAATATTTCTTTTGAAATATCCTGTGGTAATTTTGTTATAATTTGGTTTAAATGTGCCCCTATACTAACAAGAAAATAAAAAAATTGTCATTTTGTATGGTAAAAGATAGTATGTTTGCGGCCTATTTGTGGTACTCAGCTGTTCTCAGCGATCTGTGATTTATTTTCCCCTTTTAAATGTGCAAAATTAATACAAATATACTTTGGGCTAAATTTCCAAAACAATGTACTAGGCATCCGGTTTTAATTAGATTAACATTCTCATTCATTGTGTTTGATGAAGATTATTTGATGTGTGAAATCTAAGAGACATGGATATCAGATGTACAGTCAACCAAACAAATAAGAAAACAAAACAGTAAACATCTTTCAATTATATTCTCATCTTGTCTTCCATGTTGCTGTTAGAAAAATATATTTACCATTGAAAATATCTTCCAAGCAAAAACCAATACAATGAAATGGGGTCTTGGAATCCCAGAAGTATTAGAGAGAAAAGAGTTTAATGAAAACATTATTATTATGAGAATATTTCAAACATTCAAACCAGACCTTTTGTTTTATATAAGGCAAACTGTCCTATTTGACAAAGAGCAAGTTCGCCTTGGGCCTCTTTATATGTTCTTATAATTATGTCAAATAGAGTGGAATAGTTAAAGATCACTAGCTTCATTCTATTCTGAAATCATAGTTTTCATATAACGCCATTGTTTTGTTAGGCCCATTGTTGCATAGGTGTTAGAGCAGGAGACTGACTCACAAGGATCTGAGTTCTTTTCCTCTGTCTGCCAATGACCTGCCATGTGGCATCAAGCAGTTTTGAAAATTAGACCCATTTTAATCTCCCTCTGCCTCCGTTTTCTTCCTCCATAAAACAGCAACAATAAAGCTGCTTCAGAGATTGCCTGCACAGATCTACAGATTTGGGATGTTTGTGAAAGCTTTGAATCTTTTGGGAAGGCAGCAGTTTTCATGGACTCTGCATGCATGTGCCACACGTTCGTAAATGAGGCTATAAAGGGACCTCTGTCCTTTATTTTCCCTCAATTTTTACTAGTGAGACAGAGAAATTGGAACTCCTCTTTCCTATAATCTGCCAGGTTGGATTTTGTTTTTAGCTAATCAGCGCATTGGAATTTTAGATGAAAGGCACTAAATAAATGCCAAAAGTATTAAATCTCATTTTGCCAGTGTGAGATACAAAATTGTTATCCAGAAATGCATTTTCTTAACAGGAATTAGGCTTACTTGGTCAGGCAATTATTTTATTTCATTTGGTTACTTTCTTATGTTCAGCATCCAAGTATCTGTATTTGGATCCCTTTTACAGAGAAATCATATTTTTGGATATCCAGATTGGTACTTATGTACCTAAAATGCATACTTGGGTATGTAAGTACTTATATTAAATCCCAGCTGCTAAATTTGGGTGCCTAATTTGAATGGAAAGCATAAATTGGACCTTCTGTGTATATTTAGTCAAGTGTTGGGTAACAAAAGAAGTTGTCATTTAAAATAATTATACAGGCAGGAAGAGTCTGCTTGTTTACAGCATAGTCAGGTGAGTAATTCCATTAAAACTAGTGAAACTCCTCGTGTAAATAGAGATTACGCTTGTGTAGAGAGACCCATTGAAATCAGTGGAACTATCAAATGAAAAGGGGTTTCTAGGCTCAGGTGCTTAGTCCTTTATGAGGGTTTTTTTTTTAAGCAAACTTATGATCAGTTAGCCATGACAGTTACAGTGCAGTTTAACACAGCAGTGCTGAAGAATACAGCTGTCATTAACAGCACTGTTTACTAATCAACTACGAAACCTTTCATAGTTTAGTAATTTTAAATCTTGTTCAGAAAAAATGTGCCTATACAACTTGTCAGTCTGGGTTCTAAATTTTGAACAGAAAAGTTTCAGTCCATATATATTATAATTTACACAGCAGAAAAAAATGTTTTTTGTTATTTCATAAGCTTTTTTTTTTGTCTTGCTTAAGAACAGAACTGTGCAGTTAATCCTTAATGTAAGCTAAAGCCTTTTTGTATCTTAAAAAAACCTTTTTTTAAATGACAGTATCAAATGATTTTATTCTTACCATGCAACATCTCTTTATGCAATATTGTGGCATGGTACTTATGCCATGCATTGACCGGCTGAAATAAAATACTTGCATCCATTTCAAAAAGGATTTTGTGAATTGGGTATGATATTGTACATAGGAACATTACATAGTAAATGCTGTGTAGAAAGAGCAGAATCAAAGCTGGCATGTATTACATGACAAGAATATTGTTTTGTCACCAATTTGCTAGCAGGGCTTCTGTTCATTTTTACTGTGCAAACTCCAACAGAAATGACTTGAACTTTTCTACCACTGCTTTCAGTAAGAAAAATATTCAGCATATTACACATAATTATATTAATAATAATGTAGTTGCTGCTTCATCTTTTAAGATCAGAGTCCTGTTGTCTGTGTTGGAATATCCTGTAACAAAACTGGCCTGGGATTTTCAAAGGGGCCTTGAAAGTCACTGGAAGTTGGGCACTTAACTCCCATGAAAAAATGTGATAAAAATGATTTTGAGAGGTTTGCTACATATATTTTCTGTGTGAAAAATAGTTATTGGTTAAGAAAAAATGGCAGTGAAAAAATTAAGCACCTTTTTGAATATATTTGTTATTACATTTATATTTCTTAACTTTATTTCCCACCAGGTTCCCCATCTGTTTCGGCCCTTCTTCCTGCAAATTCCTCCATGAGTTCAAGTGCCTTTCACAACAGTTTGAGGTTCCAGTGTCTGCTTTCAAATCTCATCTTCAATTATAAAACTAAATTATAAATATTAAAGCTATTGTTTAATGTTTTTGCTTTTACTTTTACATTTCTATTCAGGACTGAATGCCTGTATTGGGTCATTCTGGGTTTTTATGAAATAAAAAGAAATGATCTTTTACTCTTCTCAGACCTTGCCTAAAGATCTTACTAACCCTTTCCTGATTACTTTGAGAAATCCAATTTAATAACTAAGTCTTAAATAATGACATACCATATTACAAACATCAACAACTGTGTTATCACAGGGGTATCACACTATTTTATTTTCATCTGGTGTAAATTGTGTGTGCATTAATTGACACAAATTATAGAAGGTAACACAATAAAATAATTTGGAATCAGAAATGTGTAGTTTGACTTCATTGATCTACCAAACCAGTCTATTCCTGAAGTGGAAGACTAAATTAAAATTGATGATGACTTCAGCACTGAACTCTTTAAACTGTTGGGATGTTCGAAGGATCTGCATTTCTGATCTGAACATGAGATGCAAACTAATTTAACTGTTAACTATTTAACTGTTAACTCTTAGATTTATCATGAAGCAACTCAAACCCTCAATAGGCTTTTGCTTGATACAGTACTGGAATACAAAGTTCATTGTGTATTCAGAGTTGCAGTTTTAAACTGCAAGCAGTTAATACGATGAGGCATTTTGCAGTATAGAATCATAGAATCATAGAATATCAGGGTTGGAAGGGACCCCAGAAGGTCATCTAGTCCAACCCCCTGCTCAAAGCAGGACCAAGTCCCAGTTAAATCATCCCAGCCAGGGCTTTGTCAAGCCTGACCTTAAAAACCTCTAAGGAAGGAGATTCTACCACCTCCCTAGGTAACGCATTCCAGTGTTTCACCACCCTCTTAGTGAAAAAGTTTTTCCTAATATCCAATCTAAACCTCCCCCATTGTAACTTGAGACCATTACTCCTCGTTCTGTCATCTGCTACCATTGAGAACAGTCTAGAGCCATCCTCTTTGAAACCCCCTTTCAGGTAGTTGAAAGCAGCTATCAAATCCCCCCTCATTCTTCTCTTCTGCAGACTAAACAATCCCAGCTCCCTCAGCCTCTCCTCATAAGTCATGTGCTCTAGACCCCTAATCATTTTTGTTGCCCTTCGTTGTACTCTTTCCAATTTATCCACATCCTTCCTGTAGTGTGGGGCCCAAAACTGGACACAGTACTCCAGATGAGGCCTCACCAGTGTCGAATAGAGGGGAACGATCACGTCCCTCGATCTGCTCGCTATGCCCCTACTTATACAACCCAAAATGCCATTGGCCTTCTTGGCAACAAGGGCACACTGCTGATAAGATCACACAATCTTACAGTACTTTAAGACATTATTTGCATGTTTTTTTAATCCATCTGGCTGATCTTTTAAATGATTAAATTTATTAAAAACAGAATAGGATTGATGAATTGTCTTATAAAAATAAGTGATCTGGAACAGATACGCCATTGATTGCAAGTAACAAAACCAGAGGATAATTAAACAATAGGAATGAGAAAATACGGGAGAGCTTCTTCCCACACAGCAAAATGAAAGTTACAATGTATATAAATGTATGCATGTATATAGAGAAGAAAACAAAAATTCCTGCATTGCAGCACAGGGCCACCATATGTTCCATGATGAGATGCACTAGAGTAGATAACGAATGTGTTAAGGATCACAGGATCCTTTTGGATAAGTCAATAATTAACAAATACTCTGTTGTCTGTTGTACTTAATCAGTGCAGATAAAGTTCTCCTCTCTGCATGACAGAGCTAGACTCTGATATTCTGCTCTCCCTGCATGATTGGAACTCCCTTTGACCACACTATATTATGCAGAACTCCCGTTGAGATGTGATTAATGGGAAATCTGGACATGCAGAAACAGCAGAATACTGACTTCAGATTGGCAATGTTGATCTGAGAGAAGACATTTGATCTGACTTTGTCACGCTTTCAGCCCTGGCCTCTGTTTCTGTTTGCCACTCACCATGTGCACAGACAAATGATTGCACCTTCAAAAGTGGATAAACAGCCATTTTGTACATACAAGTAGGATAATGAAAACCAATTGCCTCAGCTGCACCTCCTGCAACAACTGCTGTGTGCTCATTCTTGCACAGGGTGTGCAAAAACAGGATAATTTAAAGCTGGCTGAAAGTTTCATGTCAATTTCTCTGTGGACTCATTGTTCTGTAGTGTAGCCATCTAATCCAGTGTACTACAAATCTAAACCCTCACCTCCAATACAGAAGACAAATTAAGCTCTTCGTAGTATGAAAAATGCAATGGAAGATCTGAAGTCAGCTCTAGTAGAATTGAGTCTCAGGAGTGCACTCACTTGCAATGGTGGATAATGGCCCCCAAGAGGCCAGGCGTAATGGAGTGCACTGTGCTTTGATCTATCCCCTGGCCCACTCCTGCATTCATCCTGCTATGTGGAGCAACAGAATGCACCAGCTGAAGATTCCCTCATGCTAATGTAATACAGCTGCTTCACTAAGTTTCCTTTGTGCTGCTGGCCTAGTGTAAATGGGACTTACATAGGGTTAAAGATCTGGCCCTTTGTATCCATGTTCTCAGAAAAGTATTTCATAGATACTTAGGTCAGAAGGGACCATTCTGATCATCTAGTCCGATCTCCTGCACAACGCAGGCCACAGCATCTCACCCACCCACTCCTATGAAAAAACCTCACCTATGTCTGAGCTATTGAAGTCCTCAAATCGTGGTTTAAAGACTTCAAGGAGCAGAGAATCCTCCCTCAAGTGACCCGTGCCCCATGCTACAGAGGAAGGCGAAAAACCTCCAGGGCTTCTTCCAATCTGCCCTGGAGGAAAATTCCTTCCTGAGCCCAAATATGGCGATCAGCTAAACCCTGAGCATATGGGCAAGATTTACCAGCCAGATACTACAGAAAATTCTTTCCTGGGTAACTCAGATCCCATCCATCTAATATCCCATCTCAGGGGATTAGGCCTATTTACCCTGTATATTTAAAGATCAATTAATTACCAAAATGATCCCATCATACCATCTCCTCCATAAACTTATCGAGTAGAATCTTAAAGCCAGATAGATCTTTTGCCCCCACTGCTTCCCTTGGAAGGCTATTCCAAAACTTCACTCCTCTGATGGTTAAAAACCTTCATCTAATTTCAAGTCTAAACTTCCTGGTGGCCAGTTTATACCCATTTGTTCTTGTGTCCACATTGGTGCTGAGCTGAAATAATTCCTCTCCCTCTCCTGCATTTATCCCTCTGATATATTTATAGAGAGCAATCATATCTCCCAACCTTCTTTTAGTTAGGCTAAACAAGCCAAGGTCCTTCTCCTCTTCCGTTACTTCTAATTGATGCGTCCCCAGCTTATAACTAAAATTCTTGTTATTAATTCCTAAATGCATAACCTTATACTTCTCATTATTAAATTTCATCCTATTACTATTACTCCAGTTTACAAGGTCATCCAGACCCTCCTGTATAATATCCCGATCTTTCTCTGAATTGGCAATAACTCCCAGCTTTGTATCATCTGCAAACTTTATTAGCACACTCCCACTTTTTGTGCCAAGGTCAGTAATAAAAAGAGTAAATAAGATTGGTCCCAAAACTGATCCCTGAGGAACTCCACTGGTAACCTCCCTCCAGCCTGACAGTTCGCCTTACAGTAGGACCCGTTGTAGTCTCCCCTTTAACCAATTCCTTATCCACCTTTTGATGTTCATATTGATCCCCATCTTTTCCAATTTAACTAATAATTCCCCCATGTGGCACAGTATCAAACGCCTTACTGAAATCTAGGTAAATTATTTATTTTATTGCAAAGAGTGTTGATATAAAGATCTCATGCTAGAATAACAACAGATATTTAAATTAATCAGATTTCCTTCTAAGGAATGTTTTCCATACTCATTAGGATTCATTGCACTGATAGTATGTGATTCATTACATAGATAATGCATGAGCTAATTAGCTAGTTAAGGTTAATACTCTAAAATTTCTAGTAGGAATTACTTAAATTAGTAAATAATGTTGGGTTCAAGTAAGTTTTATTAACTTCTTTGAAAATTAGCTGAGAAGCCACAATAGGGAGGCAAAGATTGAACTGGCCATGAACAATGAACACCCCTCTCATCCTGAAAGGAAGCTCCTTAAGTCATTTTGCCTCACATGAATGAACTGGAATGGATGTCTTTGCCCATGCTGGACTCTTGTGTGGGTACACAGAGTATTTCAGTCTCCATGACTGTCAATCTACTGCCTTCCACAAAGCAGATTTTAAAATGTAAAGTGATTTTTTAAAATGTAAGATTTTAAAAAAGGGCCAGATCAGCTGGTGTAAATTGGCATGGAGTTACACCAGTGTACACCAGCTGAACACCTAGCACATTGTTTGATCAATAGCCCTGGCTAGCATAAGGAGGTTGTACAAATTTATGATTTCATTGGGAACCATTAAAATGCTTCTGTTTGCAGTTAACCAGTGCATGCAAGGATCTAGACTGTGCATATACAAATTCTTGTGTAAGGGGCCACAAATAGCTGTGCTGCCCTACTCCCTTTTGCTTCAGGGATGTGGTAACTTGCAGGTTTCTACTCCGTCACCCCAGCACCCTCTCAGCATGTTATGGGGTTGGCTACTTACTGCTCACTTGCTTGGCGTGGGACTAGTGGGGGCACACCACCTACTTTTCTCTATGTACCTGGCCTCAAGGTTCAGGGAGGCCCTGTGATGGTGGGGCTGGGGGTCCTTAGTGGGCCTTAAACCGCTGCACAGGTGTATAGACTGGGCAGATATGGCCCAAAGAATGTATGCCCTTGTTGGACAGATTTTCATGTATATTATATCATAATAGTAATCCTCACTTAGGCTGCCCAGAAATCTCACTGACTGACTGAAGGCTACCATTGATGAGCAAGAGGTAAGAAACATCCAGCCCTCTTCTGCTGTCTTGATCATAAACGGTATGGAACAGCTGCAACTCTGATTAAGTCCACATAGATGCATTCTGTCCAAACTAAAATGGGGCACAGAAGCTAAGGAAAACATGAATGATCTAACCTGACAATACAATTTCATTTAACAAACAGAATATGTGCTAGATAATCTATGCAGACATCTCATATAGTTTCATATTTAATTACATGTGACTCACCTGTTCATGGCCCAAGCTAGTACTGGAGCATGGAATTCTGTTAGGCACTTAGGTACTACATTCATTTATTTATGTATTGGATGAGGATTTATTCACAATTACTTACTTTGTCAAGTGATTTCACTTTGCAATAGTAATTCTGTCTTTTGAGTCTGTGGGTTCGTGACAATCCAAAGTGTGCACCTTGACCCATTTTCGGAGTGTGTGTGTGTGTGTGTGTGTGTGTGTGTGTGTGAGAAATGGTACCACCACCAGAGAGTGTAGAGACAGCAGTGTTTGGGGTGTTAAAAGTGTTAATATATGTGCAATCGGCATGATCAGTCTGTGGAGGCAGCTCTCCAGCAGTCTACTATGAAACTAATCTGCCTCTGTGCAATATGCACGGATGGATACTTCTGTGTGGAGTGTTCAGCTTGCAAGAAGGCTGAAGCTATACTATTCTATGTTCAAAGGAAAGGGAATCTCAGTCTATGCCTATATTTAAAACTCCAACTAAAGCCTGAAGTCAGCCAACCCTGTCCAGATGGCTGTTCCTTTAGGATGTTTTTTGATGAAAGGTGGGATATTGGAAAGAGAACTGGAAAAAATATTGGGCAAGTGTGGATGATTTGTCTGAAGGCAATTCTAAAACTAAGACCCTGGCTCATAAACTGCTGGGCATCATATCAGCCAGGCCTTCAGATGTGCCACTTGATTTGCATATGCTCAAACCTGAGGGTGCAAATTTATGGCCTAATCGTTCGAGGTGTTGAGTGCTCTCGCTGCCATTAGTTTCAGTGGGAGCTGAGGGTGCATTCAATAGAAGCTGAAACAGAGCTTTCTCAGGGGCTGGTTCAAGACTGTGGATGAGCCAGGACATCACCACCTTCTACTCCAAGTGCAAGGAACATTTCCTCAACCTGCCTTCTCCAGTGTGTACATTTCTTTTAAACCAAAGCAAACCCTACCCTACCACTACCAAACACTATGCTGCACAAACAATTCTGTGTTGTGAATGAGAATAATGAGGATGAGCGAGAAAAAACAACACATGACTGATGATAGTCGTGTTGCTGAATACACTGCTGAAAGGTACTCTGACATTATGGTGATGAGGGCAGAATAGAACAGAGCCTTGTGTTACAGGGCTTTGAGAGGGTGCTTTTGAATGTTTGGCCCTGTATTTAGCAATTACTCATAAACCCAATCCTGCAGTCTTTACTCCAGTTTGTATTGGATTATAGGGACTTCTCGATTGCACTCAAAGTATTTTTCAGTGCAAAGCTTATTTGATTTCATGGGTGATAGGAACAACAACAACAACAAAAAACCCAATAAGAAGCAATAAGCATTTAACTAAAAAATAATGCAGTCTGCTGGCTCCCACAAAGATTCGCGTTTCACAGCATATCTTGACAAAGGCTAGTTATAGTATTTATGGTAGAATCACTGGCTGAATTAAAGTAATTTAATGTAATGTAATTTGGAACAATCATCACCTACTGTATGCTAGGTAGCTGGTACAAATGCTAATGTGATGTTGTTCCAATGGCAGGAGCAATTCTATCTGTCACCATTGTATTCTATCGGCATGTTCTTAATTAATATGCATGTTTGGACACTACTTAAAAATGCCATTATTACACAAATGGAGTTTCAAGAATATGCACAATTCAACTTTGTAGCCAGTTTTCTGTAGCTAAGGGGGCATCGATTTTGTGAGGAGCTGAGTGCCTTCTGCAGGGGCTAGTTGTGCCCTCTCAATGCCTATTGAAATCAATTGCTTAGAACCCTACATGGTCAGGCCCCAAATCTGTACAAAAACTGATGTTTAGGTTGACTATGCCTGAGATAGAGAAAAATATTGTTCTTTTTACTCTAATTGCAGTTTGAAAGTTTTCCTCAGTTAATAATTAATAGATTTTTGGATTTATTTAAGCACTAACAAATTGGGCTCCTGGTGTGTGTCTTACATGACAATAAAAAAAGGAGTACCCGTGGCACCTTAGAGACACGGGTACTCCTTTTCTTTTTGCGAATACAGACTAACACGGCTGCTACTCTGAAACCTTACATGACAATTTTAGCCCTAATGATTTTTCCTGAGGCAGCTGTACATCTTTATTACTAGAAGAAAAACCAAACATATTAAACTCTAATAGTCACAGTGCAGTTGATTAGTGCATAAAGAGATTGCCTGGAAGTAAAAAGCTGAAATGAGCAGTAGGTAGAGCCGTCAGCTTGTACACACGCAAGTTTGCCAACATCCCCAGTATAAAACAAATGACTCGTTATGTAATACTATGTGTTGTGCCTGGATTCTGAAACACTGTGATTCATCTCCTAGTTTACTAAAATAGCAAAAATATGAGTAAGTGTGTCAAATCTTGGAATTAAAATTTTCAAAAAAGCCTACAAAATTCACAACTTCCATCATCCTTGTTGGATGGGTAAAAGATCTTTTTCTATAAATGACTATCCAACTTCTTCATGTCCTTTACTGTTATTAAATTAGCATCAGGCTCCTACTGCCTACAGGAAAGCATTTTATAAAGACATCATGAATAGTTATGTTCAATCTTTAATACAACAAACATGCTCCCCAACTGCTTTCTTTGCTGTATTATTACCCAGTTATTTATTGAATTCTGATTTCACTGTAGAAGGGAAAAAAACAGCACCACTCACAGCACTGCAATGGCGTATATAGCAAGGTCTACAGTAAATGGAGAAAAGAGAATTTTCCGTTATCAATACTCAAATTTGAGGGTGGATCCTGGGCCACATTTGGATCTTTTTCCATATACAATTGCTGACCACAAATTAAATATTCCTTTTTAGGTTTGCACTCATTCATCTTAAAATAGGAAAGAAAAAAAACAAGTCATAGGTGGAACACTCTAATGTTGTTGTTACCTGGATTGCATCTTTAATGAATAGCCTCCTGCAGTTAGCACAGAGAGGTCTTTCATCCTCCGAGGTAAAAATGTGAGGTATGTTTGACTATAACTGTCATTAGGAAAGCATGAAGAATCCCTAATTCTGCCACTCAGAAATAAAATTGCAAGTGTCCCACAGAGAGGTGTCGTCCATGACAAGACTTTTACTGTGCAGTGGCCTACCACACGCTGATCCAGTTCACAAGTACTATAAAGCCTTATTACAGAGACATACTTAAGTTTACTTGTGGCACCTTAGAGACTAACAAATTTATTTGAGCATAAGCTTTTGTTGAATGCATCCGATGAAATGAGCTGTAGCTCACGAAAGGTTATGCTCAAATAAATTTGTTAGTCTCTAAGGTGCCACAAGTACTCCTTTTCTTTTTGCGGATACAGACTAACATGGCTGCTACTCTGAAACCATACTTAAGATTGGTTCATTAATATGATTTAGAACCTGGAGACTGCCAATGAAACACCCATAAAGAAACCAAATTATCTAAGGGAAAGGTACTGAGTAAGTTGCAATGAAAGTGGTTTGTAAGGTAGTGGTTTATAAGGCAAGAGTGAAATGCAAGTGATCGTAAAGTACATGTAAGCACAGTTTGGGAATTCTGATTCTGAAGCAGATACTGTGTATTTAGTTTAAATTATGCTAATGTGAAAAGGATTTTGGACATAAATCATTAATAAATCTTCTAGACTTTGGCTTATAAAACCTTTGCCTGCTTTTTTGTGTTTTGTCTAATTTTAATTGTTCTCTGTGATATAACTGTTCCCTGTGGTCTATACAAATCAGGTTCAACTTGAAGTTAAATTGTATGTTGTCATAGTAGAGATGTGACCAAGAATGAATAGCCCATAAGACTATGATCATTCCCCAGTCCTGGAACTCCTCAATTAATTATTATTTATTTATTTTAAGGAAGAGGGCAACACGTGTGAGGGAAAGGTTAGGGATTCTGTGAGGTCCGTGTGAATCTTTTCATTGAATTCAATGGGAATTGAAGGGGATCCTTAATGTAGGTGTTATCTTACAAAAAGAGTTAAGGATGGTCAAGGGTATTTCCTTACAATAAAGCATACACTGGAAAACAAGGAAATGATAAATTAAGGTAACATCCACAAGCCATGTAAGACCTATATCCAGGTATGGGCACACTGCCATCAGATGTTCCATCACATCAACACGGTTCCTAACACCCATTTTTAGTTCTCTTTGTTGACCTGAATTTGATGGGTTAGTTGTTATGGCTCACCACTAATCGCATCTGACCAGAAGATTTATAGGTTCTTATCCAATTCAGACTACAGAATTCAAGAACTCAGAGAGTTCTATATCAGGAGAGGATTCTCAGGGTGCTTGGCAAGAACAAGTACATTGAGGACAATACCAAATTGATACAACCTTTATTGAAATTAACATAAAAATAAGAAATGCAATGAAACTTATAACAGTAAAAGAATTCCAAAACTCCTGGTGGTACCATTTCTAACATACTCACACCCTTCCTTGAGGATCCAGTAATAGGAGGTGAAGGACCAGCCTCACTCCTGGCATGCCCCATTACTCAATGGTTCAGGCTTTCCCAATGTTTAGGAATGTTGAGTAGTTATACTATACTGCACAAACTGAGCTGATAGTGTGATAGAAGATAGATAGAAGAGCTGAATTTAGCAGAACCGAACCAAACTACTAAGAGCTCTCTTAGAAGATATTTTATAGGATCCTGACCTATGTAATTCAGGCCTAACCTACTATACCCAAATCTTATTTCCATACCCTATGAAATCTATGGATACCCTTCTCCTATAGGTTAGTGGATTATGACACTTACTTTCTAAATATACTAATTAGGATTATCTCATTCCAAAACTGCCAACCTAGGCTCTCTTGATGACCTTCAAGTTGTGGTGTACCCTACGGTTACCAACCGGTTGTAGATGCCAGATAAACCTGTGATGTGATGTGGATAGGTCCTCCCTTTGGTTCCGCAAAGTTCAGGGACCATTCTTATCTGTGCCAAAGGTTGCCAGTTTTTATGCTGACATATTCTTAACTGATTATACTTTTTGCTATATAGCAGATCTTACCGGATCTTACAGGCCGATAGGGTTCTTGCATTTCAGAAAAACTTATTAGGAAACACATACCTCAACACATCCTAAATTCCAAGAAATTAATACTGATAAAATATAAGAATAAAATGGATTATTTTCAGAAAAAGAAACACATTAATTGAAACTGCTGTCTGGATTAGTAGGAAATAATAGCTAGCAAAATAATCCTATGGGCTATATCTTAATGTCAAAGAACTGAAAATTTCATTGAAATACAATTTTAACTCTGACCTCTCAATGATACGTTATTTAATAATCAATTACAACAGTCTTAAATGACAGTCTTTGCATCTCCACACACCAGACAACAGTCAAAGATAGAGAATATATAATGAACATTTCTAACCTTTTCACAATGTCCAGATAAATCAGCCACACAATACATGCTGCTAATCCAGTTGCACTCAAATATTATTTTCAGAGTAGCAGCTGTATTAGTCTGTATTCGCAAAAAGAAAAGCAGTACTTGTGGCACCTTAGAGACTAACAAATTTATTAGAGCATAAGCTTTCGTGAGCTACAGCATAAATGCTATAAATGCATCCGATGAAGTGAGCTGTAGCTCACGAAAGCTTATGCTCTAATAAATTTGTTAGTCTCTAAGGTGCCACAAGTACTGCTTTTCAAATATTATTGAAATGTACACATGCACATACTTTCATATGTATACTCATAAATTAACAGACTTCAGTGCAAAGCACCATATGACAAGACAAACAAGGGGAGGAAGAGGAGTTGTTATTTTGGAGTTGGGGAACTGAGCCACAGTGAGAGAAGTGAATTGTCCAAGGTCACACAGGAAGTCTATTGTACAGTCAGGCACTGAACTCATTTTCTGGCTCCCAATCAAGTACCTTAACCACCAGTTCATTCTCCTCTCTGAAGAATGTCTAGTGATTAAAGGCAAGACAAAACAAATCAGTATGAGCCATTGCCAGAAAGACTGATCTTTCTCCTGAGCTCTATGAAACTCTCTCAGCCTAGGTGATGCACAGAAGCAAATGTGGAAGAAAATAATTCCAGAGGAGGGCATTCTCCCTCTCTCTATCAAACTTGCAACTGATTCACTGTTAAATGGAAAGAGAAGGTGCACATTCCACATATTCCCCCACTCCTTTCTTGCTTCCCAAAGAAGGACTTAATTAAGTGTTCTAGGAAAACTGCTATTTTTTATCTATATGACAAATACGTATCATGTACCCTACCAACGTACGGATGAAACACTTAGGAAAAGTGGAGCTATTGAAAAGTTTCTCATAAATATCTAGTCCAGAAGTACTTGATTTTTGTTTTCTTTTGATTTGTTTTTTTTTAAGCATTTTCATATCTGGTTCTTTTATTCTCAAAAGACAAATCTCAAAGGTTTGATTGCAATAGAAATTGTTTTAAAGCCTTTGAGTTTCATCTATATAGCTTCTAGTGCTGTTAAGTATGATTGGATACAAATCTTTGTTTGGATGCTGACTTCAAGAAATCTCTTACTGCAATTGGTGAAATCAAGATTTGAAGTAGTTCATGCTGCTTCAGCAAGATTTTTCTCTAGCTAGCATTATTATTTATTATTTATTTATAAAGCATCAACTTTGTGCTAGGTGCTGCACTAAATAAATAAAGCCAGTCCTCTGCCCAATGATTTTACAATCTACAAAGAAGTCTCTCCCAACATTGTTTAATATAGCCATTAAAGTCTCACTTTATATTGATGAGAGTATTCTCCAACGAACAATTTTGATCTCTTACTCTTTAATGATAACACTTTTGATTTACAGTGATCATTATATTGTGCTGTACATTTTGAAAGCCCCTACGAGACAGTAGTGAATTTTTAATAAACCTATAATTTATCTAGTTTAATCATCGCAATATTTAGGATCATCAGGGAATGTGAAAAAGATTCCTTCTTTACATCCTTAAAAAGCCATTTTGGTTTTTGTGAAGCAAATGACGCTGTTTTCCATTAAAATAAATGGAAATCCCTCTGACTGGACTGAAGAGTGATCATTATATTCCACTAACTATAAACAAAGGCTGAATCTGAATGATGATTATTCTCCCGCTACACATGGATTATTTCAGATCATACTACAGTGTGAATTAATTTAAGATCATTGTCAGAGTAGATTTATCTTAGCATTTACATACTTCATAGTAAGAGCATGGAGAAGATCTTTAAGACCAGGTTCTTTTTTGAGTGAAAGTCCCTATGTGTAGTACACGTCCGTTTGTGCATTTTTGGAGTCCCACTCTGGTGGGGGGGGCAGGAGAGCTGTTGCTGACCCTCACCCCCCCATACCCCCCACCCCTTAGCCTTTTAACAGTTGCAGTGGAGTATGCCAAAGATTCCCGGCTTCAAAAAACTGCATAAAGAGCCACAAACTTTTCCTAGTCATGGACTTTCACAACACCTGTCCCTACTGCCTGGGAAAACCCATGTCCCCCTCCAGGTGAACTATCTGCAGGTCGTTCCTGGGCAGAACTAAACAGTCTGAGGCGTTTTACTCATGGAGGAAGCCATGAAAGTGGGAGCAACCTCTGACCCTATATGTTGGCCTGAAGAAGGAAAGTATGGCCCCTCTTCTTCAGTCCCACGGTGGCTCTAAGATCTCTCTTTCCCTCTCTTCCCACCAAGCCCCCCTAGCAGGCCTGCTGACTGTGGGGGGCAAAGGGGATAGCAACAGCATCTGGGAGCCCCGGGCCCTTTTAAATCACCTGAGCAGGCTGCAGCGTGCCTAGATGCGCAAGACCACTCTGGGCCCTGTGCTTTGGGGGCCCCCGCAACTGGCATGGGCTGGCCCTGAAGTGACAGATTCATCACTTCCGCCCTGGGCCCTGCTCCTGCCAGGGATAGACCTGGCCCTGGGGCCCAGAATTTCTGTCAGCGGGCCTGGCTCCAAGAGACGCTGGAGACTGGCTCCAGGGCAGATGGGGAAGGGAGACATATGTGCTCCCAGAAGGACAAAAGGGAAGGTTCCCAGTCCAAGCCCTCTAAAAAGAGGCAGAAGTCCCCATCCCATACCAAGTGATTGTGAGCTTTGTGCTTCACAATGGAACCCTCTGGTACCAGGAAGGAATGGACTAGGACTTCTTAGAGAGGAAAAACCACTGCACCCTGGGATGACTGCTTCGTTACCAAAACCGTTGTCAATACTGCTGGATAAGTGCCCTCTATTTCAGCAACCCAAATTGTAGAGATATCTTCATTGACTCTGGCTTATTTCCCATGTCTGAAAGACTTTCTGTTGCTCCCAGAACTGGAGTCACTACCCCTCTTCAGACCTCGATATACTGCACTGGGACATTAGTCAGTAGCAATATCTCTAAAGTACCTCTTTCTGTGCCTGTCTACAAATAGGGGGGTCAAGCTAGACTGGTACCATCAAGGAGTAGAGGGAGGTGATAAACACCTCTTCTGGTACCAACCATCTGCTGGATCTGGGCTCCAAAGCCAGAAAAGGACTATGACAGACACCCATCCCCAGACTGTGCCCTGAGACGGGATTGAGCCCAGACAGAACTTTGGGAGTCTCCAGGATATCTCACTACCTTCATAAAGATAATACCCCCCCATGCCCACTGGTACCCAGCACCCTGTGGCCCAATACTAGGGGGTTACAAGATACTGCAGGATTAGTATTGGGGTCCGGAAGATCTGTGAGACTACTGCCCAATATACCCACCTTGTGACGCAAGGAACACAAAGAGACCTAGGGCTCCCAGAGTAGAGCAGGAACTTCCTCAGCTTCTTAAGAGGCACAATC
Organism: Dermochelys coriacea; assembly: GCF_009764565.3. Classification (NCBI taxonomy): domain Eukaryota; kingdom Metazoa; phylum Chordata; order Testudines; family Dermochelyidae; genus Dermochelys; species Dermochelys coriacea. The sequence continues at coordinate 21,010,153 of NC_050077.1, forward strand.
TCAGTAGCATGAGGAAGAAGAGCAAAAAGAACATGAGGAGTCCTCTTCTTCCCCAGATGCGGCAGTGATTCCAGCTTCTCTGAGCCCTGATGATCATAAATCTTTCCAGGATTTACTCAAGAGGGTGGCAGAATGACTTCAAATCTCCTGGAAGAGGAAGCACCACATCCTCAACTCTGCCAGTGTTCTTTGGCAGACACCCACCATGATCTCACCAGTATCCAAGCAGGCTGAAAAGATGTGTTTCATACCTGCGAAAGAGTCAGAATGTCTATTCTCTCACCCACCTCCCAACTCATTAGTAGTGTCAGTGGCCACCAAGTCAGAGACAAGCCAGGTGTACACTGCATGACAAAGAAGCAAAGACCTTTAACTTCCTTGGAAGAAAAGTGTATTCCTCAGGTCCTCTCAGTTTTGAGTCTCAAGCTGGCCATCTCTGATGACCAAGTATGATTTTACTATGTACAGTAAGTTGACAAGCTTTGCCGATAAGGTGCCTCAGGACATAAGATATCAGTTCCAGGTCCCGATTGACAAAGGAAAGCTGATAATGAGATCAGCACTTCAGGCTGCCTTAGACATGGCAGACCCAGTAGCGAGGTCCATGGTGACTGCTGTGGTGATGAGACACTTATTATGGTTCTCCTCCTCAGGAATCCCAAAGGAGATTCAAATCATGGTGGCAGACTTTCCATTAGAGCGCGTTGCTCTGTTCCGTGCAAAGATGGATGAGTCTCTTCACTTGTTGAAAGACTCTTAAGCCACACTTTGATCACTGGATATTTACACACCTGCAACCAACAGAAAACCCAGTAAGCCCCAATTCAGACAACAAGCAACATCCACCAGTGGCACTACAAATCACCACACAAGCATCAAAGGATGTATAGAAAGGGTGTCCAAGATCAACCATTTTTTTTGCTTCCCATCCATCACTACCACCTTTGAAACTGATGTTTTGACAGGACCTCTGAAAGTCGTGCACTAATTGTCCCTCTGGATCAGCACAACCCTTCTGGTTTCCCCTCCCTTTGTGACTTTCCCACAACCTATCTCCCTGGATAGAAACCACGATGGTCAGATGGGTTCTAGAGGTTGTCTTCTCAGTGCACAATATCCAGTTCTCTCTTTCTCCCTAACACCCACCCCATAGCCTAGTCCTCGTCCTCACAAGAACATTCTTCTGCAGGAGGTAAAGTTTCTCCTTGAGCTGTTTCTGATGCTTTTTCTAGACAGAGCAATTCTGCAATCTGTTGTGTCATAGGAATTCAGGACACTCCTTTAAAGAGACACTGCTTGTGAATCACATGAAGTGCCTTACACTTAAGGACAATCAGTCAATGAAGGATGGCTTACTTGAATTCTTTGAGAGGTGTTATCCCTATGTGTAATGCACTACTGTCCAGCCTTTCCCACGAGCTGGTTTATCCTACTGGGAACTGGCAGTAGAGAAGGAACTAAGATGGTGGCGTGCTGGTCTTGAGATCCTTTTTATCCCCTCAGTCCAGTACATGGAGAGCAGTGGCTCAAGCACAGATCAGACTGACACTGCTAGGGAAAAATCCCTGGTCCCGGGCACATATGCAACCTGAAGTGCACTACACATGGGAACACCACATCTTGAAAAACTCAAATTACTATGAGCTAAGTATACTTTCTCCAGGTTTGCCTTAGATTGGCATATCCTAATGACAAAAAGTACACAGCAGATTCCTTGGTAGATGAAGCTTACAGAGCCTCTCCTTATGATACTTCAGTGGCTGCCACATTGCAAGGAAACTAGAGCACCTTTGCCTAAATCAGAGCCCCTAGTGGTTAGTTTGGCTGCCACTCTCCTTGGCTTCCTAGTCTAGTCAGTGATGCAAACACTTAAGCGATGCAAGGGGTTGTTTCTCTCCAGCACTCCTTTGTGGAAGGTTCATTTCTCCCCTTTGTCTCTATGTCTAGTGTTCTGCAAGGATGCCAACTAGAAAGATTCTCTTAATTTGTAAGCTTGAGTATTTTTGTTCTGGAGCCACTGAGGAACAATAAACATGGTTTCCCAGAACAACATTATAACAGAGTGACTTCCCAGAGTCAAACCACACTTTTATATAAGAAAACTCTTTAATCTCTAAAGATCATTAATTTATTTTTTTAAAACAGCTTAAACCTTCTGAAGTCTTTTAATATGCATGGTTTCTGTTTTCATTTAAATTAATGTGCAAAAGTACCCAAGTCAGTAGGTTAAGAGCGGGATCATCCCTTGCTGAGGAGGGTACTACTGCTTCCAACCAAATGAAGGAAGGAAGGATGGTTTTATGGTTAAGGCACTGGACTGGGACTCAGGAGATCTGAATTAAGTTCCTGATCTTATGTGACCTTGTGCAAGTGACTTAACCTTCTCTGCTTCAGTTCCCCATCTGTAAAATGGGGATAATACGTGTGCCCCTTGGCTGTCTCATCGATTTAGATTATAAGCATAGAGCGCAGACTATCTCTCACTGTGTATTTGTACAGTGACTAGCACCATGGGGCCCCAATCATAGTTGCATCCTCTAGTCACCACAGTAGTAATGAAGAAGAAAACAAGTTACAAGAGGAGATTGAGTGTTGGAAGAATCAGCATATATCAGGGATCTAATGAAACTTTAAAATTTCACTCCTTCATACCCTACAAATATCAGTGCACATATATAAGCTGTAGAGCATTGTAGAGGAAAGGAGTAACTTTATCCATATATGATGAGAGTGCCAAACATGCCTGATTTTGGATCAAACTTTTATAATTTAAAATTATTGGCACTAAATTACCACTTGGCTCCTTATAGGTGTTTCTGGGTCTCTTGGAAATGGTGTTAAATCACAGAAAACTGCTAAGGTATTTCACATATATTGGTCAGGCGCAGGATGTTCCCTTGTTGAATAATAGAAGAGGAACAAACTCCCACATACTATTCCTTGGTTCCATGTGGTGTGAGACATCAAGACAATGAAAACACTAGCAGACTATCAGAAAATGGCAACAAGTCTGTCCTAGTTTGGGTTCAATTTTTAAAGTGAGGCTAATGTACTCTTGCAAATTATCCAGTGGCCATGTGCAAGTCAGGGATTTGCACGTACACATGACCATTTAGATACCTGACTGGTCACATGCAAGTGTTGCTATTGTGACAAAGCTCTGTCCTTCCCTCCGTGGGTCCCGCATTTCCTGGCGGATTTCGCTAGCCTCAGAGGCTCACTGTGACCCTCCATGTAACCCTTCTTTCTCTAGAGACAGGCGTCACAGTCTACTGAGCCATTTTCATCATAAGCCAGCGAGGGAGGTGTGGAGAAGTTATCTTTCCTTGCACAGTCTCCGTTGTCTCCCAGTCTCAGTGATTAATCAGGGGGCAAAGGTGGGGGGGGAGGGGAGCCGGGGCCCTAATAGTATCAGCTATGGTAGCTGACCTTTTAGAAACATGACATGTACAATTCCCTGGGCTACTTCCCCCACAGCAGCCCTCACTTCCTCAAGCTCCACTTCACCCTTACCTCAGGGCCTCCTTCCTTGTGCCTGATATGGTGTGTACTACTCAACCTCTCCAACAGCACAACTTCTTCCCACAGCTCCTGTCATGTACACTCACCTGACTGACTGGGAGGCTTTTAACTAGTTTCAGCCAGCCCCTGATTGGCTTCAGGTGTCCCAATCAACATAGCATTTTCCCTGCCTTCTGGAAAGTTCTTAATTGGCCCCAGGTGTCTTAATTGACCTGGAGAAGCTTCCATTTCACTTAACCTGTTACCAGGGATTTGTTTAGCCTGGAGCTAATATATCTATTTCCTACTACTTTTCTATAGCCATCTGGCCTTGCCCCATCACATATCCCCCCCCTCTGCTCAACACCATAGAGTTGGGCAACTTGGGACACCACGCAGTATGCTCATGACAGACCATCAGCATTGCCATGGTGGCATCCAGTCCTGTGCCATATGCGGAACTGGAATGGTTGGAGGGATAAGAACCACCTGGTGACCCTTGCATTCTTTTCCTTATTCCGCTGCATCCACTGGAGGGGTGCATGGTCCGTCACAAGAGTAAATCACCGGGCTAAGAGGTAATAACACAGTGTCTCCATAGCCCATTTGACAGCAAGACATTCTCTCTCGGCTACTGCCTATTTCTGTTCTCTTGGGAGAAGCTTTCTGCTTAGTAGAGGATCTGGTGTTCCTCTTTTCTGACCATTTGTGACAGAACTGCTCCCAACCCCACCTCGGAAGCGTCTGTTTGTAAAATAAATTCCCTGTTAAAGTCTGGAGCTATAAGTCATTACAGAGGGCAGTCCAAAGGTCTGTAAATGCCCCCTCTGCTGCGTTGGTCCACTTTACCATGTCTGGACCTCGGGCCTTCACCAGGTCTGTTAGGGGACTTGCCCTAGTGGCAAAGTGGGGAATAAACCATCGGTAGTAGCCTACCATGCCTATGAATGCACAGACCTGCTTCCTTCGGGTCGGCCGGGGCCAGTTTTGAATTGCCTCTAGCTCTTTGTTTGGGGTGTCACTATGCCCCTTCCCACAATATATCCCAGGTACCTAGTCTCTGCTAGCCCTATGGAGCATTTAGCGGGATTAGCAGTGAGGCCAGCCCGCCTTAAGGTGCGCAGTACTGCCTCAACTTTCTCCAAGTGGGTTCCCCAGTCTGGTGTATGGATGATCACATCATCTAGGTATGCAGCTGCATAACTAGTATGGGGGCGCAGCAGCTTATCCATGAGGCGCTGGAATGTGGCTGGGGCCCCATGTAGCCCAAAAGGGAGGACAGTGTACTGGAATAGCCTATCTGGGGTGGAGAATGCAGTCTTTTCTTTAGCTTCTTTGGTCAGAGGAATCTGCCAATACCCTTTTGTCAGATCCAGTGTAGTGAAGAATCAGGCACTACCCAGTCAGTCAACCAGTTCGTCGATGTGTGGTATGGGGTATGCATCAAACTGGGATATTTCATTCAGCCGGCGAAAGTCATTACAGAATCTCATGGTACCATCAGGTTTAGGCACTAGAACAATTGGACTGGACCACTGACTGTAAGATTCTTCAATAACCCCTAATTCTAACATTTTCTTTACTTCGGCCTTGATTTCCTCTCTTTTGGCTGCTGGGATTCGGTAGGGTCTCAGTGTTACCTTGGCTCCAGGGATCGTGCTGATATGGTGATAGGTCTCAGTCGTCTGCCCTGGTTTTGTAGAGAACATATCTCTGTTGCAATTAATCATGTCGGCTGCCTCGATCTTTTGGATCAACGTCAAGTTGGATGATATCCTCACTTGCTTGTGTAAGTTATCCTCCTGGGGAAGGGTCTCCTGCATGACTAAGCATGTCTCTCGATCGTGCCAAGGTTTTAGAAGATTGAGATGGTAAATTTTCTCCGATTTCCGGCAGCCTGGCTGCTGCACCTTATAGTTCATCTCTCCCACGGCTTCGATTATTTTGTAGGGTCCCAGCCACTGGGCCAACAGTTTACTTTCTGCTGTGGGCACCAGTACCATCACCCAATCCCCTGGTTGGAACAATCGAAGCTTCACTTGGTGGTTATAAAGGGTTCGTTGGGTCTCCTGTGCTCTCTCCAAGTGTTCCCGTAAAATGTGTGTAACTCGGGCTATCCGATCTCTCATCTGCAGTACATGCTCAACTATGTTCCTTCCGGGAGTTGGCTCCTCTTCCCAGGCTTCTCTGGATAATCCAATATGCCCCGAGGGTAGCGCCCATATAGTAGTTCGAATGGAGAGAAACCTGTGGAGGCTTGCGGAACCTCCCGGATGGCGAACATGAGGTAAGGCAATAGGGTATCCCAATCTTTCCCATTCCGGCTCACCACTTTCCTGATCATAGCCTTGAGGGTCTTACTGAACCTTTCCACAAGGCCACTTGTTTGCGGGTGGTATACAGAGGTCTGTAGGGCTTGTACATGGAGCAATGAACAGAGATCTTTCATCAACTTGGACATGAAAGGTGTACCTTGATCAGTCAATATCTCCTTGGGTAGCCCAACCTGGACAAAGATCTGTACTAGCTCCTTAGCTATTGTCTTGGAAGCTGTGTTGCGCAGGGGAACAGCTTCCGGGTACCGGCTTGCATAGTCCAGTACAACAAGCACATGTTGGTGGCCCCAAGCTGTCTTCTCTAGGGGCCCTACCAGATCCATGGCTCTCCGTTCAAAAGGAACCTCTATTATTGGAAGAGGTATCAAAGGAGCCCACAAGTGCGGGCGAGGGCTATATAACTGACACTCTGGACAAGAGGTGCAGTATCTCCAGACATCTTCATGTACTTCTGGCCAGAAGAACCTCCGCAGGATCCGTGCCTGGGTTTTCTCTACCCCTAGGTGTCCTCCAAACAGGTGACGGTGGGCGATACTCAATATGGCTTTTTGATGTTTTCATGGCACCAGAAGTTGTATCTCTTGCTCCTGCATTTGCACCACGCAGTACAGGAGATCTTTCTTCACTATAAAGTAAGGTCCGGGACCCTGGACCTTCCCATCCACGGGTATCCCATCGATCTCGGACACCCCTTTCCTGGCATTATCATATCTGGGGTCCTCCGCCTGGTCCCGCCCAAAAGTCTCTCTCCTGGGACTAACCTGCCCAAGCTTCCGGCGGCCGGCTTCTGCTTCTTCCAACGGCTCGCCGCCGTCATGGCTGGAGGCAGCTTCTGGCTCACCTTCTGTGGTGGAAGTTTTTCTGTTGGCTGTTCACATCCATCTGCCTTCTAGGGAGGTCTTCTGGCCCTGGGTCAGGATCCGGGTTCCTAAGGCCTTTGTGGCCTTCCTCTCTTTTTTTTGTCTTCCGGGTCTCTTGGGGGGCTGAGAACAGATCCTGAGAAATCTCAGCGAACATCGGGGGTTGACATGCCCCCGGTGACGAGTCGCTGTCCTCAGGGTCCCCACCTCCCTCCAGCCTCTCCGGGGGGAGTAAATTATCAAACCCTGGATAGTCCCTCCCAATGACTACAGGATATGGGAGTTTAGGAACTACGCCCACGGTCACCTCAATGGGGTTTCCCTGAACCTCTATCTCCACTGGGATGGTGGGGTAATGGCTCACGGCCCCATGCACGCACGTCACTGCTACGCGTTTGGCTTGTAGCAGCTGACTATTTTTTACCACCTTACCCAATATGAGGGTGATAGCACTCCCAGAGTCCACAAGCGCTGTAGTCTCTGCTCCATTTATCCTCACTGGCCTGGTGTCATTATGCGGGGCTAATGCGACCCCCGCGATGTGGATAAGGGAGCATGGGATCCCCCAAGTTACATTGCATAGGCTCCTCGGTGCTGGGACACTGTGCTGCTATGTGTCCCCACTCCTCACGTGCATCACATCTATAATTGCTTTTAATCACTCCCCTATCCTGGGGGTTAGGGGGTTTAGTCCCGGGGTTCTCCCCACTTAGGCCAATCCCTTCCTTCTGGGGTCCCTGCTGGTTTTCAGCCCCCCCTTCTTCCACCTAGGACTCCCCGGGGGTTTGGCTGCCTAACCTTCCAGGGTTGGGGTCGGGTGCTTGCTTCGAAAGGGGCCTTCCTTGGGTAGTCGGGTCAGTTCTCTGGCTGTTATCTGTCTTTCTACCAGTGTGATCATCTAGTCGTACGTGGACAGATCGTTCTGGCTTATCCATTTGCGGAGATCTGGTGGCAGTCCCTGCATGTAATGGTCTATGACCAGGGTCTCCAAAATCTCCTCCGGCCTGCACACCTCGGGCTGTAACCACTTCCATGTGAGGTTTATGAGGTTGAATAGCTGGGACCTCAGGGGTTTGTTCTCCTGGTATTTCCAGTCATAGAACCTCTGGGCCCTTACCGTTGCCATTACCCCTGATCGTGCTAGGATCTCTGCCTTCAGACAGATATAGTCAGTGGCATCTGTGGCAGGCAAGTCAAAGCAGGCCTTCTGGGCCTCTCCACACAAAAAAGGAGTGAGAATGCTGGCCCACTGCTCCTGGGGCCATGCCTCACACTAAGCAGTCCTTTCGAATGAGAGGAGATGTGCCTCTACGTCATCTCCTGACGTCATCTTTGGTAGACAACCAGTGGCCCTCAGGGTTCACGTCCCGTTGGACTCCCGGGCCTGGGGGGTGAGGATCTTCAGCTGGTCCACCACCTCTCTCAAGAGGGCACGATCTTGGGTCGCCTGGCTCATCAATAATTGATTGGTTTCCTCCTGTAGCCGCATAGACTCCTGTTGTGGCATTGCCTGAACCCGGGTGGCCTCCTGCTAGGCTGCCGTGGCTTATACCAGAGCTCTTACCACCTCCTCCATTGTGGTATAAAGCAAACAAACAAAAATAAAAACAAAAAAAAATCCAAAACCACAGTGCACTTTTTTTTTAAACCTCTTTCTTCTGCCACACTGTAAACGAAGTCCCACTCCTGACACCAGTTGTGACAAAGCTGTGTCCTTGCCTCCGTGGGTCCCGCGTTTTCTGGTGGATTTCGCTAACCTCAGAGGCTCACTGTGACCCTCCATGTAACCCTTCTTTCTCTAGAGACAAGGGTCACAGTCTACTGAGCCATTTTCATCATAAGCCAGTGAGGGAGGTGAGCAGAAGTTATCCTTCCTTGCACAGTCTCTGTTGTCTCCCAGTCTCAAAGATTAAACAGGGGGCAAAGGTGTGGGGGGGGAGCCTGGGCCCACCCTCTACTCCGGGCTCCAGCCCAGGGACCCTAATAGTATCAGCTATGGTAGCTGACCTTTTAGAAACATGACATGTACAATTCCTTAGGCTCCTTTCCCCACAGCAGCCCTCGCTTCCTCAGGCTCCACTTCACCCTTACCTCAGGGCCTCCTTCCTTGTGCCTGATATGGTGTGTACTACTCAGCCTCTCCAACAGCACAACTTCTTCCCACAGCTCCTGACATGCACATCCACCTGACTGACTGGGAGGCTTTTAATTAGTTTCAGCCAGCCCCTGATTGGCTTCAGGTGTCCCAATCAACATAGCCTTCTCCCTGCCTTCTGGAAAGTTCTTAATTGGCCCCAGGTGTCTTAATTGACCTGGAGAAGCTTCCATTTCACTTAACCTGTTACCAGGGATTTGTTTAGCCTGGAGCTAATATATCTATTTCCCACTACTTTTCTATAGCAATCTGGCCTTGCCCCATCACACTATGTATCAAGCGGTTGTGAACATGAATCTTGGCTCCTGCTTGAGTAGTTCTGGTCTTGATTCAGTCAGCAACAGCCACTCCATTGACTTCAGACTCTGCCATTATTTCTGTAGTATTCTTCTAAAATTAAAGTGAATGTTTTGGGTGGAATCATTATGGAGGCCACGATTTTACATTGTTGATAACACTGTCTAACACAGATGGACACCTGACACATGAAGATTCATCAGAGAGAGGAAGGATGGTGAAGTGGTTGGGCCAGTAGCCTAGGACTTGGGAGTTCCAGATTCAGTTTGCTGTTCTGCCGTAGTCTGACTTCCTGGATGATCTTAGGCAAGTCACTTAGCCTTTTTGTGCCGCAGTGTCCCATCTGTGAAATGGGGATAATAGACTTTCTCTACCACACAGGGGTGTTGTGAGGATAAATACGTTAAAGATTGGGTGGCACTCAGATACCATCCTGATAGGGGGCCATATAACTACCTAAAATAATGTTCTTTTTCCTTGCATTTAACATTCCTGTGTCTTGGATTTTACTACCCCCCTCAGTGGTTTGTCTTTAATGCATTTAGCTTTGGTTTTTCTTCATTTTCATCATTTTGTAATTTTGTGAGGATTCTTATAAACACATTTATAGTGTTAGTGTTTAATGTTGGAAAATGTTAACATTTAATTGCCTGTGAACTGACGTGAGAGCTTGAACCACCTCAGGGAAAGTAGACATTTTCCCTTGGGTGGCTGGGCTGAATTTGGACTTTTCGCTGAAGGGGAGGAAAGGAGTAGAGTAACCATTGTGCTCCTTTAACAGGATAGGAGGAAATAAGGAAGGCAGCAGAATGGGTTACAAACTGCTGGTTCCTCTTCACAGGGTAGAGATGGAGCAGAACGGCACATGAATTACGAGATCTTTCTGAGGCTGGGAGGGGAGGAGGTCCAGGTAGAGATAGAGGGCAAGGCAGGATCAGGACAGTTTGAGCCACTATATGTTTTCACAGGAAGGGAAAGCTGAGCCCCTGCTACTTTAAGGGTATATCCAGGCCCAGATTAAAGAATTCTGGGGCCCTGTGCACTATGGAAATTGGGCCCATCCTCACCTTCTGTAAATGAGACAGCAAAGCACCCTTTCCCATACATACTCCACCTCACACGTGGGCCCCTGAAAGCTCCTCCCTCCCCAAACAACTCTGCACCAGCCCCCACTTATCCTGACAGCCATCCCACAGATCCCAGCAATGTGCCATACATGCTGCTCCCCTCAGTCCCCAATCCCTCAGCCCACCAGCCACAGCCCCCAACATCCTCCCCCACACTATACTATCTGAGTCCCCACTGCTCTCAGCTTCCCCCACAACCCCCACAACTCATCCCACTGCCCCCCAAAACTCCTCACTCACCCCATAGCCACCGACAACTCACACCTCACCCATCCCTTGTCCCTCACCCACAACCCACAGGACCTTTCTGCAACTCATTGGCATGCCCTCCCATCCACAGCTTAACATTCTGCTCCCATCCCAGGCTAGGGTGGCTTCTCCCAATCCCAGCTGCCTAGCTCTGCTCACTCCATACTCATACAGTCCTGCACTGCTCAGGTTTGGTGCAACCGCCCCTCCATCATCATGGAGGGAACAGCCAGGCCAAACTTGAGCAAATGGCATTTCAACCCAGTGTGACGCCATTCATTTCCCCCCATCCCCAGTTGTCAGGGTCCTCTCTGAAATCAGGGGCCCTGTGCAAGTGAACAGTCTTCACATTGCTTAATCTAGGCCTGTCTATGTCTTCCTTGCAGGGTTAACTCATGCTCTTACTTGGGTATTGCCTTTAACCCCATCCTGTCTTCACATAAAATCATCTCATCTGAGTTTGATAGAGCTTTAATCTGGCAACTGGCCCTGTTTGGAGTGGGGATGGGTTAGAGCTCAGGCTGGTAACCCATCCACTTTACAGCAAGGACACTCAAGGAATACTCAAGTGCTGATAGTCCTCTAATGGCTTCCCACATCCCTTACCCGGTGTGCCCAGAAGGACAGACAAGTGCTGCACTAAAAGATGCGATATGGCCCCAGAAGGCCCAGTGACATACACATAGGAATGCAACACCAGTGAGAACACAGTAACTCAGGTAGTGCTTTACAGTATGGCTGGTCATAGCCAGGCTAGGTTAACTCTGCAGTGAAGACACACCTTAAAACTGGGGGAACAGAAGGCCTACGTAAAGAAGGACAAGATGAAGAACAGAGAGAGGGATTTCTGCACACAGGAGGGGAATGGAGTGTTTTCATTACTGATTTATCAAGGGTGGGGAGGAGAGAATGAGCACTAATTGAGTTAATAATGAGGTGGCAGCAGCATTCATTTGGGAATGTAGGATTGATTTGGGGAAAAAATTGTGTATTTTATAGGAGGGACAATCTGGTAATGTAACATGAATAAGTTTGGCATTGTGTATGGAAGTCTAGCGTAGGTGTATTTTGCCTGGTCTATTTGGCTTAGTCCTTATGTGAGTAGGCGCCAGGCAAATTTTTCAAAACCTGTCAATAATGTGTACTGTTAAAATCTCTGTGTAGTTATTAACCATTTACATTATATAAAATTTGTTTCCAGTGCTCTACCCTCAACTATGTATTCCTCATTTTTTACTCATTAAAAGTAGTTAAATTAAAAATTAACAGAAGACCAGCAAGTCAGCTGGTGTAAATTGGCATAGCTCTTTTGACTGTCATGGAGCCACGATGATTTACACCAGATGAGAATTTGGTCAGAGAGTAAGTGCCAAAACCTCTTTTTAAAGAGAAATCTTAAAATATAGTGATCTGTCAAATACATTCAGGGGGTTGGGAACACGATTCATGATATATACATAGTATATTATATTTAATTATATTTAATACCAGTATAGCTTTAATATTTGCAACTTTCCAAGGAATGTTTTGCAGTACTTAACAAAAGAAAACATTAACCACAAAGTTTAAAAGCTTGACTTGAAATCTATCCAGTATAAACACCTAGGCCAAAGAAATTCTAAGGGACTTTTAAAAATATGGTTAATTCATCCAGTGACTGTGAATATCTAATATACGATTTTGTTCTTACATTGTGTGTTTATTTACTATATTTAATATTTGCTGATACATCTGGTGATCTCAGCACAGAGGATAAGGATCTCTCTTATCTTGTGCTGATCACTGGTTTTCCCACATTGTCAGAAAAATCAAAACTAAATAAAAAGCCATCTTCTTACGTCTTCATTGCTGCTTTTACAGTATATTCATCTACAAACTATGCTTAGAGCTTCAGGTTGTATTCTTCTTTGATTTATCAGTGGAGAGTGTTGGCATGTCTCCATTCTTTCCACTGGTCTTAAAATGTTATGATACCACATGAACAATTAATTTGGCAATATGCCATTATGAATTGGCATACCATTACCATATTTTTACCTATCACAATTGTCTAAAATTGGATCACAATATCTTCAAAATATTCAATGTTGCCTGGATGTTAATTAATTAATTATGAGCTTCCTGAAGTTTTAGGTTATAGTTTGTCATAATGTCTCATTACATTTTTAATAGAACACAGGGTTTGCTCTGGGAAAGTTATTAGTTCAGAGGAAGGATGTATAGACCTGATGCTACATGGTGCATCTTTTGTGCAGTACTGAACATCCTCAACCTCATTGTTATCAATGAGATGGAGGGTGCTCAATAACTACTGGAGCATTTGTGAAGTGCTCCAATATGCCACAGTGCCTCAATGCAGAGTTTTAATACTCGGACTGTGAAAAATTATTATATTTCATGCTGTTCTTTACTGGGCCAGTTTTTCTACCTTTCTGAAACACTGATAAAAGAGGAGAGACGGTGTACCATAAATCACTTACTTGTATTGACTCTTAGCGCTATAACCTAACAGTGGGTGCAAGCTGAAATCTATAAAGCACATCTGCAATAATAAAAAATATTCTGCACTTTATAGTCGCTTTCAGCAGAAGATTCCAAAGCACTTTAGAAAACAGGGTAAATATCATTATGCCCATTTTCAGATGGGGAAATGGAGGCACAGAGAAGTTAAGCAATTTGCCCAACTCCATATAAATGGTTCAATGGCAGAAACAAGTATAGTACCCAGGTCCTCCAGCTCCCGGTTGGTATCCTATTCACTGGATACACTACCTCTCAATTTCATAGAGTATGAATCTTTGAGAAGCAGCTAAGTACAGCTCTAACTTTCATGAACCATGTGTTATTTTGTCTTAGTTATAATATTATTCTAATTATTAATGTTGTTATTATACTGATTATACTAAACAACAGAAACGTACTCAATAAATATTCTTAATTATTAAAATAATGTGTAAGTCACAGTGAATTAAAATTTTAATTGAAAAACCAAAAATCTGTGTACTTGAATCGCACAATTCTTTTTTTCTACAAAGAGGAATAGTTTGTTGTAATCATTTTGGGGACAGAGACTGCATCTTCATATGTGTTTCCACAGTACCGAGCACAATGAACCTGATCCTAACAGGAGCTTTTTCACTACTACAGTATTAGGACTTTTACCACTAATAATAAATTATTTCAAACCCAGCAGTTATGGGATGACAGTGTTGGTTCAGTTTCAAGGGAAAAATGGCCTAGCCTAAATAGCTGCCTAAAACTTAACCAGAGTTTTCAAGCCACAGGAAATTAGTATTTAACTTTCCTTCATTTTCATATCCTTCTCCGTGCTCCCTTTTTGCCGAAGATCTGAAGTGGAAGTGTGATCAGACAGAGTAGTAATATATAAAGCACACAAGCTGTTTTAACCCAAAAGTGCCTTTGAGACTGTCTCCATATTGATCTTCCCAGATGAAAAGTTGCCCTCTTATAGGAACTTTTTACCAACATTACTTTCTGTGGGCCAGCCGTCTAAATTTGGCAGATGGGAAACTGCAGCCATATAGTGGTCATCTTGGAACTGGAAATTACTTGTTGCATCTCCCTCTGCTGGCTGGTAAGTGCTCTCAACTTCTGCCACTTTTCTCTCTAGTTTTCCCTTTCTCATTCTGGAGAGGATGACATTCTTATACACTGACAGAGTAGCCTATTTCTGATCTAAATGGAACCTGAAGAATACTGGAAAATTGAGATTCTAGACCAGGAATCTCCAGATAAGATACTTCGGGATGCTTTTCTGAATCAAACCTTGCTTTATTATGTGTTAATTACAGATAGCACATAATTAATGGGGAATGGTGAGCATGCAGCTCATGTGATGCTTTTATTACAGGTCAGAGATCTAGAAATGGGGTTTAGTAGGAGAAGGATGGAAATAAAAACAAAATTAACAAACATCTTTAGAAGAGCTTTCACTGAAGTGTTTAAAATCCTTGCAAGCATAACACCAACCCACACAGGAGTGTTGGCAGTGGGGATCAAACCTGGGACCTCTGGAGCTAAATGCATGAGCTTCTGCTGCATGATCTAACAGATATATGTCTCTTAGTCTAGGCTGTAGCAGGCTCATCAATCTCTAGCTGGTCTAGCCATCACTAGAGGGGGACAAAGTGGCACTCTGAGCAAGCGGGGGTTACACAAGCATTTTTCACCCATTCTTTTCTTAGCATCTGTTCCTGCCTAATTGGCTTGTTGTCATGGTTGTTAGTTGGCTTCACAAATGGACAAGCCTGTTTATTTCTGTTCATTTTTACAGAAGTGAGTATTTTATAGACTTACTTTTTGAAAAAAAATGTTGCGTGACTCTAGTGACGGTTGCTTTAATAAAGGTAAAAGTGCTAGTTAGTACTGTAAAATGTCCTTCATGAATAGTAAGGAGATTTCTCTGGCATATGTGAAAAATATACAATATGGCAGATATTAATGGGCTTGATTCTGCTCTTAAGGAAGTCATTGAGAGTTTTGCCAGTGACTTCACAGGGGCGGGGTCAGGACCACAGTTGAAGTGTCAGAGCTCTAATAAGCAATATCAGTTTGTTCGGTCCAGGGGATTTGTTTTTCCATTAACTTGTCTCTGCAGACCCAGACTTCTCCAGACAGTTTCTGAGGTTAATCTCAGATCATGGTTGTGTTTCCTATTTTTCTCTGTCATTGTTTTTCTGAGCCACATTCTCATGGAAGGAAATTTCTTTTTTTACTATATCAGAGAAATTATTGGCTACCAGGGTGTTTTATGTCTTATTCATGAGTGCTAGATATAAAAATTTCCACAGAATGGGTTAAAAGAGAGAGGCTTGCTCAAAGGATCCCATGTGGGCTGGCAACAGTCACACCCTGATGGTTGTTAAATGGAGTTGTGTTAAGTACTCTCTTGTGTGAATGGAGAGGCTCAGAAAACTCAGCTCCAGTGGACATTGGTTATAGTTGAAACTGTGTGAAGGGTTCCTTCATGTTGCAAAACGGCTGGACAAAAGGAGGGTTAAATACCAAGGCCTAGATGAACTAGCCCAGTGATTCCCAGACCTCAGTGGTTCAGGAGCCAAATTAGTGATCAACATTACCCAAAAGAGCCACAGTAGTGTGAATTCATTGGTTCATTTACTATAGTACTATATATTCATATTTAAACAGTATGACAGGGAAATATTTAGTTTATATGTACATATATTATTCTCACAGCAAAATGACTGACCAAGTATTATTATTTTATCAACTACTATTGGTTAATAGCATAGTAAAAGCATCCTGACTGGTTAATAATTAAATCACACAGTGTTTTACTATTATGTGCTGCAAAGAGCCACAGGAGACACATTAAAGAGCCACTTGCAGCTCAGGCACCTCAGTCTAAGTATCACTGAACTAGCCTATGGTCAGGATCGAGATCACTAGTCTCTAAGTGTTTATACGATGTGGTGTAAGGCTGAGGGCTTCAGCAACTGTGGTTACAGATGGCGGGCAGGACACAGGAACAAAGAGTGTGCTGAAAGGAGACAAAGACCAAAAGTCAGAGAGTCCAGTACCGCACTGCACACACTAGCTCAGTGGTCCCCAAACTTTTCAGGGTCACCTCAGGGTCACCAGCCAGGGCCGGGAACAGAGCTGTGGCCAGGGGCCCAGGACCGGGTGCAGGGCTGCAGTCAGGGCTGAGGCTGGGGGTGAAGCTGGGACCAGGGCCAGATCAGAACTCTGGGTGGAGTGGAACTGGGTGGTGCTCCGTCCCTGCCCCTCCGTGGGGGCTGGCCCAGGCCCCACCTCACCCCCCAAATGTTCCTCTGTGCCCTGCTGGAGGGCACACCCCTCAATTTGGGGATCTCTGCACTAGCTTCTTGACTTGGGTATCTGCAGCTGGGAGCTGTGAAGCCATGCTGCTGTTTTGGACATCTCTGTTCAAGGTAAACAGGACTTGTGTAAATACCATAAATAAATAAATGAGACTAGGAAATCCTGTGTCTCTGTCATTAACTTCTTCTCCAACAAGAAACTGACCTGCTGCAAAGCTGCCAAAACAGTGTTACTGCTTTGGCAGAGGAACCACACAATGTTAAAAGCTAATGAATAAATGGATTTTTAGAGTGAGTGGCATGAAATATATAAATATAACTTGTAAAAGAATTAATTCAGGCAGAAAAAAGTTGTTCACTCACCAGTTATACAATTAGAGCATACAGGCCACTGGCATAAATAAATGAAACCAATTTACATATGTACATAAAAAACTAGTGTGATACTTAATTTGTAAAGTGGTATAATGTACTACAGAGGCTTTTTAGTATAAAAGAAAAGCATCAGAGGCAATTCTGAAGCACATAAAGCTGACTGATTGTGTATAATGCTACCCCAAAAGGAGCCACCTGAGAAAATGAGGCTACAGTAAATGGTATTCTAAAAAATATTAGAGTAGCATAGTAGAAAAAAGCTTATTGTGTACTTAGCCTAGTGTTTACAAAAGGGCTCATGCTCTAAACAGAGTTGTAGCATATTTTGAAGTGGCTAAAACTATATTTTCATTGTGTGCCAAAAAAGTAATTTTTTTAATTTCAGGTGCATTAAGAAACCTTGGTGTAATTGAATTTAGAAGGTGAACGGTGCTTGAATAATGTTCTACACTGCATGAAGCAAAGCAGACTTTTCTTCAGAATCAGGCATACGTATCTTTATATTCCAACTGCTTTTCTCCATGAAGAACTATATTTATTATAGCCAATAGAAAGTACTTTTCACCTACCATTTATATTTGCATTCCTAAATGTTCTACTTACAGAATTCCAGGGTATTTATAATATACATCTAAAACAAGAGTATTTACTAATGGAGCTATGTGTTCTCATGTTTATGACGCCAGCACAAATAGATTTTTCACTGGATGAATGAAAACATTATTTAGTGGTTTCCTCTGGAAATTCTTGCATTTTCATTTTTGTGAAATGGCAGTTTTTGCAGGAATAAACTTGTTTTTCATTTTAGTGACCCACTTCCATTTCCATCACCATGAAAAGCTGCTTTCCAGTAGCAAAAGTGGCTGTACTAAATAATTGCTTGATAAAAATTACAAAATTCAAACTTCTTGCAAAATTAAAGACCACATGGTGAAAATACCATGCAATGTGCAAAGAAAAAATATACTAGCCAAAGTTTTCTATAAATATTTATTATGGCTGTGAATGTGTTGTAAAGAACACATCTGTTGTTACACAGAGTTCTCTGGGTTAGCTCTATGGTCATATTATTGAGAGCTCTACCTTTAAAGTAATACAAACCTGCTAATACCCAGCCTGCACTAAGTCAATTTATTAAAACAAAAGACTATTAACTAAAAACCTGAGTGAGAACAAAGAGGAGGTAGTGTTGACAGGGAAAAAATATGGAGACCATTAGCATACTGGGCTAGATTCTGATCTCCTATTAAGGCCCCAATTCAGGAAAGAACCTAAACACATCCCTAAGTTTATCCCTATTGAGAAAAGTGCTTAAACACAAGCTGACCTTTAAGTATATGCGTAAGTGCTTTTCTGAATAAGAAATCCTTCAAGAAGCATGTCAATGTGATTTTGTTCCAGAATAAGATTGCCAATTTTGGTTGGACGTATTCCTGGAGGTTTCAGCACAGGACATAATCTTTTATTAATGGTTAATTTTTAATTCCTGGAGACTCCAGAACAACCCTAGAGGGTTGGCAACCCTATTCCAGAAGCCTCTGGCTGGCAGAGTGGCCATTTAGAGTTGTTACTTGTCTGTGTGAGTTAGAGCCGCACTGAGGCTGCTCTAATATGTGCTAGGGCCACCCTTGCTTTGGCCAGCCCCATAATCAGTGTGTGTGTGGGGGAGGGGCATGGCTGGATAAATGGTGATATAAAACCATTTATTCTCTCCCATTCCCATTTTTACGGAGTAGAGCTTGGTAAATTTGGTTGAAAATTTCACCAACTATTCTTAAGAACCAGGGTAGACCAAAAGGACTTTGCTGCTCTGATGGAGGAAAGAGATGGTGGCACCTAGTCCTGCAAAGGAATAAAAGAAACCCTTTGGGTATTTTTACCCAAGACTAGCAGCCACTATGATTAGATATAACCAGGAGTAAATATCCACATCCCTGGCATTCTGATTTGGGTTACAAACTACCTGTTTGGATCAACTAATCTAGAAATAGTCATGTCTAGATGACTGAAAAGGCATTCTAGACTGAACCAAGATAAAGATAAGCATTACAGCAGAGTGCTTGGCCTATGTATGCAGAATTCCTGAAATGAAGAAAACAGTGGATTGATTTGATTCAACCAGTCTGTTGTCCAATCTGCAAATTGCTTTAAGCAAAACCACAAGAATAGCAACTGCATTTGGGGTTCTTCAACTGAACAAAGTTTAAATTTCTAAAACTTTCAGTTCTTATAAAATACAAGAATCAGCATTGAAAAAACTCAAGGTTAATCAACATCAGACTTATCAAAGTTAATATTATGCTGATAAATGAGATCAGCCAAAGGCAATATTTAAATCACAGCTGTGAAAGACCAAAGACTGAGCTCTGGGAGACCCTGAAATGCTGCCTACAAAACAAAAAATAATCTATGAAAACCACAAGTAGTCAAGGTACAAGCAGACAGTAAAACATATACGTGAGAGGAAAATTCTGACAAATAGAACCCCAATGGTCTCTTTGGGGAATGTCCATAATTAGGCTTGGAGAAGGATTTGATTTAAATAATTAGCCAGCAGTAAATGTCCATTTCACTTGATACACAGAAATCAGCATTTTAAAAAATCCATGGACAGTAATCAGCAAGTACAGCTTCCCCTGCACCTACTGCCTACAAGGATCCTGGGCCCTTAGCTGGTCAGGGAGCCCCCTGAAGCCTTGTGTCATCAACCCCATAGCCCCGCAAGGAAACCTCAGCTTCCCTGCTTCTGACTCTGTTCACTATCTGGAAGTGCTGACAGAGGAGAGTGGAGGGGGAGGCATGCCCTGGGCAGGAAGCTCTGCTCTGCAGGCCTGGAGTGCAACATCCCCCACACCTAGCTCCTGTGGGGATCTGGTATTTTGGGCCCCCTCAGTTGCACAGTGAGCCCACTGCTGCCTTGTTGTCACTGAGCCCTGCTTATTCACTTACCATAGAGCTTTCCAAAAAGCCAGCAATTAACATCCTTGCAGTGTTCTACAGTGACAAAAATAAATTAATAAATACTATTCTATTCAAATTTTCTGTTCTGCAGTGCAATGAGGGGGGGTCACTTCAGTTTGGATTCAAGGTGTGTTGTGAGTGTTTGGCCAAACTTGGGAAAACTTTGTGTCAATCAAGAAGGGACTCCGCAACGTACATGTAATGCTTAGTAAAGGACTTTGTAGAAAAGTATCCACTTCTACTGCACATTCCATATATTGCTTGTCTTTTGCATATAGCCATTGGTCATGCAATCAAACTGATGTGTTCCATGATGTCAACAACTTTGTCGTACATATTATAGTGATATTTATACATGCCAAAAGGCAAAGCTGAGCAATTTTTAAAGTCTGTGAAAGTGAAAGTGTGAGCCAGTGGGTTTGCATGTGCCACCTCGTGTTATGCCATCACTCTGGTTTTCGGCAGCAAAATTCATTCATGCATATGGAGACAATGTGACCGACTTTAAAGAAGAGGATGCAGTCACCTCAAAGAAGGCAATGAAACTATGCTGGATAATCTAGGATAATGGAAACCAGTGAGAACTGTATTGCAAGTTATCTTTGTATTTTTGGGAAAAATCCATCAGGTTCATTTGCAAATGAAAACGCACCCCAATACAGTGTATTGATACACTGCTTAACTGCAATTTACAAGTTGCTGATGATGTACATAACACCTTAAAAGAAGTGGAACTCAATTCAATGGACTCCAAAAGGCAATTCCTTTAAACTGCAGTGCACGTTTTTGCATCAGAATTTCAAAGCAAACTGAAGGCAACCATATCCCACAATGAACCTGCAGACTCTCTGCATCAGGATCGCTTTCTGCTAACTGTAAAATGTTTGATTTATTTGTCAAGGCTCAGATGTCACACAGTTTTAGTGACTATGAAACTACTGTGTGTAATTTCCCTTGCAAGGCAAAGGAGTTCAAGCATGATTTTGACTTGTACATGGTGCATGAAGTGCCCTGTAATGATAGCATATCGGCACTTGAATTTTAGAGAAGTGAAAACCCAGTCATTGCCTGTCATGTCCAGTGTGGCATTATGTACACTGGTAGTGTCAGAAACTTCAGTATCTCTGGAAAGATCACAGACTCAGGCCTGGTCTACTCTACGGGGTTAGGTCAAATATAGCTGCGTTAGGTTGATTTTAAAATGAATGCGTCCACACAACCAACCCCGTTCTGTCAACTTAAAGGGCTCTTAAAATCGACTTCTGTAGACCTTCCCGGCAAGGGGAGTAGCGCTAAAATCGACCTTGCTGGGTTGAATTTGGGGTAGTGCGGACACAAATTGATGGTGTTGGCCTCTGGGAGCTATCCCAGAGTGCTCCATTGTGACTGCTCTGGACAGCACTTTGAACGCCGATGCACTAGCCAGGTACACAGGAAAAGCCCCGGGAACTTTTGAATTTAATTTCCTGTTTGGTCAGCGTGGCAAACTCAGCAGCACAGGTGACCATGCAGTCTCCCCAAACGAGCTCCAGCATGGACGGAAAGGGAGACACTGGATCTGATTGCTGTATGGGGAAAAGCATCTGTGTAGGCAGAACTCAGATAAAAAAGAAGAAATGCAAATATACTTGCCAAAATCTCACAGGGCATGTTGGAGAAAGTGCAGCGTGAAAGTTAAGCCTACCAAAAGACAAAGGAGGCAAATGGTCACTCTGGGTCAGAGCCCCAGACATGCCGCTTCGGTGATCAGCTGCATGCCATTCAAGGAGGGGACCCTACCACTACCTCACCACTGTCCGTGGACACCTGCAAGGGGGGAGTCTCATGAAACCGGAAGGAGATTTTGTGGAAGAGGAGGAGGAGGAGAATGTGCAGCAGGCAAGCGGTGAATCCGTTCTCCCCGGCAGCCAGGACCTTTCATCACCCTGGAGCCAATATCCTCCCAAGGCAGGATCCCCAACCCTGAAACTGGAGAAGGCACCTCTGGTGAGTGCACATTTGTAACTATAGTACAGGGTTTAAAAGCAATAGTGTTAAAAGTTTGATTTGCCCTGAAGAATTGGGATGTATTCGCAGTCAGTACAGCTACTGGAAAAGTCTGTTCACATGCCTGGGGATGGAGCAGGAATCCTCCAGGGATATCTCCATGAAGTACTCTGAAAGTATTCTGGAATCATTGCAGCACAAAGCATGGCAGCGAATGGTCCTGGGTTTTGGTCACATTCAAGCAACATTCGGTCAGTATCTTTCTGTGTTAGCCTCAGGAGAGTGATATCATTCATGGTCACCTGGTTGAAAAAGGGGAATTTTTGTAAGCAAACAGTAAAAGGATCCCATTCATGCTGGGCTGTTTGCGTTTGGCTAAAAGGGATCATCCCGGAGAATAGCCATACGGTGGGGTGGGGGGACATGTGTGCTGCACATTCACCCAAAAATCACAGCCCCTCCTTTTAAATGTGAAAACCAATCCGTTGCTTGCTATGGGAAAGGATGGAGCTGCAGTTTGAAACCATTCTCACATGTTATGCGTAAGAAGCCAATCCCGTGTACCCTTTGCCTTACCATGGCTGCATGGAAACCAAATTCTGTTGCCCAGCCTTGTGTGATGTGTCACCATACCAGCAAGTGCTCAATACAAAAGGGAAAATGCAACCTTGTACCTAAAGCACATGTGCTGTCTGCTGTGAATTGCTTGATTCACTGTGAAAGAGTCTCCCTTTTGTTCTCAGAAATGTATCATCTTAAATTTTACCCTCCTTTTTTATCTCCCCCCAGGTGCAAATGTTTCTAGGCTCCCCCTATCATTTCTGTCCCTGAGGTTATCGCAGATTAGAAGGCAAAAAAAACGCACTTGCGATGACATTTTCCGAGCTCATACAGTCTCCCTCACTGATAGAGCACAGCTGAATGCTGTGTTAGAGGCTAGGAAAGCATTAAATGAACACGAATAGCAGAGGCAGGAGCGTGAAGAGCAGAGGCAGGAGGCGATGCTAAGGCTAATGGGGGAGCAAACGGACATGATGAAGCATCTGGTGCAGCTGCAGGAAAGCCAACAAGAGCACAGACCCCCCACTGCATCCATTTTACAACCGCCTGACCTCCTCCCCAAATTCCATATCCTCCACACCCAGATGCCCAAGAACACAGGAGTGGGAGGCTCTGGGCACCCAGACACTCCACTCCAGAGGATGGCCCAAGCAACAGAAGACTGTCATTTAAACAGTTTGATTTGTAGTGTGGCCACAATAAGCAATGTGGCCTTGTCCTTCCCTCCTCCCGCACCCCACCCCACCCAGGCTACCTTGTCAATTATCTCCCTTTTTTTTTTAATTAATGAAGAAAGAATGCATGGTTTCAAAACAATAGTTACTTTATTTTGAAGGGGGGAGGGTGGTTGGCTTACAGGGAATTAAAATCAACAAAGGGGGCGGGTTTTTGTCAAGGAGAAATACACACAATTGTCACACTGAAGCCTGGCCAGTCATGAAACTGGTTTTCAAAGCCTCTCTGATGTGCAGCGCACCTTGCTGTGCTCTTCTAATCGCCCTGGTGTCTGGCTGCTCAAAATCGGACGCCAGGCGATTTGCCTCAACCTCCCACCCTGCCATAAACGTCTCCCCCCTTACTCTCACAGATATTATGGAGCACACAGCAAGCAGCAATAACAATGGGAATGTTGGTTGCGCTGAGGTCTGACCTAGTCAGCAAACAGTGCCAGTGAGCTTTTAAACATCCAAAGGCACATTCTACCACCATTCTGCACTTGCTCAGCCTATAGTTGAACTGCTCCTTACTACTGTCCAGGCTGCCTGTGTACAACTTCATAAGCCATGGGAGCAAAGGGTAGGCTGGGTCCCCAAGGATAACTATTGGCATTTCAATATCCCCAAACGGTAATTTTCTGGTCTGGGAAGTAATTCCCTTCTTGCAGGCTGCTCGAAGAGCCCAGAGTTCCTAAAGATGCAAGCATCATGCACCTTTCCTGGACATCCCACACTGATGTCGGTGAAATGTTCCTTGTGATCCACCTGTGCTTACAGCACCATTGAGAAGTAACCCTTGCGGTTTATGTACTGGTTGGCAAGGTGGTCCGGTGCCAAGATAGGGATATGTGTTCCATCTATTGCCCCACCACAGTTAGGGAAACCCATTGTAGAAAAGCCATCCACTATGACCTGCACATTTCCCAGAGTCACTACCCTTGATAACAGAACATCAGTGATTGCATTGGCAACTTGGATCACAGCAGCCCCCATAGTAGATTTGCCCACTCCAAATTGATTCCCGACTGACCGGTAGCAGTTAGACTTAGCAAGCTTCCACTGGGCTATCGCCACTCGCTTCTCAACTGTCAGGGCAGCTCTCATCTTGGTATTCCTGCGCTTCAGGGTGGGGGAAAGTAACTCACAGAGTTCCAGGAAAGTGGCCTTACGCATGCGAAAGTTTCGCAGCCACTGTGAATCATCCCATACCTGCAACACTATGCGGTCCCACCAGTCTGTGCTTGTTTGCTGGGCCCAGAATTGGCGTTCCACTGTATCAACCAGCTCCACTGCCACCATGATGTCCCAATTGCCACAGCCCGTGCTTTCAGGAATGTCTGTGTCCATGTCCTCTCAAAATCGTCGTCCTCATGCTGGCGTCTCTTAGCCCAATTCTGCATATACTCCAGGATAATGCGCGAGGTGTTTACAATGCTCACAACAGCAGCAGTGAGCTGAGTGGGCTCCATGCTTGCCGTGACATGGCATCTGCAGGAGAGCAGAGTTGCAGCGGAAGCGGTGGATGATGTCGGATGCCATGAGAATAGATATTTATACAGAACAACAAGAGGACCGGTGAGGTGGATTCATGGCACCAGGAGAGCAGAGTTGCAGTGGAAGCTGTGGATGATGACAGTTAGCAGTCGTACTGCACCGTCTGCTGACAGCAGCACCCCAGGACACAACAGCAGTGGTGATGTGAGCTGAGCTGAGCAGGCTCCATGCTTGCTGTGGTATGGCTTGCTGCATGGAAAAAAGGTGTGAAATTGTCTGCCATTGCTTTCACGGAGGGAGGGGCAACTGATGACATATACCCCAAACCACCTGTGACAATGTTTTTGCCCCATCAGGCATTGGGAGCTTAATCCAGTATTCCAGTGGACGGCGGAGACTATGGGATAGCTACCCACAGTGCAGCGCTCCGTAAGTCGATGCTAACCACAGTAGAGAGGATGCACTCTGCTGACTTAATGCACTTAGTGTGGACATATGCAATCGACTGTATAAAAGAGATTTCTAAAAATCAACTTCTACAAAATCAACCTAATTTTGTAGTGTAGACATACATCGCAAAGGTGGAATAATAGTCTTTATGATGGTTGATATAGACTATTGTTTCCTGTGTATAATTTGCAATAGGTATTTGCCATTTTGAACAATTTATTGTAGATTAAGGAAAACAAAACAAAAAGAAACATAAGTGAGAGTGCATAGAGTGTGTCTCATTCTCTAATAGCAGCCATCTTGAACTGCCTCATAACACTGCTGCACTCCTCTCCAACAAAGACTTTTCACATTTAAAGGTAAAGTAAAGAGAAAAGAATATAACAATTTCATAACTATATACACCATATAAGGGAGTACTGCTGAGATCAGGAGTTACAAAGAAGAGTAAAAGGTAGAATTTCACTTAGTGTCTGACTTCTACAAAGAAACTCCTCTGCAGCCTCATATTTGAAACTGAATAAACATCTAACAAAGACATATTTGTTAGTGTTGAATATGTGCACGTAACTTCTAAGGCAAAATTGAGAGCAATAAAATAGTAATGAACTTGCCTAGTCAAACCAACTACACAGTATCAGACTCCAGCATAAAAGGATGAAAATACACACACACACACACACACACACACACACACTCCCTGTCTCTCTCTCTCTCTCTCTTAAAAATAACAAAATGCTGAGTTCATGTCTCACCAGATAAAACAGGAATTCCAGACAACCATGGCTCATATTTCAACCAACAGTTGGTTGCCCTTATGAAAGAGAAATTGAAAGATCAAAGTTGCTAATGGTCAAGAGTCATTGAATTGTTCTCCAGAACATCATTAAAATGAGACTATGCAAATGTGTCTGCTCAAATTAGATACCCTTAGAAGCAGTGTATATATATTCCTTTCTTCATATTGCAGAAGGATAAAAAATACATAAAGTTGAGGAAAAAAACCTTATTCACTGCAATGTCCTTCATGTTATTTACCTTGCCAGACAGAAATCCAAAATCAAGAATGGTATCAATTCTCTAAAAATAATCTTTATCTTCTGAGTCCAGCCAAGAGAGAAAGTACCCATGTACTATATAGACCCTGTGAGTAGACTCCTGTCTCCTTGAAGAATAGGTCAGTGTTTTTTTCTGAAAAAAACCAGGAGCCAGGGCCCTCCTGATAAGCGGTGAATCAGTACTACCAGCTTCTGAGACTCATTTTCTGTCATCTTTCCCAATCTTGTCCATTTTTAGACACCTGTCACCCTCCTTAATAATAATAGGATATCTGCTAAGAAAGACTGAAGTCAGAGTATGAAAGCAACACAACTGGTTGGAAAATTTGGTGTCAAGTGTTTTCAGAATTTCTTGTTAAAGGTAATTTTTTAACCAGTTCTGACACCTAGCTCTAGGAATTTTTCAGTCCAGATCCTAACTAGAAGTGGACTTTGTTTTTGAAAACCTTAAGAATCTTGTCTCCTTCCAGTTCATTGTTAGTGCATCCCTGATTCCAGTAGGACATAAACCTCTCTAGTAGGGTTTTTTGAAGAGATGTAAATATGCTTCTCTCTTACAGTCCATCTCAAAGCTACCGAGGTAACCACATTTCCTCCAACAAGTTTTTCCCTCTGAACAAAGCATCTGCCACATTATCCTTCTTTGCAATGAGACTTGACAGCTCTGAGGAATTTTCACAAATGAAAGACGTTTCCAAGTACTAGCCATTCCAATTTGTTAATGAGTGTTTCATATTTTGTTCCTGCAGAGAAATTGCCCTCCTCCCACTCCTTGCTAGGAATCAAAAGTTTAATGATATTTTTCCTTTTAATATTTATTTTAATGTGTTGGGTTTTTTAGGGATGGTGATTAACATTGAACTAGAATTCTCAACATTGCACTGCTAGCTGGCAAGCTATTCCTCAGGACTTCACAATGGTCCAAGTCTATAAATAAGAGTGGGGGTCGGGGAGAGACAGTAGGGCTGATTCTGTGAGGTGCTGAATGCCTCCTGTTAAGTTGCTTTGCACCAGGGCAAGCACATATGCCACACATATGCCTCCCCCCACACACACCACACATGTGTGACATTGTGAACTTAGATGTGACTGCTCACAGCATGAACCGTGTAAATGAGCCTTTCAATTGAGATTGTGTTGAGTTTTGGAGGGAAATTGATTTTGCTCAGACTTGGGAGGCTTTGAGGCCTGCTTGCTGAAACATGCTTGGGGAATGGTCATAATGGACTCTGACTTAAAAAACCACTTCTCACGCTCCCAGCCCCAGTCTGTCACAGATACATACCTCAGCACCAGTCTTGTGCAACACCAACACACATGTACAGCCCTCCCTGCACCTGCACAAGCAGTATGTGATATAGCAAGGATAGACACTACCGGGCCTTTACATTTGCCACAGCCAAGCAGCTCCAGTCCTAAAGTAGCCATTTGACAAAGGTCACATCTCCCTCTCTTCCAGCGCGTCAGGTCCTATCTTGTCTCTCCACTTCGTTGCTATGGCGATGGTACGTCCTCACACTGTATCCTGTCTCCCCCTCAGCATCTCTTTGCTATGAGGAGTCTCCTCCACAGAGGGGCAGGGATCTTCTTTCCCTCTCTCTTCAGGCCAAGTTGGGGTGGGGGAGGCAGGTAGGGAGGGATCTTTTTCCTGTACCTCCCCCACTCATGGAAACCAGGGCTGCTGCTTACCTGAGTGAGGGAACAATGTGCCTGGGTCTATGGACAACTGCCAGGGAGGTAGCATGCAGTGCAGGCCCAGCACTCTTTCTTGCTCCAGCAGCCTCGGCCGCCAGTTCCTCCCAGCCAGCAAGGACGGTGCCAAGAAGGGGTGGAGGACTCAAGATCCCGCTGCTGTTGCTGCAGGGACCGGTTGGTGGCCTTTGCTCTGAGGGAGTGAGGGATGCTCTGCTCACACTATCTGAGTAGGGTAAGGGAGGGAAGAGCGAGGAGCAGTACCAATACACACTGAGCATTTGAAGCCTCCCTTTGGGGGCCTTTCCCAGCTCCAGGCCACATTTCACCACTGCCCCTTGGAACCTGCCCTCAACTCCCACAGAAGTCGGTTTGCAGAATTGGGCCCATAGGAGGCAACAAAAGCTGCTTTTTCTCTGCACTCTACAGGAATGTATTTGACAGCTAAACTACAAGCTCTGTACTGCCATTCCCCTTCTCCCTCCTCCCCAGTCCCTGCTCTAGCCTGGAGGAAAGATAAAGTAGATTTAAAAAAATGGTTTTAGCCCTTACTGTTGTGCTGCCTTAGAGTGGGCATTAATCTCCCTCTACTGCTTGATATACAGTAGTATCTGGAAAGGCATTTGTGGACTGTACTTATCCAGTGACTGAATTGGTTACAGTTTATCATTTCCTGTTCTTGATACTGTGAATCTGGACAGAATAGATTGCTGTTTTTTTGTTTGGATTCAGAATTAGGCATTAGACATTGAATTCCCAAGACATTCATCAAGAACTACTGTGGGGTTCTTAAATGCGGTAACTTTTATAATAGTTTCTCCTCTGATTACCTTGCTCATTCTGTTCTTTCTTCACAAATTAAACGAGATTATAAATGAATAGTGGGATGGAATGGCTCACCAATTAATAGAGAAGCAAGTGTCCAAGTAACACAACTTTTACTAACATTTACTTAATTTATAAAATATTTGTAATTCTCTCAACAACAAGATGGAGTAGTTCTGCACTCAGCAGAATCCAAACTTCAGAAGTGCATCTCCCTGTGAAACCCAAAGGAAAAATGTAAAGACCATCCTGATTCTAGATCTGACATTCCATAACCTTTCAGTGGTGTGTGGATCTCCAGATTTGGTTCTGGATAAACTCTAGGCTAAAATAAATATTCCATATGAGCCACAATGACACAAAATATTTAAAAGGTTTACCAACCATTACCTTAAAAACCCTCAGAAAAAGGAGCAGTGAATTGGATAATGTCTCTCCACCTGCCACTATTAGGCCTGATTGTCAATGTTGGGTGGTTTTGTGTGTATATGAGAGAGAGAGAGAGAGAGAGAGAAATAAAAACATACCTGTAAATAATTGCACTATATTGCTTTGCTTGTAATTCACCGCGGGTGCAAAGACAGATAAACGTCTAAGTACTCGTCTGAACCCACAAAATTCTACCTCCAAAAATGGAGGCTAAGTTTGAGGCTCAGTGAAAAGAGAAAGGTTGAATCAAAACAAATCAATAGATTCCATACTTTTAATTTAGTCCAGAGATTTTCAAAGCTTTTGAGGAATTTAACAGAATGGTGACTGGAACACCAGTGGCCCCTTTTCAATAAATGGCTAGGAACACAAATATGACAAGAGACCTTATGATCTGAACCCTTTGTGCCACCCAGGTACCCCAAAGGGGCCAGGTTCTGGTCCCAAATGGCCAGCAGAGAATTCTCCTGGAGTGGCGGGGGTTGGGGGGAGGCAGGGAGGAGGGTGGAACTCTTTGCTGGTGTAAAGTTGTCAGAGCCAATTTATATGCCAGTCCCCAAATTAAGAGGATGATCAGGAGGTGTGGAGGAACATCATTGGCCTAGGGACCCTCAGAAATATGGCCTATGTTAAATGAGCGCCAAAGCTGCTCTACCTGATGTTGGAGCTTGCACAAGATCAGAGCACCTTAATCAGCTCCCTTATGCTTCACTCCCAACTCTCCTGCAGAGAGCTCAGATCCAGGGGAGAACCTAGCCAACTATGTGCCAAATTCACTGGGTCAGAGCCACTCAAATGAGGAAAGTCTTCAGAATTCATAGTGCACACAAGTTTAATATTTACTCATGGAAGCTTGCACTACTCACCATTTCAGCAGAATTCTGTCTTCCTCAGATAAGTATAAAATTAACTTTTATATGGCGATCGTGGTCATCACTCGCTTCTCACTGTCCTAAATGGTCACCAACTGATTGAGGCTGTCTTTGTTTAAAGAAAAATTCATAGCAAATTGCCTGAATTAATCCAATTAGAGCATTTTATATTCCTAATCAGCTCTCATTCCTAAATACATATTATTATTCATGACTAACCCTCAAAAAGCTTGGTAACTATCCAAATTTCTTGGCTTTGCAAAATGGAGCTGGAATCTCCTGAGAACAGGTTTCCTTGAGATATGTGTCCCTTCCTGTTTCCAGCCAGGCCTGAAATACTGGACCAGGTACTTAGTAGTTTTGGGCCAGCTGAGAATCTGGCTCAGAATGTGAGGACGGACTCTCTCATGGTATTTGGCACCTCCCATGCCTATACCATCTGGAACCAACAATGTAATCAGTCAACCATATAAATCCAACTTTTCCAAGTCTCAGAAAGTGTTTGGTTTGTGTTCCAGGCATATATTCCTTTAGATATTATTCATCACGTCCATCAGACATCTTTATGTATTACTAATAATATAAGAATTCTTTGAAGTTCTACAGCATCATACATCCAACTGTCTCCAAAACATGCCACCAGTGTTAATTTATATAGCCCCTCCGCATCACATAGGTCACTAAATGTTGTCCTCATTTTATAAATAGGGAAACAGAGAGAAGTTGAGGCTAATAACTTAGTAATCATTGGCCTAGGCCTTATTAACTAATAACCCAGTGCAATAAAGGTGTGACACATAGGAGTGCTGATAAAAGTTTGGCTTTTATTTCTTGTCTTGAATCACATGACATGGGTCAGGACTACAAAAGGTACTCTAAAATAACCTAGTTACCAGGTGAGTCAGTGAGAGAGCAAGGAATGGAACTCAGGAACGTGAACGCCTAATCCCTTGTTCTAACCATTAGACTCCATGTGGTTCATTCAGGCTGTATACAGTACAATTTATCATTATTCTTAAAGTGCTGCAATGCATTTTCATACAAGACTAACAGAATAGTTTGAAGTAAATTAAGAAATAGATTGACGAAGAAGAATTATACAAGCTTTCTTAAATTATTGACAACCTGGCATATGAGATGTGTTTTACCTTATACTATCTCTGACTCAGTGAACTCATGTCACTTCTTGAAGTTATAAATGGAAAAAGCTACAAATAAACCCAGGACTCTAGTTTCCCAGTTAGGTAACTTCCTATTTGCAGATAGTACATTTCTTTGTTATATATAATTACAGTTCTGCATCATATTTTACGCAGCACTGGGAATGGCTTTGCCTCAGGGACCCTCTTTTACCATTTCCTTTATATCCCTGAGTCTTTCACGGGCCAAATGAAATATGCATTGACTATGGGTGGCTTTAAGCCTAATCTGCCCATTTCTGTAGTAGAAACGCCTCGAAGCAGGATATTGATCCTTTCTCTCCCTCATTACTTTACAAGAATGTAAGCTCAGAACTTTGGACAACTTTCATCTCTGAAGCAGGAACAGGTTCACAGTTTCTCTGAATGAGAGGTGAATGACAAGGAATCACTGCTCAGGCCAAGAATGATAGCATAATAGCTTATTAGTAGCCTACACATGTCAAAGATCAAAAACTCACAAATGTCTGTGGAGTAAAATGAATTAGAATATCTTCCACATCTTATCTGCTCAGTGGTGGCCAACTGCAGTATAAAAACTCAAGGAGCCAAGGGCATTATAGTATGATGCAGATTCCTAGTATCCTCTAGACTAAAATACAGTGGTTCAAAAAGTAAATTAAATCTTTCTGTGTTAGTGAGTCAGTTGCATACTTATAGATTCATAGATACTAAGGTCAGAAGGGACCATTCTGATCATCTAGTCTGACCTCCTGCACAGCGCAGGCCACAGAATCTCACCCACCCACTCCTATGAAAAACCGCACCCATGTCTGAGCTACTGAAGTCCTTAACTTGAAAGCACTCTGACAATTCTTTGTGCCAAAGAGTTAAGAAGATAACACAGTGAGCATGGGGAAAATCCATGTGGGGAAAAAAACCTCCAACTAAATATTTTTTTTTAAAAAAAATACATCTAGCACAATATTTTTCACTGTTGTGCTTGAAGTGTGGGTGTATAATTAATTCATTATGAATCAGGGAGCAGAGGCAGTCACAGGCCATGTTTTCCCAGTGGGTATTGATTGTACACATTGCTTGTGAATATTTTGGATCATTATAGCTCCATCTCTAGTAAAGTGTAGGTGTTTGCATTCTTGAATGTTATGCAGAGTTGTGAGGGTTTGGGAAAAGCTATCTCTCAGCAAGCTTGTGTAGTGGGGTGTGTTTTTTTAAACAGGAAAACCTTGCCAAGCTCCCAGGCACAGAGCTATCTTAGTGAAAGCCAGTGGTGAAATTTAAAGTTAAATAAAATAGGATGGTGGGGGAGGGGGAAATAAGGGGGGAATCCACAACACTAGAGAAGGAAAGAGAGAGGAAAACCTACTGTGGTCTTTACCTTTTTAGGACCCTTTCTTACACCTCAACCATGCTTAAGTAAAGCAACAAGCATTTCTTAATTAAGAATCAACTGTAGGGAAGTGCATGGATCCAACTCTTAGGCCTTGGTGCACATTTGGCATTGGGAGTTATTGACTACCTCGTTGCTTGAATTCTGAGTGCTGGGTCCTTCTCTTCCTCTTCCCCTACAGTGACATAGGGATGTATGTTGTTTCCTCTTCCTTCTCCTAAATAATGGGAGGAGGTCCTTTTTTCTTCTCCCTGTTCACGGAAACCATGCAAGGGGTAACCTTTTCCTCCAATCCTCCCTCAGATCTCTTCTCTCCCCTACCTATTCTCATACAGAGTCAGAGGAAAGTGGCACTAGGGGGTGGGGTGTGTGTGATACCTTTCCCTGTCCTCCATCTCCATACTGACAGAAGGGAAATACGACTTCACTTTCCTTCTCCTCGCAGAGCCTGAAGGAAGGGTTCTGTTAGATTCCCAAAAGGAGAGGATTAGGGAGGTGTTCTTTTTTCTTTGGTGTGTGGTGGGGAACTAGGGCATGGTGCCTTGTGCTATCTGGTTTTCTAGCTGGGGAAAGAAGGAGGAGAGCAAACTGCTCAGTGCTCCATAGCCACTCAATGCAGGCACTATGGCCCTGCATTGCTGCTCAGAAACTCTTTCCCAAGTTAGCAATACTATTCAGGATAGTTGTCAGAACCCCAAAGTTGATGGGGCTATTCAGCAGAGGTTTCAGTTGGACATACCAGAAAAGTCTGAAAGCAGAGGGGGCCCATTCAGAAAAAGCCTCCAGATCTGCTGAGCCCTTTCTGATGCCATCATAAAGGGGTGTATGTGACATATACGGTTAGACCCCTGTTGCTGTGGAATAGTATTTTTTCTTCCTCCTTGGACTGCACTGAAACAAGTGCTCCTGATTTGTAGGTTCACAGCATATTGCAGGATTTCTATTTCAAACATCTACAGTTGAATTCAGCCCCAGTGGACATCGTGCAAGTCCTGTGGGTTTCATAGTTACACCCAGGCTGAATTTGGCCATTGGACTCCAAATTCTTGACACTTTCTTTTTCATTCTTGCCACAGTTGACAAGGGTGTGGGTGGAAGCTGCAGGCTGCCAGGGAGATCTCAGTCATACTTCTTCCTTCCTTTTTCATGCTTCTGTAAATTGCTGTTTTGTAGAGCTTCCATTTACTACCTCTTCAGTGCTTATCTCTTTAGCCCTTTCTGTAACAGGGACATTTTGGAAACATTTCTGAACCATTGTTGCTAACACTGGTTAACCACCAGTGGTACTAGCAATGGTGGGAGCCCTAGTGTAAACAGGTTCACAAAACCAAAACCTAAGAGAAATATTCCCATACGTTATTTTTCAAACCTCCAGTGTTCACAGGTTTTGTTTTGTAAAACAAACATTTCCAAATTCTCTTTTCTGAGCTCTGAATTTTAAGAGGTGAAGACTCTGTCAACAGCACCATGTCTGCTTGTTTTTATGACTGCGAATAACAGCAGAAGTGGAGGTATGTAAATAAGCTATGCAAGCTCTGGCTTTGGGTCAGTTGTAAAAAGAATGATCCAGGTTCCCTGACTGACATTTAATCACCTTCTGGTCTGTTCTACTCAGTTACAGAATGTAAATCATTCTTTGCTTATGTTCCTGCTCCTTTCCAACTGTGTTGCTTTTTTATCATACAGAATGGATTCAAATTAGGGCTAGTCTATGTGCCGCCTCTAATCTTTTCTTTTAGTGTCATTTTAAAGATTTGTATAGAAAAGGTAAATATAGAGATCCAAGATTTATGCATGCAAACACACACCTGTGTGTAATTATCAGTATCAAACTGCTTAGGAGCAAAGAGAACTAGATTTGCAGTTTAACATATAACAAAAATCTTATTCAAAGTATTACCAAATATTCAACAATATTCCTATTGATATAAGTTCAAAGATGTATCTAGTTGCGTGGATTTTGTAGTTTGCATATTAAAGATAGATAGAAAGAAAAGAAAGAGAAGTTAAAATAAAATGGACAGACAGAATGATAGGGCAGAGATCAAAGGAGTCATTATAGAGATCATGGCTGTCCATCGTAAGACCAAAATATTTCCCTGATATTCAGGGTAGTTGGTTTGTGCTGTGTTACTCTGTATTTAAATCCATGAAGTGCTACAATATCACATTGCATGCAGCCTGCTTATTTGCCTGTGCAGCAGTTAAAATTTCAAATAAAGTCATTTCCACTGCACAGGTTCATGTGACCACAAAAGTGTGATAAATGGATATGGTTGTCTTACAGGTTCTGTTCTCAGCTTGGTGATACAGGGTAGCGTTGAGGCATCTGGCTTGGTGTCCTCATGTGCACATATTCGAACACTCAAATGTTTTACAGGTTAAAGTTAACTTGGAATTTCCAGGCTTTCAAACATTTATGAGCTTTGAGACAATTCACATTCTCTTAAGGACTTTTTTTAAACTGAGGTAACAAAGATTTTTTTTGCTTGGGAATTTTCTTAAGTTTAAAAAAAATTAATAATTGGTTTTGGACAGAATCCCTGTAGAGGTTGCAGCAACCCCAGCAGATCCACAAATCCCATGGGGACCCAAGTTGTGTGTGCTCTTTGGATCTTGCAAGATATGTGGAGCCTCTAGTGGACCTTGCGAATTGTGCAACAGATAACATTTCTTAGGTAAAATGTATTTGAAAAATCTTGCTTTAAAAGAGATTTATTTTAGGAGCCCTCCATACTTGTGAATACATTAAACACATTTGATTGTAGTAGGATTGAATAGCTACACCAAAATAATTCTCTAGTGACACTTTTTATTTTTTAAAGTAAATTTAGTGTTTGTACAATCTGGCCTGGGATAAGAAGTCCTCTATTTACAGATCAGATGATGACAGCACATTCTTCCCCACAATGCCCTGACTCAATATCGAGGAGGAGGGACTGCCTGAGGAGGATCATTCCATTCCAGTCCTTTATCTGTCTATTGAGGCTTCACACTAACACCTGTTTACTATGGACTGGACAGAGATGATCACCGAGAGTGACATGATAACATTTTTTGACCACTGCAGACAAAGTGAAAGGTTCTGTGTCCCATTACCAGTCTTCTGAGCCATCTAGTTCCCCACATGATTAGCTTTCAGACAACTTTTGCTGAAGGTATTCTAACAAGTGACCCAGAGCCTCTCTGTTATTGTCTTTCCTCATTGTAATCAAACAGGCAGAAACAATTGCTTTAATCAGTCATTCTTTCATTTCCCTCCTCCCCCCAAGGTGAGACCTTTATCTTTTCCCACAGATCCTCCATGCACACACCATAAATAAGTACTAAAGTCTCTGAGTCATCAGGTACAGTTTCTCAGGGTGCATTCCAGAAGAGAAGTCAGAGATTTTGTTTTTTGCAACTATTCCTGCTCTTAAATTTCTCTCTTAAAATTCTCTTATATCTATGTGGCACCATTTATAGGGGAAAAATGCATACCAGATTAAGCAGGTCGGGGAAATATAATATCTGTAGTTCTCTGATGAGTATTCTGATCTTGCTAAACAATTGCAGTCTGCTACCGTCACTAATATATATCAGGAGACAAATATATAGATCTTCATGTTCAGAACCTATCAAGGGAATTCAGGAAGGCAGTAGGCAGTATATTACTATTGATTATGTTGAAAATATCCTGACTCTTATCTCTGGTTTTCAACGGAGGACAGAGCATGACATTTTGATAGGGAAGACTGAGAAATAGCCTAATAATTTTCACATCATAATCAGATACATCTTTGGAAATATGTTTTTCTGCTCCTTGGGTGTCACTGGGATTACCATTTTATTATGTGTTTTACATAATGTGTTCAGGGTAAATTCTGGTGTCCTACACATTTTATAGCTGAGCCTAAAAGTACTATCTTTAGTGTGGTAAGGAGAAACCCTTTCCCATTGTGTTTTAACACAACAGCAGATAACAGCTACTGTAAGTGCTGGTGTCTGTTTAAACAAATCTGCAAATTAAAAACGGTTCTAATGAGAACAAGTACAGTACTGCAAGCAAACTAACTTTACAGCTGGCAAGGGATGTTTTCTTGCTGATGCCCCACTTGGGATGTAATTGCTATAAGCAATTTTTGTTTTGAGACCCACCCAAACACTGGAAATTCAAATGGCTTCTTTCAGAGAAATATCCTTAGTGAGAGAATTTCCCCCATGACCTGCATGCTCTTTCAACATCACAGAGTGCGAAGCACAGAAGAGAGCAAAGATCAGCTACCTTTCCCCATGAGTACAAGAAGAGTAATAATTACAGTAGCTTATTCAAATTCAGAGTGAGTTGGTGAAATGTGGGAATATGTAGTTTAGTGTGCATAAAATAGACATTTTAATGAACAATAGCAGGAAAACCATGCTACGAACTTACAAGTAGCGCTGCACTTTGTATTCCTCAGCTAATTACTCCTTTTATTAGAAGATTTTGTATTGACAATGATTTCCTTATTTTCCCACATAGCTTCCATTTTTAAACAATTGATTTATCTCCCATATCAAGTAAAGGGAATTGTAGACAGTTTATACAGAAACCATAATACTGGAATTAAAAACAAAAGCAGGCGTATCACCAATTCTGTATAATCATCTGAGTCCTGTGTATGATAAAATGATAGTCCCCCTGCAGGGACTGGTTTTTCTTGCGTGAAGAAGCTTGCAGAATCAGGGCCTTAAAGATCCTTTCTCTTTCTGTCCTGTGGTTTGGTCTACTACTAGTTGGCCGAAGCAGTTGGTCTGTTACAGGCGAGTGCTATGGCATTCAGAGATATAGCTTAGGAGGAGGGGAAATAAAGGACAGATATGAAAAAATTATAACCAACACATCTTAACTGAGACTTGGATTTGCCAGAAAAAACAGCTTATGTCAGGAAGAACAATTTATTTTGGGTGCAGGTGTCACAAAGATGGGTTGGTTCTAAATTTCTAATATTTTCCTTATTATAAAATATTCTGGAAATAGATTGGTCTCAGGCTGGCAAAGGGTATGGATGCTCTGTGATTACTGCTCTGTGGTCACCTTTGTACAGATAGTTTTCA
This sequence comes from Dermochelys coriacea, assembly GCF_009764565.3. Lineage (NCBI taxonomy): Eukaryota > Metazoa > Chordata > Testudines > Dermochelyidae > Dermochelys > Dermochelys coriacea. Next base: position 21,047,545 of record NC_050077.1, read on the forward strand.
GTTACTACAGTATGCAAATGACAGCACTTTGCTTTCAGAATTTCCTAGATCCACATGCCCCCAAGAAAAATGCTCTCTTAAACTTGTCATGTCATCCAGATCTCGTGAAACAAACCAAAAATACCCTCCAACCTATTTAAATCAGTTGCTTGTCAGAAATAACTGTATCCCAGGCTAATACATCTCCATTTTGGACTTTATTTAGCCCATGATACCATTGTTACCTCATTAATAGGAATCACTCAAGTTATTGTCTAAATACTTTCGCAGGTCTGTAAATGCATTGGAGGTCTGTAAATGCATCTGATAAAAAGACAAATAAGCCAGTTTTCTGCTGTGTACAAATCTGCTGGAACACCATCCTGCTTTCTGATTTGCTTTAGCTCCACCAAAAATCAGTGGAAAATGTTCCCAAATGCACAAATGATTTCATGACTTGGTATATGTGTGCAGTTCACAGGCAACAAAGCATTTGTTTATATTGAAAAGTGCCACAAAATAATTTAGTGTAACAATATCTCATTTACTAATTGAAAAACAAACTGTACAATAGTATAGAAAATAAAGAAAGCCTTTAACTGGAGAAAGGCAGATCATGCAGTTAGTAATGTTTGACTAATTAAAATCCTGCAGAGTCATTTTATTTTTTCTCCTTTAATCAGATGAAACTTGGGAAATGTACAGTGTGTGTGAGTCAGAGAGAGAGAGAGAGAGAGAGAGAATAAAAAGTGCACTTTGGGCATGTAGAATCTGCAGCATTCACTGTCACTAATAAGTAAGGCTCCGCATTTGTTATGGAGGTCACGGATTCCATGACTTTCCATGACTTCTCCAGGTGCGGCTGGCCCTGGACCACCTGGGGAGCTTGGGCAGCCCCTGGGCCAGTCACACTGGCTGCTGCTGGGGCAGTCTCGGTCCCTGCTCATCAGCAGCAGGAGTTTGGGTGTGGGGGGCAGTGCTTACCTGGGGGAAAGCTCCCTGGAAGGGCGACAGGAACTCTCTTCCCTCAGTTCCTAGCTCCACGTGCTGCCTCTGTCTGCAGGCACCGCTCCCGCAGCTCCCATTGGCCAAGGTTCCCAGCCAATGGGAGCTGCAGAACCAGGGCTTGGGGTGGAGCAGAGGCAGCATGTGGAGCTAGAGTCACAGCTTCCCAGGAGCCGGGTAGGGAGCCCCCCGAGCACCTGCAGTGCTTCCCCAGGCCGTGCCCCCCACCCCCAGCACCTGCAGTGCCCCCAGGGCCTCCCACCCCCAAGTTTTAGTCAGAAGTATATAATAAAAGTCATGGACAGGTCACGGGCCATGAATTTTTGTTTACTGCCGTGACCTGTCCATGACTTGTACTAAAAATACCCATGACTAAAACGTAGCCTTACTAATAAGTATGAGAAGATATATATAGATTTTAATGTATAGACGATGGGCCCAATCCTTAGATGATGTAAAAAGAAGTCAGTCAAACTACACAGATTTACACCAGCTGATATTGTAAGAGCATGCAGGTAGGCACTATGAAGCAGGCTGAACATTACTATTGATTATGTTGAAAATATCACAACTCATCTCTCTTTATTTTCATCACAGGATAGGGCCAGAAATGTAGCTGAGAGAGCACTAAGAAGTATATTACTTTCTAACACTATGTAATTTATTATTACAGGCAAAATTTAATGGGGGATGGTGGGAGGGCAGTATGATGACTATATAGAGATTATTCCTAAACTTTTTAGGTTTAATTTTCCACATTCTTGGCAGCAAGGAGAAATACAACTGAATAATATAGACAACATGAATTTTAGAGTAATCGCTTATTGAAACAGAGAAGAAAATATGATGGATAAAAATGGAAAAAGATCAGAATTCAGTTTTGATGCTAGCAGAGATAATCTCAGCATTTTTAATGGCTACATATATATGTTGTTAATGAGCTGATCAACAAACCCACTATCATTTTGAAAAATTTCTAGTATAACATCATGTGATCACATCTGACTTCAGTGGGGTAGAGTCTGCTTGCATGGAGGTATTACTCTTTGTGCATTAAACATACGGGATGTGCATTGCAGCTGAGTTGATACTGCTGCGGAAACCTTAACTATTGAATTTCATAACTCTGTGTGTATTTTTATTGAGCAGCCCAATGGGATTTTTGCATTTTTTGTACCTTAGTTTAGTTAATAACTGGTTCCCAAGCACAGTGTTTTTGATGGAACACAGAACTAGTGCTACATTGGAAATTGGATGATTTAGAGAGGACTTACAGGGCCAAAAGCAATTTTTCACCCCTGTACAGATTACACTATAGCATAATCTGAATGATGTGAACCAAGACTCTTCTGCTTCTAAGATTTGATATGGTTGAGAGATCATCCATCCCCATTATCTCTGGCCTACAATATTCATCTGTTGCACTCTCCAAAGAAAACTTGTCAGTACACTGATGACATCTTTCTTGTGTTTATATTTTGGTAAGCTAGATACATTCGGTAGACCGCCCAGATCACATGTCAGAAATGACAAGTGAAAGGCAAATTGGAGAAGTAAAGAAATGCCGTTACTGTATGCAACATCCAAACAAATTAAGCATGTCATATGTCTTGAGAGCCAATAAACCAGGCAAAAAGAGGTATTCAGAAAGATCCTGATTGCTTTAGCCAAGACTAAGGCAGGGCCCTGTTTTAAATGGAGAATTTAGTATTTCCAACCCCAAGTGTTCAGAAAATAAGTCAGGCCCCTCAAAATCTTACTGACTTAAAAATAATGAGATTTTCAAAATATATTTTTTCTATTCTTTGCATTTTGGTTAATGGGCCTTTGGGATGCATTTGGATTGCTTTCAAGTCTTCTCCACAACAATAAGCACTTACCTTTTCTTTGAATGAAAGCTGAGGTTTTTTTACCTAATTATTTGTCTTCAGGAGCTGATACTTTCAGAAAAACACATATCTGAAAGTGTGAAAAATATCACAAGAGTTGGCAACACCAACTATTTCAGTAAACTGGTGCTTCTTTTCCATTTTCTCTTGTAAATATTGTGAGTTAGTTCATGGAAATATGTCTTCTTCTGGCAAGAATAATTTAATAATGCTATAGTAAAAATATTGACATAAGTAACCAGGACAGCATAAGTCCCGGCACCGCAGTCGTTTGTGAGGATTGAACCTTTATCAAAAGCACAGGCCCTTCCCAGTTGAACTAAAGGAGCAACTACATTAAGAATTCCTATGTAGCAGCGCTAGTATTAATGCAGGTATTGCCAAAGATTCTGTTGTCCATTTTAAATTTTTTTTTTTTTATTCCCCAGATTGATAGTAACAATAAAGTGTGCTCATCTGTCCCCTTCAAGGTTTAGGTTGGATATGAGGAAAAACTTTTTCACTGAGAGGGTGGTGAAGCACTGGAACGCGTTACCTAAGGAGGTGGTGGAATCTCCATCCTTAGAGGTTTTTAAGGTCAGGCTTGACAAAGCCCTGACTGGGATAATTTAGTTGGGGTTTGTCCTGCTTTGAACAGGGGGTTGGACTAGATGACCTCCTGAGGTCCCTTCCAACCCTGATATTCTATGATTCTATGATTCTGCAATTCTTACTTCCAAAACACTGTATAGAGCTCATAGGGAATATAGAGTATATACTTTATACAGGAGGAATCTGAGCATTGAGTTTGTGATATATTAGATTCGTGTAACTTGCTAGCAGATGTGGTTGGCAATCTCCTGGTAAAGGAGAGAGCTATTCTACTATGGCTGACTTTTGTGCTTCCACTTTCTTTTCATTTCATATGCAATACATATCCGAGTATATTTATTTAAAAAAAAAAACCCAAATAACAATTTAAAAAATTGATGGGAGCGGAGGACAACTCAGCATTTCCTAAGAGATACTCAGCATTCTTCAGGATCTGGCCCTCAGCTATAATTCTACATTCCATCTTGGCAAAAATCTTGCTGAGCCATGAAAGTTGTCTAGACAAAGAGACCCATCTCTGTAGATGATTTAGCAGCAGGAATGTTATGTGTCAGCAATATTAGGTTCAGGTACTAGGAAGCAATAAAAAAACACTTTTCTCTTTTTTTGAATGCCTAGATTTGTATTCCATATGAAATGGGAGAAAAATGGATACACAAAAGCTAGCTACAGTTATTAAGTGATCAGACTGGCACCCTTCCCCCAGGAAATACAAATGACAAGTTTTCACAGTATGGATTTAAAAAAAATCAATTTCCATTCAGTTTATTCATGCAAAATAGCCTTGTCCCATTGCTAAAAAGGAGTTATTGTTTTCTTTATCATGTAGTAGGATTATATTGTGCTATAATGACAAGTTTCAGAGTAGCAGCCGTGTTAGTCTGTATTCGCAAAAAAAGGAGTACCTGTGGCACCTTAGAGACTAACAAATTTATTTGAGCATAAGCTTTCGTGAGCTACAGCTCACTTCATGCATCTGATGAAGTGAGCTGTAGCTCACGAAAGCTTATGCTCAAATAAATTTGTTAGTCTCTAAGGTGCCACAAGTACTCCTTTTCTTATTGTGCTATAAGTATCGTACCGACACGTCACATAATTGTAAACACTAAGACTTCTGTTGCTTCATTCACTTTGAGTTCCAATTTGCGGACAGAAGAGAGTGAGAGAGAGAAAACAACAACCCTGAATACAAAGTCAATCAGGGTGTTTTTGAGTCCTTCAGTAACACTGATTTTTCTATCACATAATAAAATTGTGGGACACGGCAGAACTGTGAACATGTGACATCAAGATCTTTGTGCATATTTTATAAATATTTCATGCTGAATGCCAAGGCAAAATGAGATTATAGAACTATTTCATCTTGGGTGCTCTTTTGACCTGTCAAGTTTTAAAAGTTGCATGAAATGGAAAATAATATTATCTGTTTCCTTAGCACACAACCTTGTACAAAAGGGCAAAGAATCAGCATTTAGCAATGTAATAGTAGGGGATTAGGATGATGTTACAATTACCTTTAGAATATCACTACACGTTCTTGATTAGCATTACACAACTCTTGTGTGCAGAGCTCCAAAAGAGCGCACATAAAGGCCACTCTAAATGTTTAGTAATAATTTCCAAGGATGGTGGCTCCGATTCAGTTGCTTGGTTCACCTCTTTCTGTGTCTTTCTAGCCTGCAAAGAATATTATTGACATTTATTAATTTCAATATCAGCTATTCCCAGACTACTGGAAGGCCCAGTCCTCTGCACCACTGCCTATCATGATGAAAAGCTTGATTAAAGTCTTATCCTGCTGGTTGGTAATATAGCCACTTGCTTACCTGAGACCTTATCACTGGTCATGTCAGAGGCTATTAGTCTTCTGTGTTGTATTTCTAACATTTATCATTGTTTATCTTTGTCTTTCAATTATGATCTAAATCCAGTGTCCTGATTCCTTTCTGCCTTTTGAGTTCTGTGGCATTAGCAAGCCCTAAACAGTGGGAGTGCTAATGTAACCCACACACCTTCTGGGTGTGGTGTTCTGTCCCATCTAGACCAAGACCAAGGCACCAAGACCAATTACAGAGAAATTAATGAGTCTGTTCTACAGCCTTAGCTAACAGCCAGTTGGCTGTTACCTTATGCTGTAGAGGCTCATGCACTAAGCTCCAGAGGTCCCCAGTTCGATCCTGCCAGCCGACAACCAGGGTCTGTCGGCGCTACAAGTGGCGGCTTCTCCAGGATTTCAACTGGGAAGACTCTGAAGTTCAGGACACGCTTCATCAGCTAGGGAAAGTAGGTAACCCACACACCTTCTGGGTGTGGTTTCCGTTCCATCTAATGGCACTGAGACCACTTAGAGAGAGATTAATGAGTCTACTCTACAGCCTTAGGCCTGGTCTATAGTACGTGGTTATTTGGAATTAGCCAAGTTAATTCGAAATAAAACTGATTCCGTCCACACGACCAAACCATTTTTTTCTATTTAAAGGGCTCTTTAATTCTATTTCTGTACTCCACCTCGGCAAGTGGAGTAGTGCTAAAAGCGAGATCGCAGTTCCGGGTTACAGGTACTGTGGATGCAATTTGACGATATTGGCCTCCGGGAGCTATCCCAGAATGCTCCCTTGTGACCCCTCTGGACAACACTCTCAACTCTGATGCACTAGCCAGGTAGGCAGTAAAAGCCCTGGGAACTTTTGAATTTAATTTCCTGTTTGGTCACCATCCGCACAGGTGACCATCAGCACAGTCCACCATCACAGGCGACCATGCAGAGTCCACCATCAGAAGAGACCACACAGTCCTGGATTCAAAGACCAGCTCCAGCATGGTCCAAATGGGAGGTAATGGATCTCATTGCATGCTGGGGAGATGAATCTGTTATGGCAGAACTACGTTCCAAAAAAAGAAATGCAAATACATACGCTAAAGCCTCCAGGGCCATGATGGAAAGAGGCTACTCCAGGGACACAGAGCAGTGTCGTACAAAAATCAAGGAGCTCTTCTGTAGCTTTCATGGAGGTGGGAGCCCAGGACAGACAACATGGAGAAGCTCAGTAGTGTGACAAGAGCAGGAGAGCAGAGTTAGCAGCGGAACCTGTGCTGCTCGGTTCACGATGGCCAAGCAGAGTTGGCAGTGGAAGTGGTCGATGAGGAAGAGAAAGAGTAGATACTTATAGAGATTACATAGAAAGACAAGAGGAAATGCGAGGTGGATTCACAGTACCAGGAGAGAAGTGGTGTACCATACTGCACCATCTGCTGAAAGCAGTATGGCATCCGCATGCCAAAAAGGCGTGAAATGATTGTCTGCCATAGCTTTCACGGTGGGAGGAGCGACTGACGACACACACCCAGAAACATTCACGAGAATGTTTTTGCCCCAACATGCACTGGGAGCTTAACCCAGAATTCCAATGGTCGGCTGGGACTGAGGGAACTGTGGGATAGTTACCCACAGTGCACCGCTCCAACATTCGATGTGGACTCACTCTACCGAATTCATGCACTTTTGTGGGGACACACAAGACCGAATGTATAAAATCACTTCTGAAAATTCAAATAGAATAATTTTGAAATAATTTCGTACTGTAGACGTACCCTTAGCTAACAGCCAGTTGGCTTTTAGCTCATGCGACAGAGACTCATGTACTAAACACCAGAGGTCCTGGTTTGATCCTGCCCGCCGATGACTGGCATCTGCAGCGTTATACTAACACCAGTGTCTGGCCAAATTCATAGATTTTAAGTCCAGAAGGAATGACTGTGAACATCTAGACTGACCTAAATGTATTACTGTTTCATGTCCAATAGTGATGGTTGAACTAGAGCATATCTTTTAGAAAAACATCAAATCTTAATAAAAAAGACTTTTGTAAGTTAATCCAGCGGTTAGTTACCCTCACTCATAAAAATTTCCACCTTATTTCTAGTCTGAATATGGCTAGCTTCAACGTCCAGTCATTTGGATCTTACTATATCTTTACTAGATTGAAGAGCCCTATTTTATTAAATTTCTGTTTCCCATGTAGGTAGACTATGATTAAGTCAAACCTTAATCTTCTCTTTGATAAGCTAAATAGATTGAACTCCTTAAGTCTTTCACTCTAAGGCTATAAGGCATGTTTTCCAATCTTTAATAATTCTTGTGGCACCTCTCTAAACCCTCTACAATTTTTCAACAATTTTTCTTCTTGAAGGGTGGAGACCAGAACTGGATTCCAGTAACTATTCCAGTAGCAACTGCACAAGTGCCAAATACAGAGGTAATATAACCTTCCTATTTGATAGTCCTCTGTTTATACATCCCAGGATCACATTAGCCCTTTTTGCCACTGTGTTGCACTGGGAGTCCATGCAGAGTCACTGCTTTCCAGGATAGAGTACCCATCTTATGTGTCCTAAATTCTTTTTACCTATATGTATGAACTTACATTTGGCTGTATTGAACACATGGTTTGCTTGTGCCCAGCTTACCAAGAGATCCAGATTGCTCTATATTATAGTGATGTATCCTCTTTATTATTATCCTCTACCCTAATCTTTGTCATTTGCAAAACTTTATCAGTAATGATTTTGTGTTTTCTTCCAGGTCATTAATAGCAAAGTTAAATAGTGTAGAACCAAAAACCAATCTCTTCAGGACCCACTTGAAATGTACTGGTTCAATGACAATTCCCTGTTTACAATTACATTTTGAGAACTATGAACCAGTTTTTAATCCAGTTAGTGTGTACCATGTTGATTTTGTATCATTCTAATTGCTCAATCAAAATGGCATGCAGTACCAAGACAAATGCCTTATATGGAAACATAGAAATGTGGGGCTGGAAGGCACCTTGAGAAGTCATCAAGTCCAACTCTCTGTGCTATGGCAGGACCAAGTAAACCTAGACCATTTCTGCAGAAAAGGAGCTGGGGATTATAGTGGACGAGAAGCTGGATATGAGTCAGCAGTGTGCCCTTGTTGCCAAGAAGGCCAACGGCATATTGGGCTATATTAGGAGCATTGCCAGCAGATCGAGGGAAGTGATTATTCCCCTTTACTTGGCAATGGTGAGGCCACACCTGGAGTATTGTGTCCACTTTTGGTCCCCCCACTACAGAAGGGATGTGGATAAATTAGAGAGAGTACAGTGGAGGGCAATGAAAAGGATTAGGGGGCTGGGGTACGTGACTTATGAGGAGAGGCTGAGGGAACTGGGGTTATTTAGTCTACAGAAGAGAAGAGTGAGGGGAGATTTGATAGCAGCCTTCAACCTGAAGGGGGGTTCCAAAGATGATGGAGCTTGGCTGTTCTCAGTGGCAGATGACAGAACAAGGAGCTATGGTCTCAAGCTGCAGTGGTGTAGGTCTAGGGTGGATATCAGGAAACACAATTTCACTAGGAGGGTGGTGAAGCACTAGAATGGGTTACCCTAGGGAGGTGGTGGAATCTCCATCCTTGGCAGTTTTTAAGGCCTGGCTTGACAAAACCCTGGCTGGGACGATTTAGTGGGTGTTGGTCCTGCTTTGAGCAGAGCATTGGACTAGATGACCTCCTGAGGTCTCTTCCAACCCTAATATTTTATGATACTATGATCCCTGGGAGGTGTTTGTCTAACCTGTTCTTAAAAACCTCTAATGATGGGGATTCTACAATCTCCCTTGGAAGCCTATTCTAGAGATTGACTGCCCTTATAGTTAGAAAGTTTTTCTTAATAGCTAACCTAAATTTCCTTGCTGCAGATCAAGCCCATTAGATTTTGTCTTACCTTCAGTGGACATGGAGAGCAATTGATCAGTTCCCTCTTTCTAACAGCCCTTTACATATTAGAAGACTGTTAACAGGTCCCACCTCTCTCTTCCTTTCTCAAGACTAAATATGCCCGGTTTTTTTTAACCTTTCATCATAGGTCAGGTTTTCTAAACCTTTGGTCATTTTGGTTGCTCTCCTCTGGACTTCCTCCAGTTTGTCTACATCTTTTTAAAAGTATGGCACCCAGAACTGGATACAGTACTCCAGCTGAGACCTCACCACAGCTGAGTAAAGCGGGACAATTACCTCCTGCATCTTATACACAGCACTCCTGTTAATACACCCTAGAATATTATCCTTTTTCACAGCTGAATCACACTGTTGACACATATTCAGTTTGTGATCATGATAATTCCCAGATCCTTTTCAGCAGTACTACCACCTAGCCAGTTATTACCCATTTTGTAGTTGTGCATTTGATTTTTCCTTAGTAGTTTGCGCTTGTCTTTACTAAATTTCATCTTGTTAAATTCAGACCAATTCTCCAATTTGTCCTTGTCATTTTGAGTTCTAATCCTGTCCTCCAAAGTGCTTGCAACCCCTCCCATCTTGGTGTAAAATTTGAGACGCCTACTTTCCATTCCAATATCTAGATCACTAATGAAAATATTGAATACTACTGGATCTAGGACTGACCCCAGTCCTGAAGTCCAGTATTGCCAATTCCCATACCTTTATCACAATTATAGCAATTTTGGGGGGCAGTTTTTCAATTTACTAATTTTCCCCCTTATTCAGAATCCTACCATTTACTACTACTGTCAATGGGGCTGAATTCAGAAAGCTTTCCTACCCTGTCCCTACAGTCCATCGGCATGTTTCAATTAGATTGAAGCAATGCTCACAGGCAAAATGGCTCCCACTCTGTGATCAGATGAAGCTAGTCAGGGATAGCAGAGGGACTATGAAAGGTGAAAGGGGAGCAAGAGGCAGATTTAGACGTTGCAGGGGAAGGGAGTGCAAGAGGATGTGGGAGGGAGGGGAGAGCATCTTGAGCAGTTGGAGGTAAGGGAGGAGTAGGGAGGGAAAGGGAGTAGGGGCATCTGGAGCAGGGGGAGACAGGACAGGGGTGGGGAATGGAGAGGAGGGAGGGGATCTGGGGTCGGGGAGCAGAACCGGAATGGGGAGTGGAGGGAGGAGGTCTGTAGCAAGGGGAGGCAAGACATGGTGTGGGAGGGGGAATGGAGAGGTGAGGGCAGGGGGGAGGGAGATCCGGCAAAGTGGGAGGCAGGACAGTGGTGGGGGGGAGTGGGCCCCAGTCTTGGTCAGAGAAGTGGAGGGTTGGTGGTCAGGGAAGAGTTGCTTCTTACAGAAGGCTAAAATATCATATGTTGTTTTTACTGTGATATTATGTGTTTTCTGAATAAAAGCTGCTGTATAAATAAGATAGTTCTTTATCAGTAGCAGTGGAACTGATTAATCATCTCCAAGTACAAAAGTTGACACATCTGGAATCGGGCTTTCCATTGAGGGCTTGTCACTCTGGAATCTTCTGCCTCACATGTAGAGGGAAGCTTCTTTTTGCTTCGGTATATTCAGAGTAAGTGTGTGTAAAGGGGCATATGGGTCTTTTGGTGCCCCTACAAGGGGTCTGTACAGGCTGCCTGCCCTGGTGTTGTCCCTAGGAGGAGGCCCTGCCAAGCCAGTAACCATGAGTTTCAGGGGTTAACTGCCAGTCAGGGTTCAGAGGCAGCTCAGAGAAGCACTACCAGGTGGGAGCTAATTAAGTGCAGCTGAGCATATGTCCACTGAGAGCAAAGAAACAAGAGTGTTGGGGGGTGATCAGAAACTGCTGCAAGGAGCTTTGAGGAAACAAGAAAGAAACTTGTAAGGTTTGTATATTGAGTTTATTGTTTCTAAATCTGCATGGAAGGAATATAGCTAGAGACTGCCAAACAGATGTCAATTTGCATTAGAATTTAATGCTTGGAAATAAAACTCCACTCAGAGATAGAGATTTTATGTTTAAACCCAAGCTTTGCCTTTACACCCCTTTTAAGTCATCACATTCTTGGCACTATAGTCTGCTGGAGTTATTTAACGAGTTAGAGAAAGGATGGGAGAGTCACTTGAGCATAGCTGTACTGATATTTTCACTCAAAGCAGGGATTATGTTTCTCTTCTATGTATATTATCCTTTCCTTCCTAAATTTACAGGATTTACTCTTTGGGCATAGAATAAATGAACATCTGTGAATTATAGGTATTTTAAAATGCATCCATTTTACCTTTTCAAACTGGGATCTATTAGCAAAGAAATTCCTAAAATTCTGGATACTTTAGACATTTAACTATGTGTTTATAGTAAGAGTTTTGTCTCTCATTCTTCTGGGATAGCAGGGGGAGGTATTAATTCTTCTTTGAGTAGATGTTTTCCATGTCACTGTGTGCATGCCTAATGCACTAGTGCTGGAGAACTTTGCTGAGCAGTAACTGTGTGGGCAGTGCTTGTGTCTTGTAGCCTTACTTCCTCAATGAGTTCCCTCTCGCCACCCGGGGCTGGAGGCAGAGCTCTGTGTGGTGCACTTTCACCTCATGTTTCCTGTCTGTTACCGGAGACTTTTTTCTGGTCTATAGTTATACTAGTACCTTAAGTTTAGTTTAGTGTTAATTTTACAGTAATTGGCTGTCCTATGTGGGCAGGTTTCAAACACTGTCTGTCCTGTCAGGGGGCTATCCCTACCACTGATTTCCATGTGAGTTTCTTGTCTCAGGGAGGGACACATCAAAAACTGGTGCAACCTAAGTTTGTCTAAAGTAGTTTCTCAGTTTTACTTGAACTAAGTGCTATTCTATTGACTGGTGTCTTTTTTCCTAAGCCACATTCAACCAACATGCTGTCTTCACATGCTGGATGTCATGTGATTGTCTATCTTTTACCTGAATAGGACTAAATACTTTTGTTCCTCACCTTGTCTGTTTGGGTATGTCTACACTACGAAATTAGGTCAAATTTATAGAAGTCGGTTTTGTAGAAAGCGTTTTTATATAGTCGAGTGTGTGTGTCCCCACACAAATGCTCTAAGTGCATGTAGTCGGCAGACTGTCCACATTACCGAGGCAACCATCGACTTCCGGAGCTTTGCACTGTGGGTAGCTATCCCACAGTTCCCACAGTCTCCACCACCCATTTGAATTCTTGGTAGAAATCCCAGGGGCTAAAACATTGTCGCGGATGGTTCTCGGTACGTATCGTCAGGCCTTCGTTCCCTCCCTCCCTCCGTAAAAGCAAGGGCAGACAATCGTTTTGCGCCTTTTTTCTTGAGTTACCTGTGCAGATGCCATACCACGGCAAGTATGGAGCCCACTCAGCTAATCGTCACCGTATGTCTCCTGGGTGCTGGCGGACGTGGTACTGCATTGCTACACAGCAGCAGTTTATTGCCTTTTGGCAGCAGACAGTGCAGTATGACTGGTAGCCGTCGTCGATGTAGTCCTGGGTGCTCTTTTAACCGGGCACCTGGGCAAACATGGGAGTGACTCAGCCAGGTCATTTCCCTTGTTTCGTCTCATGGTGATTGAGTCCTACCGGCAGTGCACTGTCTTTTAATCTGCAGCTAGCAGAAGACGATGGCCAGTAGTCACACTGCACCGTCTTCTGCCGAGCACCCAGGAGGTGACGATGGCTAGTGGTCATACTGCATAGTCTGCTGCCAGCATGATGTATAAAGATAGATGAAGTGGCTCAAAACAAGAAATAGACCAGATTGGTTTTGTATTCATTTTCTCCTCCCTCCTTCTGTGAAATCAACAGCCTGCTAAACCCAGTTTTGAGTTCTATCCTTGAGGTTTTGAGTTCTATCCTTGGGGGGGGGGCATTCAGTTTCTCGCAAAGCCACCCCCTTTGTTGATTTTAATTCCCTGTAAGCCAACCCTGTAAGCCATGTCATCAGTCGCCCTTCCCTCCGTCAGGGCAACAGCAGACAATCATTCTGCGCCTTTCTTTTGTGCAGATGCCATACCACGGCAAGCATGGAGCCCGCTCAGATCACTTTAGCAATTAGGAGCACATTAAACACCACACGCATTATCCAGCAGTATATGCAGCACCAGAACCTGGCAAAGCGAAACTGGGCGAGTAGGAGACATCAGCGCGGTGATGAGGACATGGACACAGACTTCTCTCAAAGCACGGGCCCTGGCAATGTGGGCATCATGGTGCTAATGGGGCAGGTTCATGCGGTGGAACGCCAATTCTGGGCTCAGGAAACAAGCACAGACTGGTGGGACAGCATAGTGTTGCAGGTCTGGGACAATTCCCAGTGGCTGCGAAACTTTTGCGTGCGTAAGGGCACTTTGATGGAACTTTGTGACTTGCTTTCCCCTGCCCTGAGGCACAAGAATATCAAGATGAGATCAACCCTCACAGTTGAGACGCAAGTGGCAATAGCCCTGTGGAAGCTTGCAACGCCAGACAGCTACCGGTCAGTCGGGAATCAATTTGGAGTGGGCAAATCTACTCTGTGGGGGCTGCTGTGATGCAAGTAGCCAACACAATCAAAGATCTGCTGATATCAAGGGTAGTGACCCTGGGAAATGTGCGGGTCATAGTAGATGGCTTTGCTGCAATGGGATTCCCTAACTGTGGTAGGGCCATGGACGGAACCCAATCCCTATCTTGGCACCAGAGCACCAAGCCAGCGAGTACATAAACCGCAAGGGGTACTTTTCAATAGTGCTGCAAGCACTGGTGGATCACAAAGGACTTTCACCAACATCAATGTGGGATGGCTAGGAAAGGTACATGATGCTTACATCTTCAGGAACTCTGATCTGTTTCAAAAACTGCAGGAAGGGACTTTCTTCCCAGACCTGAAAATAACCACTGGGGATGTTGAAATGCCTATAGTTATCCTTGGGGACCCAACCTACCCCTTAATGTCATGGCTCATGAAGCCATACATAGGCAGCCTGGAGAGTAGTCAGGAGCTGTTCAACTACAGGCTGAGCAAGTGCAGAATGGTAGAATGTGCATTTGGATGTTTAAAAGTGCGCTGGCGCAGTTTACTGACTCAGTTAGACCTCAGCGAAACCAATATTCCCACTGTTATTACTGCTTGCTGTGCGCTCCACAATATCTGTGAGAGTAAGGGGGAGATGTTTATGGCAGGATGGGAGGTTGAGGCAAATCGCCTGGCTGCTGGTTACGCACAGGGTGATTAGAAGAGCACATGAGGGTGCGCTGCGCATCAGAGAAGCTTTGAAAATCAGTTTCATGACTGGCCAGGCTACGGTGTGAAAGTTCTGTTTGTTTCTCCTTGATGAAACCCGCTGCCCCTTGGTTCACTTTACTTCCCTGTAAGCTAACCACCCTCCCCACCTCCCTTCGATCACCGCTTGCAAAGGCAATAAAGTCATTGTTGCTTCACATTCATGCGTTCTTTATTAATTCATCACACAAATAGGGGGATAATTACCAAGGTAGTCCAGGAGGGGTGGTGGAGGAGGGAAGGACAAAGCCACACAGCACTTTAAAAGTTGAAAACTTATTGAATGCCAGCCTTCTGTTACTTGGGCAATGCTCTGGGGTGGAGTGGCTGGGTGGACGGAGGCCCCTCCACCGCATTCTTGGGTGTCTGGGTGAGGAGGCTATGGAACTTGGGGGGGAAGGCAGTTGGTTACACAGGGGCTGTAGCGGCACTGTGCTCCTGCTGCCTTTCCTGCAGCTCAACCATACGCTGGAGCATATTAGTTTGATCCTCCAGCAACCTCAACATTGAATCCTGCCTCCTCTCATCATGCTGCCTCCACCTTTCAGCTTCAGCCCTCCATCTCTCCTCCCAGTCATTTTGTGCTTTCCTGCACTCTGACATTGTCTGCCTCCATGCATTCGTCTGTGCTCTGTCAGTGTGGGAGGACAGCATGAGCTCAGAGAACATTTCATCGCAAGTGAGTTTTTTTCGCCTTCTAATCTTTGCTAGCCTCTGGGAAGGAGAAGATCCTGTGATCCTTGAAACAAATGCAGCTGGTAGAGAAAAAAAAAAGGGACAGTGGTATTTGAAAAGACACATTTTATAGAACAATGGGTACACTTTCACGGTAAACCTTGCTGTTAACATTACATACATAGCACATGTGCTTTCGTTACAAGGTCACATTTTGCCTCCCCCCACCGCGTGGCTAACAGCGGGGAACATTTCTGTTCAGCCATAGGCAAACAGCCCAGCAGGAACGGGCACCTCTGAATGTCCCCTCTAAGAAAAGCACCCTATTTCAACCAGGTGACCATGAATGATATCACTCTCTTGAGGATAATACAAAGAGATAAAGAACGGATGTTGTTTGAACGCTAGCAAACATATACTGCAATGCTTTGTTCTACAATGATTCCCGAGTACGTGCTACTGGCTTGGAGTGGTAAAGTGTCCTACTATGGTGGATGGAATAAGGCTGCCCTCCCCAGAAATCTTTTGCAAAGGCTTTGGGAGTATATCCAGGAGAGCCACGAATGCCAGGACAAATTAATCATTAAACATGCTGGCTTTTAAACTTTGTATAGTATTTTAAAAGGTACACTCACCAGAGGTCCTTTCTCCACCTGGTGGGTCCAGGAGGCAGCCTTGGGTGGGTTCGGGGGGTACTGGCTCCAGGTCTAGGGTGAGAAACAGTTTCTGGCTGTCGGGAAAACTGGTTTCTCCGCTTGTTTGCTGTGAGTTATCTACAACCTCTTCATCGTCTTCCTCATCCCTAAAACCTGCTTCCGTGTTGCCTCCATCTCCATTGAAGGAGTCAAACAACATGGCTGGGGTAGTGGTGGCTGAACCCCCTAAAATGGCATGCAGCTCATCATAGAAGCAGCATGTTTGGGGCTCTGACCCGGAGCGGCCCTTCGCCTCTCTGGTTTTCTGGTAGGCTTGCCTCAGCTCCTTAAGTTTCACGTGGCACTGCTTCGGGTCCCTGTTATGGCCTCTGTCCTTCATGCCCTGGGAGATTTTCACAAATGTTTTGGCATTTCAAAAACTGGAACGTAGTTCTGATAGAATGGATTCCTCTCCTCATACAGTGATCAGATCCCATACCTCCCATTCAGTCAATGCTGGAGCTCTTTTGCGATTCTGGGATTCCATCATGGTCACTCTGCTGATGAGCTCAGCATGGTCACCTGCAGCTTGCCAGTTGCAACTTGCAAGTTGGCCAAACAGGAAATTGAAATTCAAAAGTTCGCGGGCCTTTTCCTGTCTACCTGGTCAGTGCATCTGAGTTGAGAGTGCTGTCCAGAGCGGTCACAATGGAGCACTCTGGGATAGCTCACGGAGGCCAATACCATCTAATTGTGTCCACAGTACCCCAAATTTGACCCAGCAAAACCAATTTCAGCGCTAATCCCCTTGTCAGGGTGGAGTAAGGAAATCAATTTTAAGAGCCCTTTAAGTCGAAAAAAAGAGCTTCATCATGTGGATGGGTGCAGGGTTACATCGATTTAATGCTGCTTAATTCGACTTCAACGCCTAGTGTAGACCAGGGCTTTGTGTCATATGCAGACTGAATGAAAGGTCAATCAGTTTCTTCCTAAATGATCTCCAGGTGGATAACTTTGTGAATTGTGACAGCATATGAAGTAGCTTGGGCTACGAGACCGCTCCCCCACTAATTCAGCAGAGCCCAGGCAATGCTGATTGCATTTCTAAGGGGCATTCCATTTTTTTGGACCTTTGCAAGGGTGCCACGTGGTCCTCTGTACATATGTTTACAAACCACAATGCTATTACTATTGCATCCTTCTTAGATGCAAACTTCAGGAAGTCAGTCCTGACATCCTTGTCTAAATAGACTCTGAGCCCCACCTCCTGCAGATACTGCTTGTCAGTCACCTACCTGGACTACAAGGCTGCATCTACACAAAGAAGAAAGCATGGTTACTTACGGTAACTGTTGTTCTTTGAGATGTGATGCCCACCCTCTGTCTCCTCTGCATTGGAATCTCTGCTTCTGATGTTCAGCACCGAGGAACTGACAGGGTTCAGGGTTGCACTCACTTTATATGGCCAGAGGAGGGGCTAAGGCCATGAGACGCGAGCACCACCCCTATGGGTACTGCTAGGTGAAGTGCTCCGGCTCTGGTGTACTGGGCATGTGCAGACCTAAGTAAAGTAGGTGTCTTCCTCACCATGAGATTTTTTCGGGGTGCTGATCTGAAAAATCCAGTCTTCATTCTCTTTTTCCATCTTGATTTAAGAGAGAATATAACGAGGAGTTGTCTCGAATTTTGATAGTCTGTGCACAAAGTTCAGCTAACTGAAATGGCTGGGCTGGAAATACATAACCCTACAGGTACATAAAGTATCTGTGAATAATTCCCTAGAAAGATGCAGGTTAAAAGTCATTTTGCAACTGACATATCAGTGGCATAGCTAGGACAGGAAAACTAGGTGGGTAGGCAATGACGGGAGAGGGCTGGGGGGTAGAAAAGATCAGGGGGTGCAAGAGGGATCTCTCCCACCCACTCCAGCCAGCCCTTACTGCTCAGCAGGCACCTGAAGATGAGGCTGCCTGGGGCACACAGGCTTACCTGTAGCTATGCCCCTCTGACATACAAACATAAAATTGTATGCAATGGGTTCTGCTACCTCCCTAATGCACCAGTAAATAGGAATAGTGCATATAACCCTTTCATGGCACTCTTCTAATATACCAGGACTTAATTGTGATGGGTGGGGTACTGCTCGTTGAGCTAGGGCATCCCCCATCAGCCCAGTATGGGGACGGCCTGCTCTGTGGCTCAGTTGTGGGCTTCCCCATTAAGCAGATGATCTTTGCCAAGTGTGGCCTGGCCCCAGATGGGGTCACCTAAATGGGTATTTTGTGGATTCTGAGCAGCAAAACAATCAAACCCTCTGGGGAATTAGCCCCCTGGTCAGGGCAAAGCAGCAAGGAGGCTGCAACCCCTGGGCGGGGCAAGGTAAGCAAACAATCAGTCTATAGACCTCACATTTCTCAGGACTGGGGCATAGTTTAGGCAGCTTTCTCAATGGGCAGTGGCACAGTTTCTACAGCAGTCTCCGTGGCCAGTGGTTAGTCTAGGTCACTGGGCTTTACCACCAGGGGCACTACAGGTACCCCTGCAGGAGGTACTCCCTTCCCCCCACCCATCCAACTGGCCTGGGCTGCCTCCTTTTATCTGAGTTTTCCACCTGGAGCATGGGCAGCAGAGAAGAGCGGCCTCCTGGGCCCACAATGATTGGTCCACCCCTGGTGGCCCAGTGTGGAAAGAATCCACCTTGACTCTCCTAGCTCTAGCAGACTTTGCAGGACAGTGGTTGGGGTGGGGAGGATTTTTTTTATTTTGAAATTGAGCAACTTTGGTGTAGAATCAGTAAGACAATATCAAGAAGAAACCCCACAATATTATTTTTAGAGTTGATTTTCATAGTTGAAATGCTAGCTGAATTTGCCATGAATTTTGTTTTTAAATATCTATACTTTCAGTGTTCAATCATAGTGTAAACATAGGTTTCAGAGTAGCAGCCGTGTTAGTCTGTATTCGCAAAAAGAAAAGGAGTACTTGTGGCACCTTAGAGACTAACAAATTTATTAGAGCATAAGCTTTCGTGAGCTACAGCTCACTTCATCGGATGAAGTGAGCTGTAGCTCACGAAAGCTTATGCTCTAATAAATTTGTTAGTCTCTAAGGTGCCACAAGTACTCCTTTTCTTAGTGTAAATATAGGTGGTCTTTGAGAGTATGGACACATGGCAACATGATTTCAAGGAGGTTTTAGTGCAGCCTCTAAACCGTGACTCTTGTTTTCATGTTCAGCTCCCTGACTTTTCATATATGCTGACAGCACTTACACATGCAATTGAGGGAGATATGTGTCAAAATGTTTAAAAGTTGACCCTGATTACAAGTGCCTAAGTTTTTGGATGACCAACTTGAATATTCTGACTTTCTTTTTTGCAGGGGTGCTCATCACTTGCAGCTCTAATTGAAGCCAGTGGGAGCTGCAGGTGTGTAGCATCTCTGAAAATCAAAGCCAAAGGGTCTCAAACTGAGGCATGCACACAAATAGTAAATGCTTTTGAACATTTAAGCCTTAGACCTCATATTTGTTTGAATAAATGTCACTTTCATAAGCAGATTGAGCATTTTCCATGTACAAATGTAAGAACAACTTTTACGAAATTTTCCAAGGCATCAGAATTTAGAACTTAAATGGACTGTAATCAGCAGATAAAATAACCTGCAGTTAATCAGTCTTATTGTTGCATCCCTGGACAGTAGCACAGATTGGTTCTAGTGCTCTTTGGCCATTTTACAGGGAGTTGCTTTGGCAGCAGTAAGCTCTGATGGGATTTACAGTAAGTGTGTTGAGCTTGCAAAAGTTCTTTTCAAGTGTGTTGAGGGCTGGTAGCTCAGCTGATATAAATGGGGTAGTTTTCTGTGTCATACAGCTTGTTGTTGACTCAGAGTTTCAAAAGAACTCTGCTTCCCCTTAGGCACCTAAATGAAGTGGCCAGATTCACAAGAACTGCCCAGCTCCCAGAGAAATCAATAGGGGCTGCTGGGTACTCAGCTTTTTTTGAAAACTGGCCAACTGGATAAAGAATGAGAGTTTTTCACATGATTTTAAGGATTTTTAAATATTAATTTTCATGAAAAACAACTACTTTTCAGGTGGTTTTTAAGAAAACCTTTTTTTTCCAGAAAGCTGAGAAGTTTTGTTCTTTTGGTTTTCTAAAACCAAAGTATTATGTGTGGGGATTTTTGGGGCAGTGTCCACAAAATATTAAAAACGATTTTGAGGAATGATTGTGAACCAGCTGTACTATTTATAGTGTGCCCAAAATGTGCTGCTCTCCTTGTCCAGTCCAGTGTGTTCACACAGTCTCCTCCAATGTGCTGCTTTGTTCTCTGTATTCAGGTACTAGCACCCTTATGGAAAAGGGTAAGGGCTATAAGGGTGTCTTGGCTGTTGACAAGAAAATAGGCACTTCGTGCTGCAGAATTCCCCCATCCATTACTGCCATGAGAAATAGCTTTTTAAATCAGAGAAAGGGTCATCCAATTTCTGAGTACCGCCAGGATGTGCTCTGTAAGTAAGAACTGTGGAAGCTTCCTTTTGCTTTTAGACTCTGTGCTTCATTGACTATGGGTTTCAATCTTTTTAATAAATGCTTCAGCTGATGGAATCATTACATCATCTGGACTGGCTCTCTTATGCTGCTATGCCTAAATGGAAGAGTAAAGGAGATAGTAAATGAAATAGCTGTCAGCTGAAAGATGAGTTTTCATGTCTACTTTTCTTATGACAGACAGAAATTCAGTAGTATGGCAAAAGAATTCCATAAACAATTGTCAAGTTCCAGACCATTGACAAATGTGGTAAGTTTAGTGGAGGCAAATTTAGTGGCTGTTTCTGAAAACTAGGACCCATTTGGTCTTCTGAAGGTACAATCCCTGCCCTGCCCCCCCCCAGTTATGCTTATGTAGCTGTAGTTGCTGGATGTTTTTGTATAAGACATACCAGGGGAACAAGTTGGAGTGGCCAAAGGTATCTTGAGAGCTGATATTACTAAATAAAAAGTTGTTAAATTAAAATAGCACACAGTGCTGAAGATGGGTGTGAAAACTTTTCACACATCCATTCTGTACTTCATCTGTATAAATCTCAGTTAAAACTCAAGGTTTCCCTTGGACTAGATTGTCATTTCTCTTTAGTAGTGGTCAAAGGCTTGCCCATTTAGGAATATAACTCTAGCTTGTGATTTCCTGATTGGACTACAATTAGCAGCATGCTGCATCAAGGGACTTTTAGCCAGACGCAGGGTTCATCTGAATCACTCTTCTAGAAGGGAAGGTCACTAAGAATTTTTTCCCATTCAAAGTTATGTATTGAAAGAGTTTAGTTTTAAATTTGGTATTTATGAAATCTTTTTTAGTCTGGAAAAAACACGTTTTTAAAACCTACTGTAGTTTGCTGTGACAAAAATGGAAAACATGCATCTGCCTGGATAACTTTTATTGTCAATATGAAGTGTAATTTACATATAAAGATGCGGGGCATGAGTTCTAATCATGCATTCACTGAGTGTGCTATGTATGGTAATGAGATCATTGACAGACCATTAGAAACCTCCATGTTTGTCCAGCAAACAAAGACCTTTCATAATCAAATATAAATCAGTCATAGAAATGTAGGGCTAGAAAGGACCTTGAGAAGTCATCTAGTCCTTCCCTGCCCTTAGAACAGGACCAAGTATACCTAGATCCTTTACAAGTTTTTCTCTAACTTGTGCTTTAAAACCTCCAATGGTAGGGATTCCAGTTTCCCTTGGTAACTTATTACAATACTTAACTATCCTTATTAGGAAAACTTTCAAATTATATCTAACCTAAATCTCCCTTGCTCTAGATTAAGCCCTTTCCTTTTTGTCCTACCTTCAGTGAATGAAGAACAATTGATAACTGTCCTCTTTACAACATCCTTAACAGTCTTCTTTTCTCAAGATTAAACTTGCCCAGTTTTTTTTTAACCTTTCCTCATAGATAATGTTTTCCAAACCTTTGATCATTTTGGTTGCTCTCTTCTGGACTCTCTCCAGTTTGTCCAATCTTTCTTAAAGTGTGATAACCAAAACTCTATAGAGTATTCTAGCTGAGACCTCCCCAGTGCCATGTAGAGGGGAGTAATGACCTCCTGATCTTATAGTAATTTCCTCTAGGCCACATTTTTCTAGTTTGCTCATGACAATGGTACTGTGTCAAATGCCTTAGTAAACTAAAATCAAAATTACTGTACTTTAAATCAAAATATACCATGTCTATTGCTTTCCCCAACCACTAGGCCAGTAACCCTGTCAAAGAAAACAAATCATGCCAAACTAGTCTAATTTCTCTTGTCAAATCCATGTGGCTCTTCCTTATGACCCTATTATCCTCTAGGTGCTTAGAAATTAATTGTTTAATAATTTTTGCCAGAATCTTTCCAGGTATTGAAGTTAGGCTGACTGGTCTATAATTCTCCTCTTTGTTCCCCTTTTTAAAGATAGTTACTGTGTTTGCCCCTTTCCTATTCTTTTGGACCTCACCTATCCTCCATGAATTCTTGAAGATAATTGCTAACAGTTCTGATATTGCTTCAGTTTGTTCCCTAAGTACCTTAGAGGTGCTTCATCAGGTCCTGCCTTACCTAAATATTCTTTAACCTGTTCTTTCCCTATTTTCATTTGCATTTCTCTCCCCTTGTTAATATTAATTGTGTTGAGTATCTGGTCACTGTTAACCTTTTTAGTGAAGATTGAAGCAAAATAGGGATTAGACACCTCAGCTTTCTTGGTGGCATCAGTAATCTCTTTTCCCCATCTTTCTTTTGCTCCTAATGTATTTATAGAACCTCTTTTCATTTCTTTTTATGTCTCCTGCTAGGTGTAATTCATTCTGTGCCTTAGCCTTTCTGATTTTGTCCCTACATGCTTGAGCTTTTTTGTATTCCTCCTCAGCAATTTGTCCATGTTCCACTTTTTGTAAGGTTCCTTTTTAAAAAATGTTCAGGTCATTAAAGAGCTCCTGATGGAGACACTTTGGCCTCTTACTATTGTTGTTTTTTAACCTTTGCAATCTAGGCAGTGGTGGTTTCAGAATAGATACAAAGGACTGAATGGAGAGACCAGTCATCTTGGCAGTACCTCCACTTGGAGTTAGAATCTTTTATTATTAATTCATATTTATAGAAGAGGTTTTTGATTTAATAGAACAGTGCTGCAGCTTAGTTGTGCCAGTCCTCTGGACACCAAATAGTTAGATTTAAGAGTTGTCAATGTGGTACCTTTCTGGAGCAATAAATTAATGTATACAAACATTAACAGCAGCCACTATCCCCTGCACTGCTAGGTGGGGATACTACCTCGACACAGTTATTCACTGCACCCGGTTCTCCTCTCATTTACACTGATGTAATTCTGTTGGTTTCAGTGCAATTGCTCCTTATTTTACCCTGCTGTAGGTGAAAGGAGAATCAGCCTCCCTATCCTGATTCAGCATGTGTAACTTACTATGAAATCTATGGCTTACTGGTGAGCAGGGTACTACTACTAACCTACCAAAGATGATTGAAACCACTGCCCCCTATGGGTGCGTGTGATGAGTTGCTGTCACGATTTGTACCTTTGCTGGCAGCCTCAGAGAGAGGCCATAGAGGTTGAAGTAACTTCTCACTCCTTGGTGATACTTTCATCCAGTTGAGGGATAAAGGGAAGCCTGCACTTCTGCTGTATGTGCTGTTCCTACCATGTGGACAGACAAAATTTCAGCCTCTGGAGAGCTCAGTTTGGGATTTTGCGTATGTGCAAATATTTCACTTTAAGGAAAAGAGATCTCTTAAATAACCAAACAGAATACCTCTGTATATGGGGGGTGAGGGGGAGGAGAATTGGAGGCTATTTAAAATTTCTTTTAAAAGATTATGTGGGGAGATGTCCAAGGTCTTGCAGGTTGGCTTCCCACTGGAGGATAAATCAGTGACACTGAGTACAGGTATATTTTAAAGTGCATGGGTGGTGGGTGAAGCTTCCCCTTGGGGAGGCTAGCTCTACCCCTCCTCTTCCAGCCATGGCCCCGCCTCTTACGGCCAAGGCCCCACCCCTGCTTGCTGCGGTCAGCCCCTCTCTCCCGTGGCCCCAGCTGCGGCGGGAGGCTGAGAGCTCTCTGCCCTGGCTGGAGCTCTGAGCCCAGAGCCCCTCCCATGTTCTGCCCCTTTCCCTGAGACCCCGCCCTATTCACACACGGCTCTGTCCTTGTTCTGCCTCTTCTCCCGTGGCCCACCCTGTTCCACCCCCACTCCACCTTGTCTCCCCGGAGGCCCCACCCCCCACTTCCTACCTCCCCTGCTGTGTTCTTGAGATCGGAAAAGGCTCAGGGCCATGGCAGGGAGCAAGAGTTCCTCCAGCCCCGGGGCTGTGGCAGGGGGGATATTTAAGGGGCCCCCAAATCTGCCACTGCCTTCCACCCAGTGGCGTGAGGTTTGGGGAGGCTTAGCCTCCCCTAGTCTCCATTACGCGCCACCCGTGTCTAAGTGGAAGTTATTTTATTTACATACATACATAAATCCTGAAATGAGATGGTCAAACAGCATGCAGGACAGTTCTTCCTTTCAGCATGACACCAAATGCCCAGTTCCCATGTACTTCAAGAATTGACTCCAATCAGAGACCAAGGTAGAGAGCACACTCTCTTGCTGCGGCTCATTGTGACTCTCTCTGCTCAGAATCTTGCATAACAAAAACTACCATCACCACAACATTTCTTCCCACAGCTGAACATTTGCTCGCATGCAAAGAAAAAACTAGACAGACTGCCGTGTTACCTGGTGACATGTTGCCAGTAACAATATATTATTTGGTGAAAAGAGCAGTTTTTAATTGGGCCTAGGTGAATAATTGCTTAATTTTTTTTGAATAAGCTATTAAATGTTGTCTTAAAATTCACTGAATAAATGCTTGAAAACTATATCGTGTCATGCTAAAACTGCACAAATAATTAAAAAATTGAATAATTTATTGAAAATATATTATTCAATTGACTAAATTATTCAGTCAATATGTATGACCTGCTCTAGCTCTGACTAATAATATGGAATAATAAATTATAAGTAGGGCAAAGCAGCAACACTACTTCCAGTGATTTTTGGTTGCTACTAGTACCACGTATTAAAATGTCCCAGTATCTTTGGTAGTTTTCCACTATGATTAGTAAATTCTAATATCCAGGAAATACTTATGACACATTAGCATTGCTGAATGCAGTTATTCCAAAATAGTTTGATACCAGGGTCAAGTCATCAAATCAGGATATTTTGGAGGATTATTAAGATTTAAACTTTTTTCCTTTGATGTCTCTTATAAAGTGGCAAACAATTCCACCATAACAAATGTTTTTGAACCATGTTTCTGAAGCCTTTTAAAATCTTAATTTGAGTGAAACTCAGTTCTACTTTGCAAAAACTGTAAGAATATGCAAACTCTTAACTTGATTTTTTTATTAAAATGCTCTATCTGATAAATGTTTTTTTACCAAGACTTCTAAGTGCATTAAAATGTATTAGTCACATGTCTTATTCGGTGCCCATCACTGTAACAATGGGTGCTCAGAGCTGAGGTGATAAAAAGGTGCAATGCATTTGAACAGTCAGTGATGCATTACTTGTAGTTCATGTACTTGTAGTTTTTTGAATTCCTCTTTCCCTTTTTCTCCTTCCCCATTAAACATTCTCTAAGTGAACAATTCCATTAGTATGTTCTTGCCACACATACAAATTTAAAACCATTTTGTCAAATTTAAGCTGACACGAGTCAGTCTGACTTATCAAAATGAGAACCCACAGGAGTCTCATTGTATCTTTTTAACACATTCTGTCTCACTATAAAGAAGTGTGTGCATAGTTGGGGGCAGCTTTTAAGTACCTCTTGTGAAAACACTGGGAACAAGATAGTTCAATGAGAGAATTAAAGTAATAAGTGTAGAATCAATGTCGAGTCAGAGAAGAGGTCCTCTAACTTCCCCTACTGAGAAACAAATGACAGCGCAGGATGCACTTGATACCTTTTTGGCTCTTTATGACAGAAATAGTAAGGGGAAAAACACACTGGAGACTTGCTGCTGTACATTAGATGTCCTCGCTAACTGAGACTTCACAATGAGGTTGATTTTTAAAATGTTGTTTGGTTTTTTCTACCTCCTGCACATTGTGAAGTGAAGAAAGGAAATAGCTATGAGACTGAGGTACTTGCTATCATAGGCCTGGTCTATATCAGGAAATTAGGTTGGTATAAACTACATTGCTCAGAGTGTGGAAAAATCCACACCCTTGAACACAGGGCCATCCCTAGCTATTCTGGGGCCCTACGCAGCCCCCTTCCCCGCGGGTGTGTGTGGGGCCCCAAGATCTGTAGGGGTGAGGCCTGCCCAGGCCTCCATGGGGGTGGGGTTGGGGCTCGCTTGGGGGGCAGGGGGGAACTACCCCTCCAGGACCCACCGGTGGCGCAGCTGGGGCCAGGTTGCTGCACTTCCTGCCCACCAGTGAGTGCAGGCCCGGCCCTGCTGCAGTCCTCGGGAGTGAGGGCGGGGCTGGGGTGACTCCTGATTGGAACTTGCTCATATATCTTTTCAAGGGTACATAATTTATTATCTGCATATTATAATAGATCATATGGAACATGAGACCTTGATCGTTAAAACTAAATTTAACCAAGTTTACCAATATCTTCCTTTTAAATATACAGCACCGTGTCTTTCATTAATGTCGCTTTAAATCCAAGGTCATTACAAAATTTTAGGTAACCATCAGGCAATAAAAAAATAATAATCACCACCTAGTCCATAATGTTTTTGAAGCAGATAGCAGGGTATACATATGTGTTTACTCTTGTGATTGAATAATTTATTTAAATGAAAATATTACGTTGGAAGGTGTTAATGCTGATTGATGAGCTAGCCACTTTGATTTGATTGGTTGCAGATGTGTATGCAAGGCAGAAAGCAAGAGATGCAGTTGTGAGCGTGACCCAAGAGGGAGCAGAGACCCAGTACTTGCTGGAAAGACAGGCTTAGATTTCTCAGAATCCTGCCTTGCCTGTACCAGGCCAATGTAAACTGGCTTTGTACAGGAGCGGTAAGGTGTGGGAGATGGGAAAGGAGTCCTTCCTCACAGCAGCTTGGCACTGAGCAGCGCTGTAGCTGTTGCTACTGTAGAGCAGGCATCGTAATACAGTTGAGGGGTAGTTTAGGTGGGTCTAGACTACTGGGTCAGTACAGTGACAGACTTCTGGGCCACTGACTGTGGCCTACATCACTTGCTCCTCTCTTGAGGTAGTATGGAGTAAAGTAACTGCATGTGGAAGACCCTGCATTCCCTCTTTGTGGATTCAGAGCTATGCGGAGTTAGCCACATTCTGGGAGTGAAGGTTGCAGCATTTGGAAGTTGTTTCTACAATCACTTAGCCACTTAGTCACTTCTTTCATCTGCTAGGGATAGCTGTCACTCCATAGGATTTCGTTTGTCTGCTCTGCCTATGCCATCTTGGGGAAATATCCCTGTCAAAACATCAGTTGTCTTTTTTTTTTTTTTTTTAAAACAACAAGCATATGCTCATGAGAACCCAGCACTGTGTTGATGTGACTTCTTAGGGCTCAGAACTGAGTTGGCAGAAAGATAGTATCCTTGCAATGTTGAGATAACTGATGTGACATTGCCCTCATATCACTGTGTCATTATACAAATTGGAATTCTGTGGCCAATGTGTGCACATCACAGTGCCAGGGTTCTGTGTGGCAGGGATTCTTGACAATAATTATCATACCTACAAGTGTCTCTCTTAAAGGACATTAGGATATTAGTATTCAAACTGCAGTTGCAAAGAAGGCTTAGTGAGAACATTAACAAAAGAAACTTATTGACGAACTTTAACATTAGTGGAAACAATACTGCGTTTGCCTTCAGTAGCTTACGCAAAGAAATACACGGATTGAGGGAGCATGGATTTTAAGCACCGAAACATTTAGGTTTAATATGGTGAATATTTACTTATGTTGGACTCATCCATTATTATTTTCCTAAGGCACTAAAACCACCAACATGATAACCTCTTGAAATCAGCACCACTGAGCATTATATTTTTCATTGTGATGTTGGTGTACAAAAGCAGTCAGAAAGAGCCCAATCTTGCTAGGGTCAGAGTACCTCCTGCAAGGGGATCTGTGCCCTCAACTAGCACAATAACGTGTGTTAAGTACCTGTCAGCCAACTGAGATAGAGAATGAAACTCTGCATGTTGATGGCTTTATGGCACAAAGTTAGTTTGTGAATGTGTTTGGCAAAAACTGGATTTCTCTGTCTCCCTAAACCATTGGTTGTGTTTCCTCTATCTCAGGCCTTGTCTTCCACTAGGAAAAGGCAGTTTAGCGAAGGCCTCTGTTTCTATGCTGTGTGCCTGTTCCCCCTTGTGTCTAGATTTCCAGATCATATTTCCTTAATTTGGTCCAAGAAAAAATATTGTTTTTCATTGCTAGCCCTGAAATTGACACTGTGATCTGAAAATCCAGCTGGAGTTCTTTTTTGGGCAAAATTCTGCCCTTCTTGATGGCTGTGCAATCTCAGTGCCTTCTTTTGGGTTGCAGAGGAGTCCCTGATGGCAGAAATGTGTCTTACCTGAGAAACTTAGTTAATTCTATTGATGCACGAGGAGCAGGATAACTCAGTTCATTCTCTCATGATTGTGCTGGCTCTGCAAGTTTTGGAGTGGAAAACAAATATGTTTTTCCTTTTTAAAGTAGAGCAGGTCTGTTGGCTTAGAAGGTGCTATTTTTTTGTTGTTAGTCACTTCCAGTTTAGAATCCCCCATCTGCATTTGTCTTCTCCTCCCAGATCTGCCTTTGTGCAATTTTAAATGCTACAGCCTTTCTGTACCCCGATCACCTTCCCTCTCTCCCTTCTTCAAAATCCACTTCTCGCAATTAGCTTTTCTTTCAGCATTCTCGGCTCTGTGCTACTTCCCCTCATGCTCTGATTGTATTAACGGAAACACCTAAAAGTAATTAAGAACCACCATAAAACTGTGAAATTAAATAACAAGAACACCTCAAATAATGCTCTTCAATCCATGGTTTGCCATCATTCCGGGACAGGTACTTTGCCTTGCTTATATGTAAAACATGCATACCAGTGGCACTAATACAGTTAATAACAAACAAACAAAAACAATACTAACACCCTATCATCAGTTACAAAAACCCACAAGATCAGACAGTGTTGGACCAAAAAAGGTAAAAGGGGAGGAGGGAAGAGTGAGGGCATTCAAACAACAAATACACAATTTCAAGAGATAAGCTTTGGGTGAGGGGGTTCAGGGAAAAAGGAAGAGGAGTTTACTTCTGAAACTAAAATGAAAAACAGAAATTGGAAGTTCAGAACGGTCTGCTTTGCCAAAGCTATTCGGAGCGTCCTGTCAGCATCCTGATCACAGGTTTCTCCTTCAGATTGAATTTAATTATGAAGAATTAGATTTCTTTCACAGATTGTTCTGGTGTTTTTAACCTGAATTTTTTACACATGATTAAATTCTTCAGAGGGAACCTTAGACTTTTAGCTGCTTTCAGGAAACTAAGATGAATTGTGGTCATTTGATTATACATTTTTTCCACCTAGAGTGAGTCCAGGGGTCATAGAAATGCATGAGAACTCAATTATTCTTTGTTTCATCAGAGGTTTGAGATTTTCATGGGATCCCACTCCAAAGCCACTCATACACTGACAGGACTTACAATTACCAGCCCTGTTGGAGAGAGAGAAATATCTCCATAACATCAAAAGCTTGTTTTCTTGAATGATAATTAGAGTGTCTCCATGGGTGGACTCTTTTCATAAATTACCGCAGTATGAATTATTTTTCTGTACATAAACAAGATGAGACACTGTGACCATAAGGACCTCTGCCATTTCTAATTAGTTAAGACATCAGTATAAATACTAAATTAGCTAATTATGCCTGGCAAAGTAAATGAATCCAACAAACTTGTCATTTTTTGCTGGTAGAAATTGATTTTTTTAAAAAACATTTTGGTGGTATTTGCCAAGCAATTCCGCGGTGGTTAAGAATCTACCAGCAGTTGGATTGAAAATTAGGTCACTTTCTGCTCTCACTTGCACTGATTCAAGTCCATTTAGGCCAATGGACCTGATGCAGAAATTGGCTCCTCATTGTTTTAGGTGTATTGACTAGAGCTGGATGAATTTGTTTTTCAGCAAATAGTAAATGCACTGCAAAATATTTTTCAGGGCACTGAAACCTATTCACTAATTCTTGTCAAATCTGGCAAATAGTTTTGCCAAAAAATTGGAATTTTAAGTCAAAACACAATGTTGCAGTTAAGTATTGATAAAATGGACTTAAATATAAGTGCCAATTTCACTATTACAGAAGTACTTACAAGTATGCTGTAGAAATAGTACTATGGATTTATAAGCATAAGTGCAAATACTTTTACCTCCCCTATTCCCTGCAATTGTCTAGTAAATATATGGACAACTACCTAAATAATATAAGCACACTGTGGAAGAGAAGCACAACAATGAAATTTTATTCTTGGACACAAGCATGGAATAACCCTGGAAAAATCTCTGGGAAGTAAATTTAATTTATATAGATGTATAAAATAATATGTACAGACAGCATCAATTCCATGAAATGGGCATTTCTCTTCAATAATCTCGAACACTCCATCCTGAAGATGGTTCCGTCTTGGCAGTCCCCACTGCTGCTGGGCTGGGGAGCAAGTCTCCCAACCGCACGTTTGAATGGCCAATCAGATGTGAAGGGGGCAAAGCCCCCACCCTTCTGGGGTGGTGCAACATCAGGGTCAACAAAAAGACGCCTGGCAGCTGGAGCTCAGGGTCTGAAGCGCCCAAGCTGGGATAGTGGATTCTGAGGGCCCCCAGAATCTGGGACAGGTGTGAGGGATGTGATTGTTTCAAAAATCTATTTTGAAAAAGTACTTGCAAACTAAAAAGAAGCTATATAAAATAACTTTTAAATGTACTTAATACAAGTTATGAATCTAAGTACTAAGTACAACAAAATAAGTAGAGTGCTTCAAAGTACTTATGTATTTAACTACATGGGAACAATGGAAATGAAACACCCAAAAACGTAAAGAAAACGCAGAAAAAATTGTTTTGAGTCAAACAAAACATTTGCTTCAGTTTAAACTAAGGCGTGTTGTTTGCTAGGTTAAAAAGGACAGTTTTTGTTTGACCGAACCATTTTTTAATTTTTCAGGGGTTTTTTTTGTTTGGGGGGCCAAATTAATAAGTCAATTATTTGCTCAGTTCTAGTGTTGCTTGCCTTCTGTTCAAAATGGGTCATTAATCTAGCTAAAGTTTCCTCCCTCCCCAACAAAAAGTCAATAAATTCAGCTCTAAAGCCTCCCCCAAAGTTTAAAAACTCTTACAGAAAAGAGGGTTTTCATTTTTTGTCAACACCTTATATATGGGGTTTATGTTAGACATGCCTAGACACACACACTAACAAGCATCTGAGGGATAGCCGTGTTAGTCTGTATCAGCGACGATAGTCTCTAAGGTGCCCCAAGGACTCCTAGTTGTTTTTACTAATGAGAATGTTGCCTATAAGCACTTCCAAACGTAGCAAGTGTTCCTCTCCTTGTAATCTAGTTTGAACTGATGGCAAATTATGTAATCATCTCTAACATCTTGTTGTCCACTTCCTGTACACTATGGTGCTAATAAGCGATTGTCACATAAACACCACCTTATACCGGAAACCTACTGACTGCTATACCTACCTACATGCCTCCAGCTTTCACCCAGATCACACCACATGATCCATTGTCTACAGCCAAGCTCTAAGATACAACTGCATTTGCTCCAATCCCTCAGATAGAAACAAACACCTACAAGATCTCTATCAAGCATTCTTCACCTGCTGAAGTGAAGAAACAGATTGACAGAGCCAGAAGAGTACCCAGAAGTTACCTACTACAGGACAGGCCCGATGAAGAAAATAACAGAACGCCACTAGCCATCACCTTCAGCCCCCAACTAAAACCTCTCCAACGCATCATCAAGGATCTACAACCTATCCTGAAGGACGACCCATCACTCTCACAGATCTTGGGAGACAGGCCAGTCCTTGCTTACAGACAGCCCCCCAACCTGAAGCAAATACTCATCAGCAACCACACACCACACAACAGAACCACTAATCCCGGAACCTTGCAACAAAGCCCGTTACCAACTCTGTCCACATATCTATTCAGGGGACACCATCATAGGGCCTAATCACATCAGCCACACTAGCAGAGGTTTATTCACCTGCACAGCTACCAATGTGAAATGTGCCAGCAATGCCCCTCTGCCATGTACATTGGTCAAATTGGACAGTCTCTATGTAAAACAATAAATGGACACAAATCAGACGTCAATTATAACATTCAAAAAACCAGTCTGACACAAAAAACAGTCGGAGAACACTTCAGTGTCTCTGGTCAAGCGATTACAGTGATTATATTCTTCAACAAAAAAACTTCAAAAACAGACTCCAACGAGAGATTGCTGAATTGGCACTAATTTGCAAACTGGACACCATTAAATTAGGCTTGAATAAAGACTAGGAGTAGATGTGTCATTACACAAAGTAAAACTATTTCCCCATGTTTATTTCCGCCCCTCCCCTCACTGTTCCTCAGACGTTCTTGTCAACTGCTGGAAATGGCCCACCTTGATTATCACCTCAAAAGATTTTCTTCCTGCCCCTCCCGCACCCCCCCAGCTGGTAATAGCTCATCTTAAGTGATCACTCTCCTTACAGTGTGTATGAAAACATCCATTGTTTCATGTTCTCTGTGTATATAAATCTCCCCACTGTATTTTCCACTGAATGCATCTGATGAAGTGAGCTGTAGCTCATGAAAACTTGTGCTCAGATAAATTTGTTAGTCTCTAAGGTGCCACAAGTACTCCTTTTCTTTTTGCGAATACAGACTAACACGGCTGCTACTCTGAAATCTAACATCTTGGCATTTCATTTAAAACTCCCGTGTACAACTGTGAGTATGTACATAGTCCTGCTTTACTTTAATATTCAGGAGAAAATAATGGAAAGTAGATGGCTTAGTAATGTATATCAGTGCCCCATTCTAGCAATATGGTTCATCCAGGCTGATTAGGTTTGAATCAAACAATACTGAAGGGACACTATCAACTTTTAAATCACACATCTGCCTGACATTTCTCTTACTAGCTGTCGTTACAAGCAGCAACTATAAAGACTACATTTTTTCCCTCTTTCAGTTTGCCTGCTTAGTGCATCTGACTGTATTTTGTGTGTAGTCAGTTTCATTAACTATGTGGGGGGAATGGTCTCCAATATAACAGGAGCGAGGGAAACATTTTATAGGAAAATATGATTGTAAAACAAAATTCAGACTGGGGCCTTGGGCATATGAAATAGGTTTTTAACTTCTTTTTTCCAGAGTGACTACAGATCCAAGCCTGCAGTCATTACCTGGGTAGAACTTCCATTAATTTGATTTCTACCACCCTTCCCCCCTTTCCCGCACCATTCTCCCCAAGACCTTCAGAATGGGGCCTTATTTAAAAAAAACAGATATGTATTAATCATTGCTAAATGTTACAACTAGCTTTAATAAATGTGAATTGATCTAGAACTGAAAACTCATCTGATCAGTGAATGAGACACTGATAACACTCCCCAAAAGATCTGCTGTCCAGGTTTGTAGCACATTGTAAAATATTCTTTATCTTGCACCACAATGACTCCTCAACCTACCTTTTCTGTTGATTATCCATGATAATGTTGTGAAAGTTCCAGGTCACAAACTTTTTTTTTAAAAATGTATCTTAATATGCGAGATACCCTCCCACCCCATTTTAAATAACTTTCTACTACTTTACAGAAGTGTGTATTCAATTTAATTTTAGAGTTAAATTCCCCTTGATTTCTTATTTAAATATACATTATACTTAGTGCATTTCAATATCCTAAGTAAAACCTTCTTATTGATCCTCCCATGTACCACTTCATGTGACCAGTTTAAACTATTCAGATGAGTTTGAAGACTTGCTTCAAATCGCTTAACCTTCAGGTTAAGAAATGTTTTAGACCTTTGCTTGTATATTCTTGCAATAGCCAGCTGGGACACTACTGTACTTTGCTAAGCAATAAAAAAGGTGTAACATGACTAAATCATGAAAGTGACACCTGTTTTGTAATAACGTATGGACACATGATGTATCCTTCCTCTGGAAAAACAGGCACACAAAGCTAGTTCACACGTCATTAGAACTAGCTGCTGCTGAATGGTATTGTTGCTATCGCCATAATTAAGATTCTAATTCCCAATTAAAATGTATTTGTCTTCTAATTATGCAGACAATAAAAGACTGACCTTGCAGTACATCAGGAAGCAGTTTGTTGAGCAGAGCATGTGCACATACACACTGCAGAGATTGTGCAAACACTGTGCTGTGTGAAGTGGAGGATGGATGGGATGCCAGGATAAACCTCCTGTTGCCCATCCTGTCTGCCAAATTTGACCACACATCAGACATTTTGGGATTTATTTTTAAAGTAGCAATTACTTCTCCTTAGCTGGAGGGCTAACTGGAGATTTGCTGCTGAGCCAGTTGCTGGTAAGCAGGATAGACAGCCATCCGCTGTAGATGTCCTGCAGTCAGAGTATCCCTCGCTTTTAGCTGGTCCAAGTTTTATCCCTAAACGTCATTAAATGCGTGGGATGATACTAAGCACATCCTGTTAGTTCCATTTTTAAAAAACATACAGCTGCCTCGCAGCTTCTATTTTTATAGGTAGAAGTTTGGGCCTTTAGGGAGGGATCTGAAGGAGGACAGGGTAGTACTCTGGGGTTTCAGCCTCAGGAGGACTTCACAAGGATAGGGAGTGGCCCAGGAAAAAAGAAAACCCATGATAGGAGAAGTAGACCTGTTGCAACAAGGTGGGCACCACTGGCTCAGTGAACCTTGTATTTATTTTATTCCAGCATAGTGTCATGAATGGATCTGAAAAAGTCATTATTAATAAGACCTGAAAGCCCTGATTTATACGGTATATTTATTTCTCATGGTAGACTATGATTGATGTATAATTCCTGAAGCTTCTTATACTTCACTCAATCATGAAAATTAATATATATAAAACAAAACCAAAACTTCTGAAACATTAGTTCTAGTCAAAGATTCAATAAATCTATATTTGAATTCAATAATGTGACACCAGAAGCATCTGTATTTTATAAAGCTAGTATCTTTTTGTTTTTACAAGGGTTTGTAACAGTTAAAATATTCTTAGAAATCACAAGTTCCACAAAATTTGGAATATAAAATTTAAATTGGATTTAAAAAGATTTTACAGTGTAGTAATACTCTTTAGTGAGAAAACAATAGACAATTTATGGTAAAAAATCTCTCTTATAAAAAGCAAACTTGGAACTATTTATACAATATGAATTAATGTTGAAATTTGAGTTATGAGTTTGTATAGGTAAAATGGTTCTGCATAAACACGTTCATGCTTTATAATTCCACGTGTGTGTGTATATAATAGTTTATAAAATCATAAATTCTAAAATTTTTAGAACCACTTCTATTCATAGCCATTCTATTAATTTCTCATGTTGACGGAAAACCGTTCATTTCAAATCTATCTTGGCTCTCCTAAATATCACCCTCACAATTAAATGGCCCACCTTATTTCTTTTCTGTCCTCTACTATATGGGGCAAGACCAACAGAACCATCCAGTGCCTATCATACTCTCCGTTCTTTCCGCTGAGCCATAACCTGAACTGACATACTTAAACGATATAAGTAACAGTGGAATACCCTTCCTTCTGCAACAAACTGTAAGGGGAGCACTACTCTACAGCATTAACTAGCAGTAAGGACAAAGAAACCTCAATACAGATTTTTAAGTGCCTAAAGCTACAGATAGGCACTTTTGAAAATTCTACTAGGTGCCTAACTACTATTGAAAGCAATGGAAGTTAGGCACCTAGATGCTTTTGAAAATCAAGCCTAAATATCTTTATAAATCTGTTC
Source organism: Dermochelys coriacea (assembly GCF_009764565.3). Lineage (NCBI taxonomy): Eukaryota > Metazoa > Chordata > Testudines > Dermochelyidae > Dermochelys > Dermochelys coriacea. The sequence goes on from NC_050077.1 coordinate 21,083,383, forward strand.
CTTAGCCTTGGTGAAGGACATTTGCTGCCAAATCTGAGGTGGCTTCTTGAAAAAACCAGACTATTAAAACAATATCTAACTAACTAAGGCCGCTTGGAGGCTCTATACCAGAGGTGGGCAAACTGTGGCCGATCCTCCTGCCCAGCCCCTGAGCTCCTGGCCTCGGAGGCTAGCCCCCGGCCCCTCCCCTGCAGCCTCAGCTCACTGCGCCACTAGTGCAATGCTCTGGGCGGCGGGGCTGCGAGCTCTTGCAGGTCATGGCTCGGCAGCTGCGCTGCCTGAACTGGTGCTCTGTGCTGCGGCTGGCTCCAGCCGGGCGGTGCAGCTGTAGCACCACCAGTCACTGGTGCTCTAGGCAGCATGGTATGGGGGCAGGGAGTGTGTGGGGGGGTTAGATAGAGGGCAGGGGCGGGGGTGGTCAAAGGGCAGGGAACAGGGGGGTTGAATGGGGGCAGGGATCCCAGGGAGGCAGTCAGGAAGGAGTGGGGGGAAGGGTTGGATGGGGTGGCGGGGGGCAGTCAGGGGAGGGGTTCCGGGGGCAGTCAGGGAGAAAGGGTGGTTGGATGATGCAGGGGTCAGGGGGAGAGGGGGGAGGCCGGTCAGGAATGAGAGGAGGGGTTGGATGGGGCAGCGGGGGGTCCAGGGGCGGTTAGGGAACAGGGAGGGATTGAGGGGGCCGGGGAGGTTGGATGTGGCAGGAATCCTGGGGGAGGCATCAGATAGGGGGCAGGGGCTGGGCCACGCCTGGTTGTTTAGGGAGGCACGGCCTCCCCTAACCGGCCCTCCATACAATTTCAGAAACTCGTTGTGGCCCTCAGGCCAAAAAGTTTGCCCGCCCCTGTGCTACATTGACCAAAAATCTCTCTCAGGATGTTTGGGGACATTATATTGTACCTAGCAAATCTTTTAAACTACATCCTAGACTAAAAAAAATATATATATTGTAGTCTTTTTTTCTTTAAAAAGAATATACAGCATAGGCAGTTTTTGAGCTTCTGCAATTTAGTTTGGTAGAATTGGATATCCATAAATCTCCCTTTGTCTAGGAGTCAGCTGTTTTCTAAAGGGGATATGCTCTTACAGGGAACTCTCAATAGCCAATTTAATTGCAGTTAAATGCCAAGAGGCAACAGTAAAATAACTCTTCTATATTTAGTTTCTCTTTATGGTTTTCCTATTATATTTTCTTAGTTTACAGGCTTTTCTAACGTCCACTCCTGCAGACCCAAAATATGAGTCTTGTCTCTCTTACAGCACCCACAAGGGTGATTTGCTAGGCAGAGAAGAATCCAGCTTGCTCTGATTGCTGTAGTAGTTCTGAAGATAAAGGCTTGGGATGGGAGATGACATCAACTGGAAGGAAGCAGAAATAGGGTGAGATCCAAAAGTCAATGAAAATCTACCCTCTGACTTCGAAGGGCTTTGGATTAGCCCATACTGAATATGAACAGGCCACATTTACTTTGTCACTTTCTGGAGGATTACCAAGAATTTAATAGAGAACATTAAGTATAATGGTTTTAAAATGTATCTTGTGGGCCATCAAACTAGTTCACAGAAGGGTGAACTAGAGTTGAGTTTGTCATCCAGAAACCACTGCTCCTATTCATGGATATGCTATAAAAGTCTGATCCAGGAATAGAGAAGCTAATCCTCAGAATAGCTCTTTCCCATTACAAAAATCAATAGCGATAGCATTACCTCTCTTATTTTTCATATTATAATTGGTTTCATTTCCCCTCCAAGGTATAAATATCTCTACATACTTTTCTGCTTTGTTATTTAGGATGGTAATGAGTTGACAACTATTTTGGTGCATAATACACAACTGGGAATCATCTTTAGCCCATGGTAGGCTTTTTTGTTTTTGCTTAGCTAGTGTTTCTATCTGGGAAATAAAAAATGTGAATTAAAAATAAACTGGAGACTTGTCAGTTAGAAAATGGCTAATTTTGCTTAATCAAATCCATCAGCTCTTTTTCTATTCCTTGGCTACTCAGATCATTTAAACTGCAGTATCTGTGAACAATCTTCTCAGCTGTGACAATGACCACTCTAAGCCCATGGGTATCTTCTCCCAGTTGACATCCGATTGCTGATGAAACCACCATCTCTAGATCCTTGTAGGACCCTCCGGCATTCCTATGGTAGTGTCCAGAAAATACAGCTTTAATGCCTGTTTAAAAATAATATATAATTATATTTGATATATATTTAGTTAACAGCCTACGGCCAAAATGAGCTTAAAAACAGTATGATCTCCTTTTTTAGGCTTATGCAGCCACTCTAATTTAATAGATATCTATATGACTAAGAACCGCTAAAACTTGTCATGTTTATCCTTATTTTCTTAATGGGCATTTTTAATCTAATGATTAAGAAATTGTGAAATTAATAGGGAATCATTTACATGATATTACATTTAGAAAGAAAATAAATATTAGCAACATACTGATATTCAGATCAGCTAACCTCCCACTCCCTTTAAAAATATTGGAGCCCTATATCTTTAAACTCAGATTCAAGCAAGCTATTTTCCTATTACTTCTTTGATCAGAAACAGTAAAAATGTGAGAGGATGTTCTTGTTGAAAGTTCTTTTGTAATTCTAAATCAAGTAATTAACCAGAGGATTGTGCATGTAATAGGAGCAGAAAGTCAACTGTTGGATCCACACATTACCTTCTAATTAACATTTAGAGAATGAAAGATAAGATCCTCAAACCTGTTTATTCAAAGGATTAATTATCATAAGAGTGAATGACATTAAAACATAGGACAGACACAGGATGAGAAGGGAGACAAAGTGGGGGAGGGAATATCTTTTATTGGGCCAACCTCTGTTGGTGAGAGACAAAAGTTTTTGAGCCTACACAGAGTTCTTCAGATCTGGAAAATGTCTCAGCTAAATACAAGGTGGAACAGATTTGTATAGTATACTATACATTTCAAGGGACTATTCAAGTGAAAGTGGCCCACTAACACCTCTCCAGTAATGCAGTTGGGGGAGTACTTAAGTGGGTTCTAAATTGTTGTGATAAGCCATAAATCCAGTGTCGCTATTCAGTCCATGATTTTTAATGTCAAGCAAAGTTATGACTTTAAGCTCTTGTCTTTTTGAAGATGTTGTGAACGTTTCCTTTGAGGACGAGGACTGAGGTCCCATAAGAATAATCAGTTTGTGACAAGTATTCACCCAGAAGTGATATGGTGTTTTCTGTGTGAATTTATTCAAGAGTGTAGTGATAACTGTGTTTCATCCACCTTGTTGTTGTGGCCCTTAATGCATTTGATGAGGTGCACCACATGTTGTGATAGGCATGTGTAGGACCCATGGATACTGGGAAGTGTATTATGTGGGATGTTGCAAATCACAGCATTGGAGAAATATCTACAGGTTTTTGCATCTGTTGTTCTGGGAGCGTCTGGTGCTGCTTTGAGTCCTTGCTGATGAGGTTGTTTAAAAGCCAGAAAGGGGGATTCAGAAAAGATTTCTTTTAGTCTGTGGTCCCCATGGGTTATAATGGTTTGATACCCCATATGGTTGATAGGTGACAACTAAAGGTGTGCAGTCAAAAAGTGTTTCATTTCTGTATCAAAGCAGGTTCTCCTGGCAGCATTGGGGTGGCTTGCTCCATGATGCGATCTACTCCTCTGGTGGAGTGTCCTTGTTAAGTGTGTTAAGATGTATATCCCAGACGTTCTCCTCGGAGCACATTCTGTGGTATCTGAGTGCCTGGCTGTAGATAAGATTTCTTGGTGTGTTTGGGATGGTTACTGGATCTGTGAAGGTAGTTGTGGTGACCTGTATGTTTGTTGTCTGTCAGGTTCTATTGTTGATGCTAGTGTGAAAGTTTAACGGAGGAGGGGTAATTGACATTGTGGTGGAAATCTTTGAGGGGCTGTAGGTTATTTACCAGAGGATACAAATATCAATGTAGCTCAGGTATATGATTGAGTTAATGGTGTATTTGTCCAGAAATCCTTCATCAAGGTGGTCCATGAAGAGGCTGGCATACACGGGGGGCCATCCCACTAGCCATGGCTGTTCCTAGGGTGTGCATGTTTAATGTAAAATTGTTACGAGTGAGGATGAAATGGATGAGTTTTGAGGTGGATACCTGAGTGTTGTCCATTATCTTGTAAATGTTTGAAGCAGGCAGCGATGCCATCGTTGTGATGTATGTTGGTGTATAGGCAGCTGATATCAATGGTGGCAAGGATGGTGCTCTGAGGGAAGATGATAATTTTGTGGAGTTTCTGGAGGAAGTCAGTCATGTGCTGGCCCTTTGTGGGGTGAATGGTTTGAGGATGGTTTTTCTGAGTCCCCATATTTCTTCAGTAGTACTGCTGTGGTCAGATACGATGGGTCTGCCTAGGTTCCCTTATTTGTGTACTACAGGATGAGAAGATAGACTATAATCTCCTGTCCAGAGGTATTGGGAGGTACAGCCCTTTATGAAGGATGTCTGGTATATAAATAAGCCAGGCACTTGAAAGAAACCTGAAATGTGTAAGAGGCTTCTAAGTTAGATGAGAGGGGAAGGAAGATGAAAACTACCTGGAGTGGAGAGGCTGACAAGCCTCAAAGAGAAAGAGGTACTATAACAACATGAATTAACGCTTAAGGAGTATGTTACGTTATCATTTTTTCTCTGTATACTTAATCTTGTTTTTAAATTACACCATTTGTATTTTAAACCATATTGAGGTAACATCACTAGGGCCTTGAAAAGAAGAAATACCTTTCATTCGATCTATTGCTAGAGACAACTGGGAAGAAAACTGTACCTTATCCACAAGAATTCTGTTCAGGTAATCCCCTAATGTGATCCAAATACTAGCTCTAGGCAGCAGGGATTTGGGGAAAGCTCACAGACATAAATGGTGGCAGGAAAAGGAAGCAAACAAATATGGTATACTTCATAAACCTTGAGATTCCGGGATGAAAAATGCTTTAACATTAGTAGAGCTGATCAGAAAAATTGTGATAAGCAATTAAAAAAATCACAATTAATCGCACTGTTAAATAATAGAATACCATTTATTTAAATATTTTTGGGTGTCTTCTACATTTTTAAATATTGATTTCAATTACAACAGCGTATAGTGCTCACTTTATTTATTACAAATATTTGCACTGTAAAAAAATAGTATATTTCAATTCACCCACTATAAGTACTGTAGTGCAATCTCTTTATCATGAAAGTTAAACTTACAAATGTAGAGTTATGTACAAAAAATAACTGCATTCAAAAATAAAACAATGTAAAACTTTACAGCCTACAAGTCCACTCAGTCCTACTTCAGCCAATTGCTCAGACAAACAATTTTGGTTACATTTGCAGGAGATAATACTGCCCTCTTCTTGTTTACAACATCACCTGAAAGCGAGATGTGCTAAAGATTCATATGGTCTCCCTTCATGCTTCAACCACCATTCCAGAGGACATGCGTCCCTGCTGATGACAGGTTCCGCTCGATAATGATCCAAAACAGAGCAGACTGACGTATGTTCATTTTAGTCATTGGGGTCAGATGCCACCAGCAGAAGGTTGATTTTCTTTTTTGGTGGTTCGGGTTCTGTAGTTTCTGCAGCAAAATGTTGCTCTTTTAAGACTTCTGGAAACACGCTCCACACCTCGTCCCTCTCAGATTTTGGAAGGCATTTCAGATTCTTAAACCTTGGGTCAAGCGCTGTAGCTATTTTTAGAAATCTCACATTGGTACCTTCTTCGTGTTTTGTCAAAGCTGCAGTGCCAGTATTTGTAAATCAAACAATATGTGCTGGGTCATCATCCAAGACTGCTATAACATGAAATATCTGGCAGAATGCAGGTAAAACAGAACAGGAGACATGCAATTCTACCCCAAGGAGTTCAGTCACAAATTTAATTAACGCGCTATTTTTTTTTAAATGATGAGCAGCAGCATGGAAGCATGTCCGCCGAAATGGTGGCTGATATGTGAAGGGGCATACAAATGTTCAGCATATCTGGCACATAGTTTCCAATGCCAACTACAAAACTGCCATGCGAATGCCTGTTCTCTTTCAGGTGACGTAAATAAAAAGCAGGCAGCAGTATCTCCCGTAAACTTGTGTGTCTTAGCGATTGCCTGAAGAAGTAGTAGGACTGAGTGGACGTCTAGGCTCTGAAGTTTTACATTGTTTTGTTTTTGAGTGCAGTTGTATAACAAAAAAATAAATCTACAGTTGTAAGTTACACTTTTACAATAGAGATTGCACTACAATACTTGTATGAGGTGAATTGAAAAATACTATTTCTTTATATTTTTATTATTTTTGCAGTGCAAATATTTGTAAAGTGCGTACAGTACACTTTGTATTCTGTGTTAATAAAAATCAATATATTTGAAAATGTAGAAAAATATCCAAAAATATTTAATAAATTTCAATTGGTATTCTATTGTTTAAGAGTGCAATTAAATGCGATTTTTTTTAATCACAATGAATTTTTTAGTCAAATTGCATGAGTTAACTGCGATTTATCGACAGCCCTTGTTTTCAAACTTTGCTGCTTCATCAGAATCAAACTGCGTCATGTAGTCCAATTTTGATGAAGTTCTGATGACGGCTCATCCACCTGGTTCTAGAGCTGACTCCAGGGCTGTTGGACAGTCCACCAGGCCTGAAGCAGGAGCTCCATGCCATTTCTGGTACTTTTAAAAAAAAATACTGCAATAAGAAGAATGGTCAAGACGATTAATTCCATCTGCAGGGACTAATTAAAGGAGCATGGTAACTCAAATATAAAATATGAAAATGCCTGTTCAGGTATGTATGATGACTCTTTTCTCTTTGGTAAATGCCAATAAATGTGGCATGAAATTTAAACATAAATGTATTCTTACAGCTAAGTATTGCTAATATGCATTGTTTTCACACTTAATACAAATCACTTCAGATACAGTACAACTTAGAAATATGAATTAAGCATATATAGCAAATTTCACGAACAGATTTAGCACCTCCAAAACGAACAAACAAGACCAGTAAAATGCTTTGCATGTCAGGCTATTTACAAACTCCCTAAGGCTGCGACTAATCCTATTCCATCCCATTCTGCTTGAAAACACTACTGGACCAGATGGCTGAAAAAAATCTGAAAATTGTTTTATAATTTATCATCATGTATAATGCATACGATTTAATTGTATACTTTAGGTTAGTATCACTATAGAAGGACTTTTATACCTGATGTTAGTTAAGAATACTGTGAATGGAAAGAAAGATTTTTCAAAAGCACCTAAATTACATAGGAGCATACCTTCCATTGAAAGTCAATAGAACTTGGCGCTCAGGGCCAAATTTACTAAGTTATGTAAGTGCACCATTTCGGTGCATGTAGCTCACTACACAGGTTGAGATACAGTTGTGCTATATTAAAAACTTTGCATACTACTTACCTCTGGTAGCAAGACATGCAGCCTATAATTCCTAGGCTAGGAATCCATTTTCTAATAAATTAATATTGTGTTTAAAAAGGCCAAAATATAAAACAAAACGAGCTCTAAATCAAGGAACTTAAAACTAAGAAATGTTGGCACAGAAATTCACTGTGAGGCTGAATGTCAACTGCCTGTTTAATGTGTAGGCGAAGTGCCTCCTCCCTGCCCCACACCCTATGAGGAATAATGCAGTATTTAACTTTATTCATTTCTGTGAGGAATTGGGAATAAGATGGACCTAGTTTGGTTCCATTTTTAGATACAGATTTAAAAACAGATGGTTAGCTGCTTTCAGTGACAAAGTTTTTGATCAGATACAGCAGTATATCAAAGCCGCAGTTTGAATGGAATACTGAAATAGCCATCTGTGTGCATTACAGCTAAACCACAGTTTAAGTAGCCTAAACAAAACAGTACCGACAGAGCTACTTTCATGCTAAGTGTATTTCCAGAATCAGCAACCAGATTCATCTTCTGCACTATAGAGGGAGTTCAGAGGCCCCATTTAATTCAAGGCAAATTGTTTCAGAAAGCTCAGCAGAACACCTTGCTAGAGTCACCATCATTTCAAAAAAGGGTAGTGTTTCCTCTGCTCTTAGGATTTCCTTTGGATTTGTTGATCATTCATATGACAATCAACAATAGGACTTGCATAATTTACTGGTACTTTAGGAGTAGAACAAGAAAGTACAAATTAAATCCTGAATGAAGCAAGGGAAATTCTCTTGCTCCAAGAGCCGTTTTTTGTTTTTGTTTTTATTTAAACTAGTGCCCATCGTGTGCTCTCCAAGCAGTTCACAACACAAGGCACCTAATGATTAAAACCAGGACAGGTAAAAACAGAATTTAAAAAAAAGAGCCTATGTAATAATTTCAAATTTAATTAAGGCCTAAATTTAGGATAGTCTATTCAAATATTTAAGCAGTACAAGTTTGTCAAAGTTTTAAAGTCTAGCCACTGATCTGGTGGAAGTCACTCTAAACTGGACAGTCTCTACGTAAAAGAATAAATGGACACAAATCAGACATCAACATTCAAAAACCAGTCAGAGAACACTTCAATCTCTCTGGTCACTCAATTACAGTCCTAAAAGTCACAATTCTTCAACAAAAAAACTTCAAAAAAACAGAGTCCAACGAGAGCCTGATGAATTGAAATTAATTTGCAAACGGGACACCATTAAATTAGGCTTGAATAAAGACTGGAAGTGGATGTGTCATTACACAAAGTAAAACTATTCCCCCCCCCACTGTTCCTCACACATTCTTGTCCACTGCTGCAAATAGCCCATCTTGATTATTTTTTCTCTCCTGCTCACCTTACCTGATCACTCTCGTTACAGTGTGTATGGTAACACCCATTGTTTCATGTTCTCTGTTTATATAAAATCTCCCCACTGTATTTTCCACTGAATGCATCTGATGAAGTGAGCTGTAGCTCACAAAAGCTTATGCTCAAATAAATTTGTTAGTCTCTAAGGTGCCACAAGTACTCCTTTTCTAAGCATCTTTAACCACTATTTGTGAAAATGCTAAAATAGCTTTTGATAGCATCAGCAAGGGTAGAGAATATTTTCTTCATTTCAGTTTATTCAGCTAGCTCAGTTTAAAGTTTGAAAAAAGAAGAAAAACTTGTCCTCCACTCTGAATAAAAAATAAGGTCTGAGGATAAGATCTATTACATCTGAAATCTTAAAGGAAGTAGTATCCTGAAATAATCAGTTCATTTCCGTAACTACAGATAATACTTCCTTTGTTTAGTAAATCAGTTTTTTAATGCAAAATGTGTTTTGCTAAGAAAAAATAAACTTGGGTATCAGCACATTTAAGGTAGTTTCTTTAACTTGAAATGTTAAAACACTAGTTTTTGTGCATTTTTAATTGAATTCCAATTTCCATCCAAATTCAGCTTGATACAAATCACGAATAAATCAAGTAAACAGAAAAAGGATGAATGATGCATTTTAGCTAATAAAAAATTAAGAATCTGAAAGTGTTTTATATGCTTTAATAGGTATAATGCATTCTCCTGGTTAGCAAACAGTACCAAATTTATTGTAAAGGCTCAAAGGGCTTGTCTATACAAGAGCTAGCAGCATGCTGGGTGTAAATTTACAGTATAGTCACACTCACTGGCTGTGAGGACCCTTCTACTGTGCACTGAAAACTCTCTAGTGAGTACTGTCCTACCCAATGTGCACTGGGGAACTTTCTGTCCACAGGCAGAGTGACTGTGTGGCACACTGTAGATTTACAACTCAGCTTGCTCTGCACTAATGGGTCATACAGCCATGCCTTTTGAGCTGCAAATCAACCTCTCTAACTAAAAAGAAAAGGAGTACTTGTGGCACCTTAGAGACTAACAAATTTATTAGAGCATAAGCTTTCGTGAGCTACAGCTCACTTCATCGGATGCATTTGGTGGAAAAAACAGAGGAGAGATTATATACACACACACAGAGAACATGAAACAATGGGTTTATCATACATACTGTAAGGAGAGTGATCACTTAAGATAAGCCATCACCCACAGCAGGGGGGGGAAAGGAGGAAAACCTTCCATGGTGACAAGCAGGTAGGCTAATTCCAGCAGTTAACAAGAATATCAGAGGAACAGTGGGGGGTGGGGTGGGGTGGGGGGGGAGAAATACCATGGGGAAATAGTTTTACTTTGTGTAATGACTCATCCATTCCCAGTCTCTATTCAAGCCTAAGTTAATTGTATCCAGTTTGCAAATTAATTCCAATTCAGCAGTCTCTCGTTGGAGTCTGTTTTTGAAGCTTTTTTGTTGAAGGATAGCCACTCTTAGGTCTGTGATCGAGTGACCAGAGAGATTGAAGTGTTCTCCAACTGGTTTTTGAATGTTATAATTCTTGACGTCTGATTTGTGTCCATTCATGCTTTTACGTAGAGACTGTCCAGTTTGGCCAATGTACATGGCAGAGGGGCATTGCTGGCACATGATGGCATATATCACATTGGTAGATGCGCAGGTGAACGAGCCTCTGATAGTGTGGCTGATGTGATTAGGCCCTATGATGGTATCCCCTGAATAGATATGTGGACAGAGTTGGCAACGGGCTTTGTTGCAAGGATAGGTTCCTGGGTTAGTGGTTCTGTTGTGTGGTGTGTGGTTGCTGGTGAGTATTTGCTTCAGATTGGGGGGCTGTCTGTAAGCAAGGACTGGTCTATCAAGCTTGTAGTCCATCTTTGTGTGGAATGTTGGTGTAGAGGGCTTCTACATCCATAGTGGCTAGGATGGTGTTTTTAGGAAGATCACCAATGGACTGTAGTTTCCTCAGGAAATCGGTGGTGTCTCGAAGATAGCTGGGAGTGCTGGTAACGAAGGGCGTGAGGAGGGAGTCTACATAGCCAGACAATCCTGCTGTCAGGGTGCCAATGCCTGAGATGATGGGGCGTCCAGGATTTCCAGGTTTATGGATCTTGGGTAGCAGATAGAATACCCCAGGTCGGGGCTCCAGGGGTGTGTCTGTGCGGATTTGTTCTTGTGCTTTTTCAGGGAGTTTCTTGAGCAAATGCTGTAGTTTCTTTTGGTAACTCTCAGTGGGATCAGAGGGTAATGGCTTGTAGAAAGTGGTGTTGGAGAGCTGCCTAGTAGCCTCTTGTTCATACTCAGACCTATTCATGATGACGACAGCACCTCCTTTGTCAGCCTTTTTGATTATGATGTCAGAGTTGTTTCTGAGGCTGTGGATGGCACGGTGTTCTGCATGGCTGAGGTTATGGGGTAAGCGATGACAAGCCGTCAGGAACAGTATCCCCGATACTGTCACGGCTAACCTGGTGGCAGAACTTTGTGACTTTGTCCTGACCCATAACTATTTCACATTTGGTGACAATGTATACCTTCAAATCAGCGGCACTGCGATGGGTACCCGCATGGCCCCACAGTATGCCAACATTTTTATGGCTGACTTAGAACAACGCTTCCTCAGCTCTCGTCCCCTAATGCCCCTACTCTACTTGCGCTACATTGATGACATCTTCATCATCTGGACCCATGGAAAAGAAGCTCTTGAGGAATTCCACCATGATTTCAACAATTTCCATCCCACCATCAACCTCAGCCTGGACCAGTCCACACAAGAGATCCACTTCCTGGACACTACGGTGCTAATAAGCGATGGTCACATAAACACCACCCTATATCGGAAACCTACTGACCGCTATTCCTACCTACATGCCTCTAGCTTTCATCCAGATCATACCACTCGATCCATTGTCTACAGCCAAGCGCTACGATATAACCGCATTTGCTCCAACCCCTCAGACAGAGACAAACACCTACAAGATCTCTATCATGCATTCCTACAACTACAATACCCACCTGCTGAAGTGAAGAAACAGATTGACAGAGCCAGAAGAGTACCCAGAAGTCACCTACTACAGGACAGGCCCAACAAAGAAAACAACAGAACGCCACTAGCCATCACCTTCAGCCCCCAACTAAAACCTCTCCAACGCATCATCAAGGATCTACAACCTATCCTGAAGGACGAGCCATCGCTCTCTCAGATCTTGGGAGATAGACCAGTCCTTGCTTACAGATAGCCCCCCAATCTGAAGCAAATACTCACCAGCAACCACACACCAGAACCACTAACCCAGGAACCTATCCTTGCAACAAAGCCCGTTGCCAACTCTGTCCACATATCTATTCAGGGGATACCATCATAGGGCCTAATCACATCAGCCACACTATCAGAGGCTCGTTCACCTGCGCATCTACCAATGTGATATATGCCATCATGTGCCAGCAATGCCCCTCTGCCATGTACATTGGCCAAACTGGACAGTCTCTACGTAAAAGCATGAATGGACACAAATCAGACGTCAAGAATTATAACATTCAAAAACCAGTTGGAGAACACTTCAATCTCTCTGGTCACTCGATCACAGACCTAAGAGTGGCTATCCTTCAACAAAAAAGCTTCAAAAACAGACTCCAACGAGAGACTGCTGAATTGGAATTAATTTGCAAACTGGATACAATTAACTTAGGCTTGAATAGAGACTGGGAATGGATGAGTCATTACACAAAGTAAAACTATTTCCCCATGGTATTTCTCCCCCCCACCCCACCCCCCACTGTTCCTCTGATATTCTTGTTAACTGCTAGAATTAGCCTACCTGCTTGTCACCATGGAAGGTTTTCCTCCTTTCCCCCCCCTGCTGTGGGTGATGGCTTATCTTAAGTGATCACTCTCCTTACAGTGTGTATGATAAACCCATTGTTTCATGTTCTCTGTGTGTGTGTATATAAATCTCTCCTCTGTTTTTTCCACCAAATGCATTTCCGATGAAGTGAGCTGTAGCTCACGAAAGCTTATGCTCTAATAAATTTGTTAGTCTCTAAGGTGCCACAAGTACTCCTTTTCTTTTTAGGGAATTCTAAGAATGTGATCCTCCTGGTGCTCTTGAATGGACAAAAAGGAGTCCTTGTGGCACCTTAGAGACAAAAATTTATTTGGGCCTAAGCTTTCGTTGGCTACAGCTCACTTCATCAGATGCATGGAGTGGAAAATATAGTAAGCCGGTATAAATATACAGCACATGAAAAGATGTGAATTGCCTTACCATGTGGGGGGTCAATGCTAACGAGGCCTGCTCAGCTCTATCAAAGGCCAATTCAATTAGGGTGGATGTGCCCCATTCCATAATTGAATTGGCCTCGTTAGCACTGACGGCCTAAAGGCCTGCTCAGCTCTAGCCAAACATTGCAATATATTCATTCAGAAATACAATATAGCTACCCTATGGCTTAAAGCCACAAGAATAAATTCACGTCCATATCTTTCATTAAACCTTTAGTATTAGTGGCTGTGTGATGGGTTTCCCAACTGGCTGTGTAAAATAACTTTCTAGGTGAAATGGGAAGAGAGTACGGGCTATCAATGTGAGGGGAAATTCTAATTTTTCTCAAGAAAATATTGTCACTTTTACAGATGAAGAAAAACTGCTTAGAATTTAAGTTCCACTGCAGCCTATTTCCCCACCCCCCCTTCCCCTCCTGTTACTGTCACTTTTCTTGGCTCTTCTCTACAATTCCACAGAAGGCAGAAAATGTCACTTGAAAACTCAATTTCATTTTATGAAAAAGTTATAGTGATAAAGCTGCAGGGAGACGTTAACCTGTGAGACAATTTAAAAAAACAACAAAAAAACTTAGAAAGGAAAATTCTCTCTCTTTTTTGGTGTGTTCCTAAAGTGACATCCTATTGCCTTCCCCAGAATCCTACTGGTCTGAAAGAAAACAGCCAGCAGTGACAAGCTGCCCTGTCCTGCTCCCCCAATCCCCCTTACTGTTATATTGTCTTTATAATTGGAAAAGCAGTAACAGAGGGGCTATAAAGTGGCACAGCAAAATGCAGTCTGATAGGTAACTTTAGTCTTGTGTTTTGCCCTGATCTAAGTGCTGTACCTCCTTCTATGACAACTCAAAACTTGTTCGCAGTGCTGTTGTAGCCATGTTGGTCTCAGGGGAGAGAGGGAGGAGAGAGAAATCTATATAAGAAAAAGCCCCAAATACCAGGGCTGTCCCTAATCTGGTAACCCTACTTCCACCAACCAAAGTTGGTTAAAAAAAAATAAAAAAAATAAAAATTACCCCACCTTGTCAATCTCAAAACTTGTTTAGGGGGCCTGTTCCCATACTGCAGCAAATTCATACAACCTATGGGAAATTAATATGGGGCAAGATACACATGAAGAAAAGGTTTCATAAGAAGCACTTTCAGCTTTGCAATTTAATGGGTCTGTTGCTTCAAGCATATTTAATGTTTATTGATGCTAATCTGATTTAAACTACACTTATCAAGCAATACTTTAATACAGCACTGAAATAGCATCAGTGCCACTACAACTAGACCCACCCCTTTATAGCCAATGGCCCAAATGCCAGGACACTTTCCTTGAAGGTGGGAGACCTGTTTATTCTGCCTCATCTGGAGCAGGGGCTTGAACCCAGGTGTCCCACCTTCCAAAAGGGGGTGGGTCTCAAACTGTTCCACTGAAGCGGTTTCACTTTGTATAAATCATTTAAATATTTGCTAAGCGAGCGAAAGCAAGACAGACTGACACTACAGCCAATGGTTACGGATGTACACAAGTCTTGTGCAAGTCCTGGCTCCAAGAAATAATTTATACCAGCTCTAATTATATGAAATATGCTTTAAATATACAATTCTGTAAACTTGCTATGTTCAAAGAGCAAGGTGTTGTCCGCTATGTTAGAGAAAGTATTGTGATTAAAGCAGCGGATGGTTGCTAATTCTTCATGGTGCAGGCATGGTGTTGATTTCTGTACTAGCTGTTAGTAAAACCTCTGGTACCAAGAGAGGAAATACAAAGCAATCAAACCATTGTGCCAAGAAATGTCCAAGCATTAGCACCTTCACACGTATACATTACATCACTTTAATGAAATGCTTTAAATCAAAAAATTGTTCTGTAAATATTCTGTGTTTACATAACCTGTTCACAAAAACTAGGACCTGTTACATCAGTTACTATTCATGCATAATAGACTACTCGTTAAAAAAAAGCATAAAGTGCTCAGGAAAGCAAGACATTAAACGCACTGGGCAGAGCCAGGAACAGTGCAGGTAGGTACTGAATAAAATTTTATACACTTCTCTGCCGAGGCTCCCCTAGTCATGACCTGCAAAACTATTGTATCTAGATTTCATATTACACCTATCATTATGATACCAGAATGTCTTACAACATTTAAATAAACTGCGTCATCTACAAAGACACCCATTTATAGTACTCTTTCCCTCCAGAGGTAGGTAGAGAAGTTCAAACAAATTTGTCATTCCATGTTCTTCTTTCCCCACTGTAAGAAGAAACAGAATTAGGAGGTTTTACTGTTTCGTCAGTTCTCTCTCACTCAGAGAGGGGTTGAGAATGTTAAGTCTAGCTACATATATGGCTTTGTACTGAAGGTGGTTGGATTCATTATTACCCTCAGTTATAGAAAGGTAATGTACATGAAGCTCCAAAGCTGTGGGCTGGCTGTTGAAAAAGCTCCGTCGTCTGCTTGGACTAGCCTTTCATGACCAATGAGAGTTTCATCATCCCAGAGAATCATAGGGACCTGTCTTCTATAACTCCTGCTGATCCAAGTCATGACCATCTCTCAAACAGAGACTAACAATCATGCAGATATCTGTCAAGTGTAGGATGCTGACAAAGTGTCTACTAGCACCAAACTCGCTTTTGATTGAAATACGATTTTATATCAGGTCTTCAAGACATGAATCAATCAGCTACATCACCATGCCTCTAGTAATCTGAACTGAAACTACACTCTGCTTGTGTACAAATATCTAAGAACATTGACATTCTCATCTGTAGACCGAAGATGAACTTTCATAACTACCTGAACACAAACAGTTCAAAAATTCCTGAACTTCCTTTAAAATAGTGCCTGTCAGGGTTCCCTCTCCACTCTGGGGTAAAGATGTGGGGACCTGCATGAAAGACCCCATAAGCTTGTTTCTATCAGAGTAGGTTAAAACTTCCCCAAGGCACAAATCCTTTATTTGTCCTTGGACGGTGTTGCTGCCACCATCAAGTGATTCAGACAAACATCCAGGGAAAAGAACCACTTGGAGTCCCTGTTTCCCCAAAATATTCCCCCAAGTCCCTTCACCCCCTTTCCTGGGGAGGCTTGAGAATAATATACTTACCAATTGCCTTTAATAAAAGTACAGACCAGACCCTTTATTTTAAGACTCTAAAATCAGATTCTTAAAAGAAGAACTTTATTATAAAGAAAAAGGGTAAAAGAAGCAGCTCTGTAAAATCAGGATGGAAGGTAATTTTACAGGGTAATAAAAAGATTTAAAACACAGGATTCCCCTCTAGGCTCAACTTCAAAGTTCCAAAAACAGGAATAAACCTCCCTCTTGGCATAGGGAAAATTCACAAGCTAAAACAAAAAAAGATAATCTAACATTTCCTTGCTTTACTTACAATTTTATGCTCATTTCAGGTAGGTTTTAGGAGATTTTTTTTTCCTGCCTGGTCCCTCTCTCTGTCCTGAGAAAGCCCAACAAAGAACACAAACAAAACCTCCCCCCAGATTTGAAATTATCTTCTTTTCTTATTGGTCCTTTTGGTCAGGCGCCAACCAGGTTATTTGAGCTTCTTAACCCCTTACAGGTAAAGGAGGGATTTTGTCATGTTATGACAGTGCCTAAATACAGGGCTTGAGTCTGATCCCACTAACAGTGGGTAAATCAAGAGTAACTCTGCTGAAGTTAATAGTTATCCTAGTATAAAACCATGCTAATAAGAGGAGAATTAAGACTATTTTTAATGGTTCCAATCAATGAAACTGTTCACAATGATTAGATTTTGACAAGGCAACAAGATTTGGTAGTTCCAAAGAACAGAGTGGTTTTTCCCCCCCAATCATGCTGTCCTAATAATGGACTTTAAATGAATTTCTGCATATCAGTTCTGTGAGCACAGCAGCCCATTAGCAGCATCTGCTTCATGATATTTAATCAATGGACAATGTGTAGTTTATCTTCAAATGATACTTAACAGCTGTTGCAAAATTTTGATAACTCTGCCTTTATTGAAAATCTTGACCGTGAAATTTTAAAAGGTCCCTGTTTTTATTCTAACCAATATAAACATTAAATGATGTTTCTTTGACTCATACTTTCAGACTATATGTATTATCCAATGGGACAGAATAAAATTCCTTCAGAAAGTAGCGTGTAGTTTATATAATTCAAAAGGCTACCTTTTAAACACATTTTATATGGATGCTTGATCAAGTTAAAAAAAAAAACACAGTTTGGAGCAATGAAGCAACCTGCAGTGCACTGTGCTGACAAGAAATTATATACAAGCCTGAGTTTTTTGGTCCTGAGATAATCCCCCTCCTTCAGGGCCTATGAGTCATGTTTAGTTTCACAACAACTAACTACAACACTGAGGAATGTAGAAGTGGCCAGATCAGAATTTTAAAGGATTAGAAACAATTACAGATCTAGGTAGCTAAAATGTAGTTAGAAATTAAATCTTCAATACTCTGAAATGTAATGTATGACGGACGAGGAAAGGTTTCATCTTTAAGTAGAAGGCACATACTGAACATCCTGAAGAAGTCTATTCTCCTGTCAGCAAGAGAGCGGAGTGAGGTTATTTAGAACTTTAAAACTGCAGCACCATCTTCTTCTACTTACAAATAAACCCTTTAGAATATCAGTTTTGCAGCACCAGGGAAAAGGGGTCAGGATGATTAGGATATAATTGCACTGTAGTGGAACAGAGGAAGTTAGTTGTGTGTAATGCATCATAAGCTCTGGAAGGGCAATTCTATCCCAATAATTACACCCCGGTCCTGCCTTATTGTTTAATTATACTTCTGTGTTTCCAAGCCTCTCCCCCTTCCCCCTCAGTACTGTTCTACTCTTATTTTCCCTTAGTAATGGAATGAGTGCAAGAACTGTGTGATTCTGGTTCCTCAAGCCAGCCTTAACAGGCTGGAAGAAGGAAGGGCCATGTCTCCACATGGACCAACAGAATTGGCTGGCCATTAAGTTGAGCATTCACTATACCTTTTTAAAAGGGGATTGGAGGCAGGACGGGGAATGAAGGCCAGAGAGCATAAAAACTCTGGAATCGCTCCCACCCCTGACATGGGTGAGTCTATAAGGAACAATCCAGCTCTTAACCTCAGACTGATTATCTTCATCTTTATATACACTATTGCCTAATATAAAGGCTATTTGTCTATTTCACTTTCAAATCTCTTTAAAAAAAAATAAATGTCAGGCTTTCCCCCTTTTTAAATTAAAAACACCTCCCACCACCAGTAGGCCTTCCTTGCTTGCTGTTTTACCAAGCGGTTTTCTTCAACTCTGCATTTCTAAGCAGTACTTCCTTGGGCACAAAATCATCTTTTTAAAATCTCTCTCATAACACTGTCTGTAATCTTGGTGTCATCCCTGACCACAAACTCCTCTTTCCTGATCTCTTTGGTCTATAAATCTGCCCACTAAGCTAGTTCCAGTTCAACAAAACTCAATCACATGTGTGTTCTGCTGAATTAGGGCTATCGGCAATCATTTTACTGGGTGGTGCACTTACTAATCTAAGCAGTCCCACCAACATCGTCGCTCATGTACTCAGACTACTGTTTGCAGGATGAGTACTTAAATTGAACTGTATTTACATTTTCAAGTCACAGAAATATATGTAATTTACTGACAAAACTGTACTTATTTAAATAAAATAGAGTCACAATTAATTGTGTTTTGTACGAAATAAACAATTGTTCAGTTTTAAGAAACAATATGTATTTCTTCAAGTAATATGAGTTTTCAGTGCAACCTGCACCCAGCCTTTCACATACAAAACTGTACACATACACTTAAGCTTGCACTTGTCAGGTGCAAACAGCTGTGTATGCACTATAAAAATCTGAACATCTGAGCATGCATACAACTCCTTTAAAATCCATTGGCTCCAATTGATGTCGCAGGTGCAAATCCTAAAATGCAAAAGCGTTACGGTAGGTCAAATATGTTTTCACTCCATACGTTTCACATAGGTTTTCTTCACCTTCACTGAGCGAGAGAGAATGTGTGCACACATAAGGGAGACTGGCCTTTTCAAACGGAGGTCTACAACTCAGAAGTTAAAGCATTATAGTTTCAGAAACAAATTTCTGTTTGCTGATAAAAACTGTTTTGGATTGAGCTAATCTACTATTACATTCCAAACCAAAAATCTGACTATAGGCAGGAAAATGGATAATTTGTTAGATATATAGTTATCTGTACCGTTTAACTTCATAAAGTAATAGTACACATTTACAAGTGCCAGATTTTCAATTTATAAATATTTATCATAAGGACATGATTTTATCTTTAATTAGCCCAACTGTTAAGGACACTTCTAACGTGAGAAATGTAATTCAGCATTTTACACCAGATGTAGCTTCTGCCAGTTAGTCTTTTATCTTTGCTTGTAATGAATGAGATATTGAAATCAAATTAAAAACATGTTAACATGCAACTGATTATTAGAGTAACCGCACCAAATCTGAGCTCTAAACTTGAAAAGGATATGGAGGTTTCTGAAATCAAGTTAATTAATCTAAAGAAACTTTATGCAATATTTGAATGCTAAAACACCATTTACTTCCTAAATATCTCCATGTACTTTTTCTTCATTTATAGTACAACCAAGTTTACCCATTTCTATATAGCTCTTTATTAAGTGCAAATGTTTTCCCTATCTCACTTTCCCTAGCAATTTCTTCCCCGCCCTCCCCCAACATTAAAATTGCTTTTTGGTATGAGAGAGACAGACAGATTTAAAAGCAGGAAAAATATTCCAAGTTCAGACAAAAATATCTTGTTAACCTTTAATAGAATTTTTCATCATTACAAACCATTTTGTATAGCATTTCAAGTCATTCCCACTGAGGCAGAGAAAAGTACTAGAATATTGGCAGGGGAGGGCGTGGAGGGGTGTTAAAAAACCTTTCATTAAAAAGACAGAATAATTTTCTCCGATTAGAGTCAGAAAATTAGAATAAATATTAAGTAATCAAAAGGTTAACCTCCTTAACCTGCAAGAGCCCGAGTGTCTGGGGTTTTTTTTTTCCCCCAGAAAATAAGCAAACAGAGTACACTGGGACTTTGTTATCTATGGTCTCTCTCTTTCCTCCATGTATATATAAGGTGAATTATGGGAAAAACCAATTTCATAACCAAGGGTGTGCTGAAATTGATTAATTCTTGGGAAAAGCATAAAGATAGAAAATAACTGGTGTCACTACACATCTGTGCTATCATGATACCTGTTTTTTATACTCCTACAAAGAAGGCTCTTCAAGAGAATAAAAATAAAAAAATGGAAGCAGAATGCATCTGTTACTAAGGAAACTCAGCGACAGAGTTCTCAGTTTTTGATTCAGAGAATTTTTCACAGCTTATTTAGTTAAGCTGTTGTATTGCTAGCTTTCTCCTCATTTCATTTGTTTAATTAATACAAATGTAGTAGGTGAACCAAACAGAATATGGCTCTTATTATTTGGGAGTGAGTGATTTGTTCATAAGAGTGGTCTTTCATTACTGTCTTTTTCCTATAAATTAAAGCTATCTTGGTGCTCTGATAAAGTTTTAACATATTTAAAGTATAGACTTTTTAAGTACAGATACCAATAGATTAATATGAAATATCACAGAGAAGACAGACTATAAAAAAAGCCAGGGATGCACCAAGTTAAATACAACAGCCATCTTTAAATTAATTAACTCTGTAAAACATCATCTGAACAGATAGTTCTTTGAAGTGTTAACATGGTTGCAACCAGCCAGAAAATAGAATGATTGACCTTTATATACTGATAAAAGTTTCAGTCAACCAAGTTTCAGTTTAATGGCAGGATAAGACTATGCAAGATGTAGTTATGTAAATATTCTGATAGGGAGAAGCACTGTATAACGTGAACTTTAAAAGGCAAGTGGAATGCTAGTTTTCAGTAACACTATTACTCTGGGGAAATTCTGCACCACTGCACATGCATAATTAATGAGCAGTGCATATTTTAATATTTTGCGCAGAAAGAAGCTTGTGTGGGAATGTTGAGGCAGTTCCGCCTTTTGCCCAGCAGAGGGCATTGTGGTGCTAGAACACAGCAGCTGCTCCAAGCCAGCTGGGGAAGAGAAAGAGCTGATGGTCTTCACAGCACCTGCTGTGGGGAGCTATGGGGAGATAGACAGCCTGGGCTGCTGGGGGGTCAGACGGGGCTCATAAGGGTTAGTGGGGGAAGACAGACTGGGGCAGGGGCTGAATGGGAGCTGAGGTGCAGAGCCACATGGGTAAAGGAAGAGGGAGATGCAGAGCTATAGGGGGCAGGGGGTGACTGAGTGGGGGTACAGAGACACGGGGACAGGAAGTGCAGGGCCACATGGGGGTACAGGGGCAGATGTGCCTGACTGAATGGGAGAGGCTAGGGGTCAGACAGCATCTACATGGGGGAAGCTCCCTAGCAATCCCTCTCCACTCCCACCCCCCCAACCTCTTCCATACTTTTCCCACCCATACCCAACAACCCTCCAAGTTCATACCTAGGCTCCTTCCCAGAAATTATTTCTCTCTCCTTCAGCTCCTTCGTTAACCCTGACTCCCTCAAAGCCTTTTCATTGCTTCTGAGGGGTGCAGGAAATACAGTTCTGTATTGTACTTTTAGGGGCACCCCCAACATCAGTCCCCGCCTTCCTGCACAGCAGTCTCTCTCACAAACACACACACACACCCCCACCCCTGCCTGATTGCCTTTGTGTTCCATAGTGCGGAAGAGAGCAGCATTCCACGTTAATGATTTCCTCTTTGCTGCTGGAGCTGAGCGGCATGCTTAGCTGTCAGAATTTTACAGAGCTCTGAAAGGGGAGGGGTGCCTTCCTGTGTAGCAGGAATGCAGAGCAGCCAAGTTCAAAACAGTGAGGAGAGAAGTCACGACTGGCATTGTGGGATACTGGGGGAAGCCATTTACAGTGATATAATGAACGGCAGCATCTACATGGACACTTTGTTGCAGAAAGCTCTGTGCCTCTCATTGAGGTGGGTTTTATTTTGTTGCTGAAACTGAAGAGTTTTGTTACCAAAAGTGGCACTGCAGCATGTACACCTCCATTGTTTCGTTGCCAAAAGCTGCCTTTTGGTGATAGTCCTTGTCTACACTGCAGAGTTTTAAGTAACACTCTCTCACACATACATTTTTAAACACTTTAAAACAAATGTACAAGTATTTACCCTATTAAAGATATTTCCTATTAAACTAGTACTGACATGAACAGCTCTTTAAAAACTCCATAAACAGATACACATACTGTATTTTTCTTAAAAAATGCTAAACAATTTAATTCACAAAGGACAAAATGAAAAGGTTATATTTTGTACAAGAACCTCCATTATGATCTTCCACGATAGCCTTGAAAGAGGATACTTTTCCTTATATCTCTTATATTTCCCATCCTTCTGGGACATTGTTTCATATTAGGGTCAGGTTGGCAGCAGGGATCTAATAACTAAAATAAAATGTGGCAGAGTATGATTTTGTAACAACACATCTGTGAGGTATATTGCAATGTCAGTGAATCTCTGTGATAGAAAAAGCTTAAATTTTAACAGTACCAAGGGATAGCTTTGGGTTTGGTTTTGTTTTTTAAATAATATTAAATAATATTAAATAATATTTTTAAATAAAATAAATATATTTTAAACAAACAAATATATTTTAAAATGTTAAAATTCAAAGATGCTTGCTGAACTACTGGTTCATACAGAGTGCATTTTAAAAATGGACAATGAAGCTAAAGTGATCAAGGTAAAATACATGGTGATATGCAGCAATGACATTGTGACAGCAGCTCTTTTTTTTTTTATGGGGAGATGTAACATGGGAGATGTCCTGCTGAGGCTGTCGGCTCACAAAGTTGAGCTGATCTGCCTGAAACTACTCTTTCCCATAGGTAAACCTTTACACCTGTCAGATCAAACAGATTTGTCAAACATCATTCTAAACCAGACTTGAATCAGTATTATCTGGTGCTTCACTTGTATGGGATATAGCCTATTCTCTGGATCCAATTTTTAAAAATATTTATATATCTCACACACACACACACACACACACACACACACACAGCAGTGGGAGGCTTCAACCTGTGGGATAATGTCCATTCACACAATCAAACATCCTGGGACCCATCTCTCTTACACTCTTGTCAAATAGGCATTCCAAACTAATGGCTGTCAAGAAAGGATTATTTGTTTTTGGGGGGCTGGGAGGGGGAGGAGGAAGATAGAAGAGAGTTTACCTACTGTATGAAGTTCATTTGCATTACCCCAGTTAACCTCATTGTTTTAAATGCTATACAAAGGAACTTCTGCCCTGAAGAGCTTACAGTTTAAAAAGACAGAACATGTAAAAAAGGTAGAGGAAAGAGACGAAACGCATCCCGTTGATATTAGTCTCACATCTTTTTTATATATAATAAAAAATAAGATACGTAGTTATATGTAGTAAGATAATAAAATGTATCCCCAGATGCTCCTTTCCAATTTTAACTGTTACTCCTACTTAATTTCTATTCTACTTATAAAAATAGAACGTACTGCCCAACTAGTACACATTTACCTCTAACTGCTATTCTTTTTAAAAAGGCTAAAAGTAAAAATTTCCCTTCCTATGCCAAACCCAAAACAAAGCTCTTAACCCAAACGCCACCCAATGTCCATTTATTGTATCTCAGGATATGAGCTGTTCACATCATAGTGCTGAAAAGAAAAATCAGTTAAACGCGAAAAGTAACTATACCTGCTTTATGAAACTTTTCCATCAGCTCCTGCCGAACTGACTTCTCCAAGTTAAAATA
The DNA here is from genome assembly GCF_009764565.3 of Dermochelys coriacea. Lineage (NCBI taxonomy): Eukaryota > Metazoa > Chordata > Testudines > Dermochelyidae > Dermochelys > Dermochelys coriacea. Next base: position 21,107,289 of record NC_050077.1, read on the forward strand.
GTCATGGTCTTCATCTGGGTTTTGTAGAAATAGAGGAATATGCTGAAATACTATTACATGTTTACACGTCTGTTTTTCAGCTACAGCCAGTTGTGCATCAAGCCACTCATCTTGGGCCTGCTTTAACCCGGGACATTTAGAGGAATCGAAGTATAACTGTGAGTTAAGCACAAGAAAGAAAACTCCTCCAACCCAAAAACTGAAGTAATCATCTCCCCAGTGCTTGCAAAAATCATCTATTGTTTCAGGTGTTGGAACATTGCCGATATCATGATTTCCGCTCACAAATACCAATGGAATGTCTTGGTCAATGTTCTTCAGGACATTTTTCAAATCTTGTTCTTGGTCCTTTCGCCACTGAGTTCCTGTAAAAAAGATGGAGTTATTTTACCTTTTATGTTTATGCTACACTCTTCCACCACCACCACCACTTAAATTTTGTTAATACAGACAGCATGGACAGTAAAACCAAATGACACTGCTATCCAGATAAAGCAAATATGTAGCAGACAAAATGTATAATGTTATTCTTTAATTATATTTTTAATGTATCCATCAGTCATCCAAGCTTGACGCCTTCTCTACTATCCGTTTCCTTCATGCCTCCCTCCTTCCTTCCTTCCATGGCCAGTATTCTGCCATTCTCTATATCTTTCAATGCACAAGACTGCCGAAGACAATTTACAGATTGCCCAATAGGAGATGCCATAAGGAGGCGTGGTCAATATTTTGCATCAATCATCTCTCTCCCCTTTTTTCCCCATCAGAAGAATGGCCATACTGGGTGAGACCAAAGGTCCATCTAGCCAAGTATCCTGTCTTCCAACAGCGGCTCATACCAGGTGCCCCAAAGGGAATTAACAGAACAGGTAATCAAGTGATCCATCCCTTGTTTCCCATTCCCAGCTTCTGGCAAACAGAGACTAGGGAAATCATACAAACTGATGATCCATTGAGGAAAATGCAGAATCATTAGAAGGTGTAATTCAAGTTCGTGTACAAGCTAGCAACAGATGAAACATCTGGTTTCTACTTCATAGGTAAGTAAAAGAATGGAGTTTTTGTTCATTACTAGAACTGCTTCAGCAAAAACAATTAGTGTCTTGTAGAAACTCATTTAGATTGTTAAAAGTCTTGTACTATTACTAGAACATGGGATTAATTTCAAGGAGGGGTAATTGTGCACTTTACCAATTTGTTTTCCTCTCCCCCCACATCTGATTTATAATATGCGTGTCTAAAATATGTATCAATCATTCTGCTGACAGGAAGTCCTATTAGTCTTGGGACGGGTATATTTAATCACTGGAGAAATATACATGTCACGAAAAGTTAGGAAAATGTGTTTTTGAAGGGTGTTTATTTTACATTAAATAAAAAGGATAGAAAAAGTTTGTTCTACATTTGAGAAAAGAATACTTTTATATAGAGAGAGTTGCTATTATAAACGAATTAAAGTATTACATTTCTAAAAAAAAAAAAAAAGGTATGTATTTTACCTCAAGGAACAATGTTACAAAGGTAAATTTCACAGTTGGATTTTAGAATCCAAGAAGCCATTTTTATAAAATGGAGTTTGGATTTTTAAAAGTCTTTATTTAGGAGGAGGTCTGAATTGAGACTCGCATTGCAGCGGTGACCATAAATCTAACAACTATGCAAAACATGTTCACTTAAACAAATTTAGAACTCTCAACTACATAGCTTTTATATAAAATCTATTACACAGGTTTTTTTAATTGCACCTATCACTATAAGCTTTATACAATTCTTTTTCATGTTTCTTCTAAGTTTCTAGAATCTGAATGCTGATATAGCCTTGACTTAAAAAAAACAAACAAACAAAAACAAAAAAAACAGTTACCCTTTTTGTAACTACTGTTCTTTGAGATATGTTGCTCATATCTATTCCAGTTAGGTTTGTGCATGCACTGCGTGCACAGAAGTTGGAAGCTTTCCCTAGCCCTACCCATCGGGCCGGCTGTGGAGCCCCTAGAGTGGCGCCGGTATGGTGCTCTATATACAACCCTGCCGGCCCAACCCCCCTTCCAGTTCCTTCTTGCTGGCAACTCTGACAGGGGAAGGGGGGGGGGAAGAGAATGGAATAGATATGAGCAACATATCTCGAAGAACAGTTACAAAAAAGGGTGAGTAACTTTTTTCTTCAAGTGCTTGCTCATATCAATTCCAGTTAGGTGACTCCCAAACCTTACCTCGGAGGTGGGGTTGGAGTCAAGGTATTGCAGACTGAAGAATCGCCTTGCTGAAGACCGCATCATCACGAGACTGATGGACAATGGCATAGTGCGACGTGAAGGTGTGCACTGAAGCCCATGTGGCAGCCCTGCAGATTTCCTGGAGAGGTGCATGTGCCAGGAAGGCTGCAGGAGGCTTGAGCTCTTGTGGAGTGAGCCATAACAGCAGGCGGAAGGACATTTGCCAAGTTATAACTAGCACAAATACACATTGTGATCCATGAAGATATCCGCTGGTAAGAAACCGGCGCAGCTTTCATTCGTTCCGCTATAGCGATGAACAACTGGGTTGTTTTGCGGAATGGCTTTGTTTGAATGGCTATGTAGAAGGCGAGCGCCCTTCTGACATCCATTGAATGCAGCTGATGCTCTCAAAGATTAGCATGCAGTTTTGGGTAGAAAACCGGCAGGAAAATATCCTGGCTGACATGGAAACGGGATACAACTTTTGGTAGGAAAGCTAGATGAGGCCTAAGCTGAACTTTGTCCTTATGGAAAATGGTATACGGTAGGCTCACATGCGAGAGAGAGCCCATAGCTCAGAAACACATCATGCTGAGGTAATGGACACTAGGAAGGCAACTTTCCAGGGGAGATAGAGGAGCAAGGAGGAAGCTAGCAGCTCAAAAGGGGGACCCATGAGATGGGAAAGGACTAAGTTAAGGTCCCAGGTGGGCACAGGGGACGTCATCAGGGGATGGACTTTTTCCAGACCTATCAGGAAATATCCCACGATGGGTGTGCAAACATGGAACGCCCAGCAACGTCTGCGTGGAATGCCGAGATATCCGTGAGTGGACTTTAAGAGAGCCAGATGGTGGTTTTTTTTTTTTTTTTGGTTTTTTTTTTTTTTTTTAAGTGCACTAGATAGTCCAGGATGCATGGGATTGAAGCCTGGAGTGGGAACACCTGTCTTTGAGCACACCAAATGGAAACCTTTTCCATTTTGCTTCGTACATAATCCTGGTAGAAGGTTTGCTGCTCTCCAGAAGCACCTGTCTCACCAACTCTGAACAGGCAAGCCCAGCCCAGTTCAACCACGGATCCTCCAGATCATGAGATGGAGAGCTTGAAGGTCTGGGTGGAGGAGACAACCGTGATTCTGCGAGATGAGGTCGGGGGTGAGATGTAGACGCAGCAGGGCATGGATCAATAGATCCAAGAGAGTGGGGTACCAGCACTGGGGAAGCCAAGTTGGAGCCACCAATATGACATCTGCCTTGTCCCTGCAGACCTTGAGAAGCACCTCATGGACCAGAGGAAATGGCGGGAAGGTGTATAGTAACTGACCGGACCATAGAATCAGGAAGGCGTCTGCAATCGAGCCCGGACTGTGACCCCCGGAAGAAGCAGAAGGTTGGACACTTCCTGCTGGTCTGTGTGGCGAACAGATCAATTTGAGGAAACTCTCAACTGCGGAAAATGGAGTGGATAACGTCCATACGAATCTATCATTCGTGTATAAGGAAGCGTCTGGTCAAGCTGTCTGCCAGTACATTCTGAACACCCGGCAGGTATGAAGCTTGGAGAAGGATGGAGTGGGCTAGATAGAATTCCCACAGTAGAAGGGCTTCCTGACAGAGGAGACGACCAGGCTCCGCTTTGTTTAAATAAAACAAGACTATGGTGTTGTCCGTCAGCACCACTACACAGTGGCCCTGCAAGCGGGACAGGAACACTTGGCATGCAAGGCAGATAACCCTGAGGTTTTTTTTGTTTTTTTTTTGTTTGTTTGTTTGTTTTTTTTGATATTGATATGCAGAGCCAGCTCCTCTACCTGCCACAGACCCCGTGTAGTCAGGCTTCCGAGATGCGCTCCCCAGCCCAGCATGGACGCGTCCGTTACCAGAGTCAGAGTGGGTTGGGGAAGGTGGAATGGGGATCCAGCCACTAATGCAGGGAATTGAGGGTATGCCTCAGGAGGGTGAGCACCATGTCCAGACTGTCGTGGCCCGGACGATATATGGACGCCAGCCACATCTGTAGGGGCCTGAGCCTCAACCTGGCATGCTGCACCATGTAAGTGCAGGATGCCACGTGACCCAGCAACTTGAGATACTGCCTCGCTATGGTAGTGGGAAAACTGCAGACTGGCGATTATGTGTGCAAGGGCTAGACACAGGGCCTCTGGGAGGAATGCTCTCGCTTGGTTCGCATTCAGGACCGCCCCAATAAACTCTATTGTTTGGGTTGGGGTGAGAACAGACTTGTTGACACTGAGAATGATGCCTAAGCAGTTGAACGCGTCTCTGACCATTTGCACCTGTGATTCTATCTGCTGGCGAGACCAGCCTTGTATGAGCCAGTCATCCAGGTACAGGTAGACATGCATGTGATGGCGGCAAAAAAAGACTGCCACGACCATCATGAATTTGGTGAAGATGGGAGGAGCAGTGTACAGGCCAAATGGGAGGGCTGTGAACTGATAATGTGTCTTGTTCACCAAGAAGCGGAGAAAAAGTCTGTGAGATGGAGTGATTGAAACGTGAAAATAAGTGTCCTTCATATCGAGGGTGGTGTACCAGTCTCCCAGATCCAGTGAGGGAAGGATTGTGCCCAAGGAGACCACGCGGAACTTCAAGTTGACGATGTATTTGTTGAGCTCCCTGAGGTCCAGAATGCGCCATAGGCCTCCCTTTGCCTTGGGAATGAGGAAGTAACGCGAGTAGAATCCCTTGCCTCTGAGCTCCCGAGGCACCTCCTCCATGGCTCCTAGAGCAAGGAGGGACTGGACCTCCTGAATAAGGAGTTGCTTGTGAGAGGGGTCCCTGAAGAGGGACGGGCAACGGGGGTGGGAGGGCGAGGAGGAACAGAAGTGGATAGACTATCCCGCCTCTACCGTGCGGAGGACCCATCGGTCCGAGGTAATAAAGGGACGATGCATGGTAGAAGCGGGATAGACAGTTCAGAAAGGGAGGATAGCTGATCAGGTTGTGGACTGGTAAACCATCCTCATGTGCATCTTCAAAAAGGTGTGCTTAGGGCCTGGAGGGGGCTTGGATTGTCCCTGGCTCTGCCCAGGAGGAGGGCGCGATGGCCTCCACCGAGAGTATCTGCTCCTCCTACGGGAGAAATCCTGCCTGGGTCTAGTGGGGAAGGATCGCTGTTGGGTGCGCTGTGGCTTTAACGGCTTTCTCCGAGTTACCGAAGTATGCATGCCTAAAGACTTAATGGTATTATGTGAATCTTTCAGGCTATGCAGTCTCAAAATTGGTCTGTTGGGTGAAAAGGCCTTGACCGTCAAACGGGAGGTCCTGGATTGTTTGCTAGACTTTCGGTGGGAGGACTGGAACCAGGCGTTAAGTCACTTGGCAATGCCAGATGCCAGTGTGCGTGCTGCCGCATCCGCAACATCCAGGGAGCCTTGGAGAGGAGTCCAGGCCACTAGCCTGCCCTCCTCAGCAATGGCCTCCAGCTCTGTGCATGACTCAGATGGGAGAAGCTCCTGGAACTTCTGAAAAACAGATCAAGAATTGTAATTATATCTGCTAAGGATCACGAGTGATTAGCGATCTGAAGGGAAAGGCCACCCTTTCTCCCAAAGACATCCAGGCGTTTCACATCCCTTGACTTAGGGGCGACCCTGCCTTTCTTTTTCATTAACCACATCCACCACAGGGAGCATGGGGCGGGGGGGGAGGGAGGAAAATGGGTATAAAGGTATTCATACCCCTTAGTGGGGACAAAGTACTTCCTTTCAGCTCCCTTGGCCATGGGGGGAAATGGAGGCTGGAGTTTGCCAGATTGTTAAAACTATTCAGTCTATTGCCAAAACAACTGGCAAGGCTACTCTAGAAGGCCCTTCTGGTGTCAGGATGTCCACCATAGGGTCCTCTTCTTCTACAATCTCGTCCACTTGAAGGTTCATATTCAGGGCCACCCGCCCGAGGAGCTCTTGCAGTGCCCTGAAGTCCAAGGGAGGTGGGCCGGATATGGACGTGCCCACCACAGCCTCGTCAGGAGAAGATGAGGAGGATGCGACCGGCAGGACTGGTCTGAAACAGCCCCTAGACAGTTGGGTCCGGATCCTCCTGAGCACCGGGAGTAGCCGCCACTGCGGGTGGGGCTGGTTTCAGAGTTTGTGCGAGGTCCGGAGGAGGGCAGCTGAGGGTTGCCTCGGGAAGACGGGACCCTGAACGTGGAGGTAGAGGCACAACAGGGGTGTGTGTGCGCACACACGGGCGCCCTGGGCCTGATGGTACATCCAGGGGATCCAGAACTGCCACTGGGGTTGCCAGTGAGGGGTCCTGTCCGAGACTGCCTGGGCCTGATTGGTGTACGTCTGAAGCCCTACCCGACCAAAGAGAGGGAGACTGGGAGTGTGACAGCCAAGGGTGGGGGGGGTGGTGGTGTGCAAGTGCACCAAGGAAGGCTCCGTGGGCCCCCGAAGGGCAGGATGGGAACTGCGAGGAATGGCGAGATCCGGACGGCAACCAGTGCCGTTGTGGAGAGTGGTGCTGTTATGTTGACAGGTGCAGAAAAGTTGGACCTCGCCTCGATAGGGAGCAGCGTTGAGTGCGCGACCGTGACCGGTGCTGTGCCGGGGAGCGGTGCCACGCCCGAGACTGGTGCTGCGATGGAGAACGGTGCCGAGCCAGATATCAGTGCCATGCCAGAGAGAGGTGTCGCGATCGGCAACATGGAGGTGTGCGGTGCCGCAACGGAGAGCGATGCACAGAACGATGTTGGTCTGAGTGGTGCCGCAAGGTCTGAGAGCAACGCGGTGATGCTGGTCTGGGGAAAAATTCCAAACATTGCCGGTTTGCCCCTTCATGGTACCAGGGCTCGAGCTGGTGGAGGCCTAGAGACCGGGGACGCAGTCATTGCAGTCATCTCAATGAGCCCTCTAATGGCCTCAAAAGTGTCCAGAGTGGAGGGCAGGGCGACTTCCTCCACCTGCTGCAGAGGCACTGGCAGTGCGGGGTTGCCCAGGGGACCAAGGGTTGAGACTGAGAGACCTACTGGAGGATCTGTCAGCCTTATGGGCATGGTCTGCACCGTGTTCTGGCGGGGCCGCGGTGTCTGCTTCAAGCCTCTGAGGAGGTCCTCCCATAGCCTGGGAGCGATGCCGGGGGGAGCGCTTCTGGGCCCCAGGAGATTGCTGGCCCCTAGGCGGGCAGGCTGAGTCCTTTTGTGGTGCTGTAGACGGCACCACTGGAAGAGCGCTCCGCACTGAGGCGCTCAGGGCCAAGTCTTGTGAAGGATGGAGAGCAGACTCCATGAGGAGTTGTTTCAGGCAAATGTCCCTCTCCTTTCTGGTATGAGGTTTAAACGCCTTGCAAATTTTACATTTGTCAGTCTGGTGGGCCTCCCCCAGACATTGAAGACAGGAGTCGTGGGGATCACCCGTGGGTGTAGGCTTGCTGCAGGAGCTACAAGATTTGAAGCCCTGGATGGCATGCCACGGAGCCCCGCAGGGCACTTGTTGCAGGGGAAGACCCCCCCACCCAACTGCTATAAACTATACTTAACACTAGAGATAACAACTAACTAACAATGGGTAACTATATAGAGAGCTAAGAAAGATAGCTAGGGAGTAGTGGAGCACTTGAGAACAAGAAACCACTGTTCCAACAACTGTCACTGGTGGTAAGAAGGAACTGAAAGGGGGTCGGGCCAGCAGGGTGGTATATAGAACACCACACCGGCACCACTCCAAGGGGATCCACAGGTGGCCCGATTGGTAGCTGCTAGGGAAAATTTCCTACTTTCGTGCACGTGGCGCATGCATGCACACCCCTAACTGGAATTGATATGAGCAAGCACTCTAAGAAGAATAAATTTTACTAGTGAGACTTTTAAAAAAAGAATTGAAAATTTAATAATCACCTTACCACTTTCATTTTGAATCTTTAACAAATGACAGAAGTTTACTCTAGTGTTTTACTACCAGCACTAGGATTCGCTACAGGAGTGGAAAAAAGCTGAGAAAAAAAAATGAAAACTGGTACATGGCAGAAAAAGCCCAAACACTTTATTGAAAGCAATGCAGTGGTTTCTCAATTTTTTATTTATATAGCAACACAGATGTACAGGGTGCCTTACAACAATAAAAAATAGCAATAAAAAAAACAAAAAAACAAGGTCTTTGCCCCCAGAGCCTCGGTGGTTGTATTAAGTGGTCAAAAGAATAATTTTAGGAGAATTAAATAGTTGGTTTCATATTTTTATTAAAGGTCCAGACAATTTTTATATATTTATTTTTAAAAATGAGAACAAGGAAGGGTAAAGGTAGCAGTGCTTACGTATCAACAGAAATGGAGAGCTAAGGACCTAGATGTTATTTATATTACAATGGCACCTGGAGGCTTGAGCCTGGTTGAGGTTGAGCATCAAGGCACAGTGCCCAGGACAAACAGAGTGTCCCTTAGCTAACTGCTTACAATTTAACTAAACAAGATGGATAAAGAATGAGAGGGGACCCCAGGCGCACAGAGGAAAACAAAAATAACTTGTCCAGAGTTCAGTCATACAGTAGGGCATTGGCATAGCAGAGAATACAACCCAGGTATCCTGAGTCCCAGTTCAGTATCACACTGCCTCTTAGTATACAAAATGACCAATGCAATGGTCACTATTTAGCTCATGGACACTGCTGAAGAGGACGACAACAACAAGGAAGAGTCAAAGATAGCAGCACCTTTGGATCAGATACTGACAGCAATTGCTGCAGTGAACAAGTGTTTATTCTGGATAAAGTCAGGAGAACATTAACTACCTGCACATCTTGGTACTTCAAAAGTTATGTATGCAGACGGTAGAAAAAAATAATACTAAAAAGCAGGTTGCTATAACAGAGTTCTTTGCTGTATTGTAGCGGATTACTGTGACTGCTTATTCTTCTGTATTCAGTGTGCTTTGTGTGAGCTAGTATTTCCTGGTAACATGGTTTGTTTGTTCTTATTTACTTTTCAATAAATGTGCACTCTTTCTAAATACAGAAAGCGATAGTACTTTTGTTTCCCCCACTGCTTATTCAATGGCCTCTCAATTATCCAAACTCCCGATTATCTCAATAAAATCCATGTTCCCCATGCTATTTGGATGAACAGGAGTATGCTGTATGCAATCTAATACACATCAACATAGTGTTCTCCATGGGGAAGGTTAAATAAAAGTGAAGTGATATTTATTAGTCTTGTATTTTATTGTAGCTGTTTCTTGAAGCGTGAAAACTGCGGAGAGCGAAGGAGGACTGCTGGAAGGCATGACAGGGAAACTTGACTTGGGAAGTGTCAGGGTGGATATAACTAAAGTAATGAATGGTTCATTTTTGTTCAGTTTATCCTGGAGTTATAATGTCACAATGCCTTCAGTCACTAGCTACACCATACTATGTTGATGTTCTATATTATGTTCTGTACATACAGCTTTGCTCTAAGATAAATTACTTTAAAATTAATAGCCCATGAAGGATAGTTTTGCTTTTCAGGATTATAAAGAAGCTAGAACTGTCACTAGAGTATAGTAGTCTGCAATTTTCCTTTGAGCTTTCTCTATCATTTTTTGAAAGCTGAGTGAGCAAAAGTATAAAGGGGAAATGCCAACATCTCTGTTGCAGTACATCTTTCTATTGTAAGATATTTGTAAGTCTCTATTTTTCTAAACATTTCCAATAGTCTATTGCTCAAAAAAGTCAAGATAATCTTTCTTCTCTCACTTAGAGCAGATTTCAAGAAAGGAAGAAGTCTATTTTGCAAACGTCTTTGCCAAAGCTTGCTGCAGTCAACAGGAGCAGTATTTGAAATTTATTCTGCAAAGGTAATAATCCTTTTGCTAATAATCCATGCTACAACTGACCTGGGTAGCACTGCAGAGGAAACCTATATATGTAAAAAAAAAAAAAAAAGTTTTTCAAATGTATTAGCTACGAATATGCTTTAAAACATGAGGGCCATAGAGTTGTAGTTTTGTAAAAGTGTTTTATTGTGAATTTTGCATCAAAGAGAACTCTTCATTTATGTTAAAGTTCACCCTCCTTTGCAGTTATTACAAAGAAATTATGCAATATAGATCTTCTTTCAAGCCGATGCTATTTTTATAAGCCCTCACTACCAAGATACCACCACCTGCTGTTTTGTACATAATCTGTGTGGTAGGTAGACCTTTCTAGGGCAACTAGCACTACTGACTGCAAACTTGTGTGCTCAGTCTAGGTGTGCTGCATCTAGATATCTCCCACTGATATGCAGCAAGAGTGGTGAGAAGTGGTTCCCTTCGGGTTCTGGTGGATGTCTAGTCAGGCACCATATAACGAGAGTTAATCATTGGAGGAGTCCTGTTATCCAGGTCAGTGGGGGTTGCAGGTCCCAGTTGTCCTTGCATCCTATAATTTGGGTGCCAAATAATCAGACTAGTCAACAATGGAGTGTGGACTCTCAACCCTACTGGCTATAAAGTTGGCACAACATATACACTCTCTATTCTGCATGATTTCTCTATCTGACCTCCTCCAGGTCAGAAAGGGCTTTCTAATTAGCTTTGTCCTACTCAAATTTGGTTTTACAAGGATAGATTGAAGACTGGGAAGAACTGCATTTTATTTTAGAATAATACAAAAAATGGAATTCTCAGGCAGAAATAGTACCAAGTCTAAAAGAGTAAAAAAATGGCACAGCACCACTGATGGAGGAATGAAGGAAGATATTGGACCTGTTTCTTCTTTCATTTACAGTGATGTCAGTGGAGTTACATCACTGTAAAAAAAGACAATTGGGCCCATTTCAAGAAACACATGATCAGTACAAACAGCACTCTAAGTCAAAGGCACATACACAGTATTCCATCCTAGAACCTCTTCCATCTGGCTTTCACCCCTTGCACTCCACTGAAACTGCTCTCACCAAAGTCTCGAAAGAACCCTTCCTTACCAAGGCTCAGAATCAGTACTCCATTCTCATCCTCCTTGTCCCATCAGCTGCCCTTGCCACCACCTACCAGGCTCTTCTTGAAATCTTGTCCTCTGTGACTGTCATCTCTCTAATTACTCCTTCAAGTGTGTCCTTCGGAGAATCTTCAAGCTCCCTACCCCTTTCTGGGAGTTCAGGACTTTGCCATTAGTCCCCTTCTCTTCTCCCTCAACACCTTATCTGTGGGTAATTTCAACTGCAAATGCAAATTCAGTTACCATCTCTATGCGGACGATTCCCAGATCTTTCTCCTTCTGACTAAACTAAAATCATGGCCTGTCTCTCTGATGTCTCCTCGTGGATCCAGCCATCAGCTCAAGCTCAACATGGCGAAAACAGTTCTTAAAACTTCCCATTTCCTCCCTTCCCAATCACTGTGATCATCATCCTGCCTGTCACTGAGGCCCATAATCCGAGTGGCATTTTTGACTCAGACTTCTCTCTGTATCCTTACATCCAGTCTATGTCTAAATCTTGCCAATTGTTTCTGCACCTCTACATCCTTACTTATCCATCCACACAGCTGAAACTCTCAACCATGGTCTTATCAGCTCACATCTCTAACTGCAACATCTCTCTCTCTGGCTTTGACAAACACAGTCTTGCCCCACTCATATCCATTCAGAATGCTGCTGCAAATATTTTCCTAACCAGTTTTTGACCATGTCATTCCTCTCTTTGTATCCCTCTTCTAGGTCCCCCTTCTTTACCATAAACATAAGCTATTTGTCTTCACTTTCAAGGCCCTTCACAACAGAACTCTACACACTCATCTACTATTGAGGTGTCAACTCCCACCTCCCCTTAGTCCAGGATGCCAGCCTCTATCTCCCACTTGTTAAATTTTCAAACAAGCACCTTCATGCTTTCTCCCATGGTGTCCCTCATGCTTCAGAGGAGGTTCAATTAACATCCACAAAGCTACCTACCTCACTATCATCCTTCAAAACTCTCCTTAGAGCTCTCCTTTTCAGTGATGTGTACAAAGAACTTGACAACCATTAGTGTGCTGACTATCATGCTGACCAACGTGGTCTGTTTCCTTATACTCCCCCATCTGTCTGCATCCATCTGTTGGACCTCGCTTTATACTTAGGTTTTCAGATCTTTAGGGCAAGGATCATCTTTTTGTTGTGTTTATACAGTGCATAGCACAATGGGCTCCTGGTTAATGATTAGGGCTCCTAAGTTGCTAAAGAAGTACAACATATTGCAAAAGTTTATGGGTTAACAATTCATTTGGAATTGAAATAGCTATTTTACCACAGTTAAGATATGAGAGGCTGATTTAACAGTATTTTGGGGCATTTTATATTGAAGTAAGCAATACAAAAATTTAACTACAGTACTAGCTCTTAATGGATTATTAGATTTCTGAAATGACAATGAAATAAAAAAACAAAAATGGAGAAAAACAACCTTTCAGCAGCTTAACTATTCCTGAAGTTTCAATGCATTGCATTATACTGACGACTGAACTCCGGCTTCTTTCCTAGTTTTCAGCTGCACAGGTGTCCATTTAACTAACTATTCCTTCAGATTAGTTCCACCTTCTGCTGTGAAAATTAGCTAACTCAGCTCTTTTATTCACACACATACCCTAGCAATTTAGTCCTTGCATATCAAGTGCAAGCAAGCTCATCACTATCAATCCTTTGTTTCCGATTGTTACCATGATAAGACTACCATAATTACACAAAAGTTACAAATAAGTTGAGAGCCACTGAAGATGCAAACAACTAGTTTCCAATTGCTATTTTTTATTCAAGAGGCATGGGGGTGAAGTTTAGCTATGAAAACTTTGAATATATTCTGAGACTCGGTTACTGCTTTTTTGAGAAGAAGCTCAACAGCTCGGAGGTCTTCATAATATTTTTTGTCACCTACTGAGGCATTATCAACATGTCTAATATCTACTGCAAATATTTTTTTACCAAACTGTGGTCTAGTCCCATTACAAGCTTGATTTAAAACCACCAAACCCAACAACTACATTCAACCAGAAAACTAAAACAGTTTTTTGATGAAAGTGCAAAGATTGAAGGGGAAATTTCCCTATTCTGCTGTCTTAAGCCTTGTCTTTACTTACTGTAGTTTGCCAGTATAAATATACTGGTAGAATGATAATGGCAACCCATCCTAGGTGGATGCATCTTATACCTGCAAAAGAATTCAAACCAGTTCTCGTAACAGAATAACGTGGCAAACAGTCCCTGCACCAAAGAGTTTACAATTTAAAATTGGCAGAACAGACTATTGGGACAGAATGGTGAAGCAGCTCGTCCATGGTGTGTGGCAGACTCAGGAATAGAATCCCAGGACTCCCAGGTCAGTACCCTACCCAACAGGTCATGTGGTCTCCTACTGACTCCATGAAAACTAGCACACTGAGGTCTCCCCATCTCACTCCAGCTTGATTAACTCAGAATCAAACTTGGTGCTGGTTGGGCATGGACCATCATCATCCAAGGAGGAAGTAGAAAACAATTTTCAGTTCAGATGGTCAGAAAAAAGGCGTGAAATACACCTTTTAAAAATTCATACAATTTAAAATGAGACGGACCATTATGACCTAGTCTAACCGCCTTCATGACACAGGACATAGAATTTCACTTAATGATCTTTCCTTAAAGCAAAGGACAGTTTCAAGACAACAAATGAGGAAGCAAGCACTATACAACAGAGTTTCTGTACTGTATAATGTGCCAGGCAAATGGTTTGTTATGCAGAATGTAGACAGTATATATAAGCTACACCTCATTACTCACCCAGAAAAGTATCTATTCACTGTTCTACATTATACTTTGGAATAATATGGCCTTCCATACCTGCAAAAGTTATCAAGACAGTTTCTAAGAGTTGTAGTTGAGACATGCTCATAGAAATTAGCCTTCTACTATCTGAGCTTTCCTCAAATGACAGAAATATCAACCCTTACATTCACATCTCATCTTCTAGCAAGTATTTTCATACCACAAACAAATGGGATCGTTACCTTTAAAACATGGCTGCCAATTTGGTATAAATATATTTGTCGGTTCTTAGATACCACAGTGAGTGAGCAGCCTAACAACCGGAGAACAAATAATATATGGAATCAAACCTCTTTGGGCTGGGAATCCTTTCCATTGTCTCCATAAATACTTGTAGCTAATCTATCTACATCTACACAAGAAAAAAAATAAAGATGTGGTAAAAAAACTTAATTTTATTTTGATGGATTTAATTTTTACTAGGATATGGGGGGGAGGGTAGAAATCAAACTAGCCTCTTCAACACCTGATCAAAACAAGATATTAAATAAATATAACTGAATAGACTACCCAGTTAAATTAGCAGACTCTGCAAAGTAAATATATATCTAAGGTTTTATAAGAAAGTTGATAGTATATTGTATTATATGTTCATGTAGTTAAAGATTATCACAATGTCCGAGCATAGGAAGACTGGTTAAACTCAACAAGATTCTTCAGGGGCACAAGATTCACTACAGCAGATCTCATTGCAGGATTGGGACATAGCACATGAATAAAATGAAGAGCACACTTGCTCAACAGATGCAATTATTTTCCACTGCACTATGGCTCTTTTGCCATAAGCCAAAAATATATTGTCAAAGAGATAAATCATGCCTTGAGTATATTTCAAACTTCCCTGCTCATAGGATGATTAGAGCAAATAAAATTTCATGACAAGTTGTTTGGAGGTCGTGAGTGCTCTGTTAGCTTTTATTCAAATCAGATAATTGCACAAAAATATTTTCATAGTAATGTACAAATATAATGAATTTTATAGGGAATATAAAACCCCTTTGACAGTTTTTGCTCCATCTAGAAAGCTCTTTGGACATGAAAAATTATCCCAGGGTTTGGGGGAAAAAATAGTCAAGTGTTCTTTGGATGTGGATTCCATTATATCTAAGCCATCAAAGTTTGAGATAGTTTTGGCTTCTTCCTAATTAGCAACAAATTTAAAAATAGCACACACACAATCCTATGAAAAGTTTGTTCAATTAGTTTATTTAAGTTACTTTATTGGCAGGAGTCTAGATCACACAGAACACAATCCATCAGCAGTAAATCAGTTCACGTTACTTGATGCAATGTCAGACATGTTAATATCCCAGTTATTCTCCCACGACTCATGTAGAACTTGAGCAGTTTGAACACCAGAGCAAACATTTTTCTAATCATCATCTCTCAAGTCTCAACCTGGTATCTGAAAAAAAAAAATCAGGCTATACTCTTCCTACTTTGCACTCCATCATGAATCACCATCCAACAAAGATCCTGGCTTTAGCTACTGATTTTGCTGAAAATGCATGAGATGAAATAGAATACAGCTGGCTTCTCCACAGCAGTGCAATGGTGATGGTAGTTAAAAAAACTAAACAAAACTTGTTTCTGTCAGTAAACTAAGCAGGTCAGCTCTCAGAAGACAAAAAAAAAGGAGTAAATGTGTGTTCTAATAAGGCGACATGTTTACAGTCAGTCACTTTTTAAAGTCATCACCATATTTTAAATATCATTGAAAGTATAATTTTTTTTAAACTAGTAACCACAGCAATCTGGCTCATATAAGCAGACAAGACAAATACATTAGAATTTATGCTGTCAACTTTTGGTGTGGAAGAATTTTTTTTAAATAAACTAAAGTATTGTTAATTAAAATAAAATCCCTATTTATTAAAGCAGACCTTATAAAAGGTATCCCCATCCCTTTTGGGCAAGCTGTAAGGCTTCAGTTTTATATGGCAAGCTTTTATTTAGTTAAAAAGACAAAGGAGACCAATATTACAAGATTAATGACAGTATAACAGCAATAACAAAAGTGATTCTTTACCTAAGATGAGTCCTCAATAACTTATTATATACTATGGGGAAAGCACTTTGAGAAAAATATTTAAAAGTTTCAAGTATTTCTTTTCTTTGTAAATTTTGCTGATAATTCAATGCACACGATCTTCAAAAACTTTGTATGGGAGCAGTCATTTCTCTGTAAATTGTTCAATTCACAAATGCATAAATTCTGCTTGTGTGCCTGAATACAGGATTGTCTGCATTACATCCATAGCACATATCGGGTGCCAAATTCTACCAGCAGCACCAAAGAGCTCCAAACCTTATTCAACTACCCAAGTGCTAAAATGTGAACAGGATAATTCAGTATCCTTATGTAATAAACTACGAGTACTATAGGCTCTTGTTTGGAAAGAGCATCAGTTAATTTAAATCAACTCTAAAACTATGCTAAAGTTTGCCACTTTGTACAACATCTTCACAGTGTTGCTGACTTCTTTTGATCAAATGTCAATAGCTAGATGGAGCTTCTGCCTAATATTATCTCAGTCTCCCTTTTGAGAAAAAACAATGACAGATACTTAGAGCCTCTTGGGATGTGCTATGTGACCTCAACTCAACTCCACTGCAATCAAGTGTTCAGTGCCTTTTCAGGCTCATAAGTGCCTCATAAGTAAAATGGCTTAGAATATTTATAAATTGTCATGCCCCTTTATGGCTAGGGAAAACAGTGGATTTTAAAATATAGCCCTTTCATTGGGAGAATTTTGAGTGGCATATTTTTTCCAGTCTATCCCGCACTGAATAAAATGTGTTTCTCAATACATTAACTTTACTATATCCAGAATTTCAGTCCGATATGTTTTGCAATTTCTAGATCCCACGATTTTTTGTGCAGACAGTTCATTGGGCTTGTACAGAATTTGGCCCCTGTGTTTTTGATGACTGTAGTAATTACAGATTGAAAATAACTAACTATTAGTAGATCATTGAGTCCATCCCCAGAAAGGACACAGTTCGTGGATTGAAGATTTATTAGATCTAACTCTGATAAGAACAAGATCCATCAGGCCAAAAATGCCGGATTAATTTAAACACATTGCTCCTAAATAAACAAACTTCATACCTTCTCTAGAGAGAGTGTGAGCAAATTGAATTGGAAGACTGCTAAACACATGAAGAATGGAGGACCACATATGCCCTGAGCTTTTTACATCTCTCAATACAATCTATGGGCAAAAAGCAAACACTTCAAACAGAGATCTAGGACAAGGTCCCGGAAGGGGAAAAATCAAGGTGGTTTAAAAACCACCTTTAACCACTTCCCCCTCCTCAGCTTTATCAAGTGCTGCCCAGGTGCAGACTCTCTGGCCCCAAAACTATAAATCAAAATGATACACTGCATTCCAGAAATCTCACACATTAGAGGGCTCACTGGAGCTTATTCATTACAATAATGAAATGAATTTAACATAGCACTTGAAAAATAAAATCAAAAGGCTTTGTATAGGACAGTGAAACACTATTTACTAGGGTCACTTATTCTGTATCAATTGCTAAGTATACTCGTGTCTTCCACAAGAGTTTAGGAAAAGTGGGTGAGAGATGGGAAATCCAAGTAAAGCACCAGTGACATAAGCAAATAACTAAGGGATACTAGGGGATCCCCGTATTTTTTTAAAACTATATTTTTCCTTATATTAAAAAAAATGTATATTTGTAAAGTACTTGGTTAGTGGTAGGCAGGGGTAAGCACATTTTTTTAATAGAACCCTAGATCACCTACCAAAATACTAGAATAATCACATCTAAACTTCAGTGACCTATTTCGTATCAACTACTAATATTTTCTGCTCTTTACTAAACTTGATGCCCTTGCCAAATTCCAGCATCGGAGATTATGTTCCTCTAAATTCATACAGGATAAATTTTTCTTTATTGCACCTCTTAAAATATGCGTTACCTTGCATTGATGGTACAGAATGATATTCCATCCCAGAGACGACTGCATTTCAGCAATAGGCAAAATAAAGTAGTCTGAAAGATAGAGGGCCAGGTTTGGCTTTGCCCCCAATGAAGTTTGTCCCTAATTACATCAAGCCTGAATATGACCTAAACTTTTAAGCACTTAGAAATTACTTCTGTAAGAAAGCAGCATCCATATATAGCACCTATTCATTATGCCATCATTAATCCTGATCACACAGATAAGGCTGGGACGTCCTCACATATGTTCCATATCCAAACCATATCCATTTAGTTAATAATTTCATAGACACATTATGCTGGATGTTTTACCGATTTCTGAGTAAGTCCAGCTGCCTGATGCAACAGTGTGGTATCTGAACTATTATGGCAAAACAAGGCAGTCAATCGAGCCAACTAGAGATCATCTGAGCAGTTAATGTTTCAGTTTGAGGAAAGAGCAGTTTTGTTTTGTTTTTTTTTTTTACTAGCAATTCAACATATTCAGCTTAATATAGAGTTTTCTTTCTATTATAGTGGGCAGCTTATAATTTAGTGCAGGTGAAATACTAAACTAAAATTGCTATGATACACATTTTCAATTATTTATATTGTGTTAGCATCTAGGTGCTCCAGTCACAGACTAGGACAAGAATGATGAAAGGAGGGACCCTGGGAGAGCTACACAAATGACAACCTCAGTACACCAGACCATGTTGAGGATTGCACGTGCTGCCGTAACAGCGAAGGAGGAGAACTACAATCAGGTTGCAAATCAGCAGAGGACTTCAACACAGGCTTAACTTTAAGCATGTGAGTAGTTCTATTGACTTCAATGGGAGTATTCACGTATGTAAAAAGTGACACTTGCTTAAGAAGCTTGCCAAGTTGGATCATCATTAAAATAAATAAATAACCTCAGCATTGAATGAATATGTGCTTGAAAACTAGAGTAACCCACTCATGACAAACCCTATGTCTTAAGCCCTTATCTCAAAATAGAGCAAGTCCCCATGGTATAGGCTTTGGATGCCATCAGTGGATTGAACAGATTCCATGCTGAGTTGTCTGGGACAATTCAGGGCAAAAATTAAGAAGAAGATACTGATAATGATAGGTCAAGCAGAAGAATGGTGATATTTTAAAAGTGACAATATTGATAATTATTCAGAGAAATATTTTAAGAGGTAGATTTTGCTTTGTTGAAAAGCATCCTTTCATTCTCAAATTCTAACTTGATATCTGATTAGCGCAGAACATCCCACTGCACATGTTTTAATAAGATGTCATGGTTCATAACAATCCCTCAGGTTTTCTATTACTATCCTGTCCAGAATTGGGCAGCTTTGTTTAAACTTGACAGTTTCATCTGAAATGTCAAAAATCCTACTGCAATGCTCTTTGCTCTGCAAAGCTGTGGTCTTTCCTTCGGGACTTCTCCTACTACACTATCTCAACCACTAAAATATTGGAAATGCCACAAAACGTCCCAATATCCTTGGTAGGAGGGAGGGAATCTCTCCTTCAAATATGATGGAGATCAGGCCCTAAATGAATAATGCTTCAAAAGGATACAGCAATACATAAAACCATATCTGAGGCAGCAGGGCACAAAGGTAGCTTTAAGTCACCTTACCACTTCCTGATTCTGGGGTCATTTGGGCATCAGCTTTACCAACAGCAGCTTAGAGCCTGTCTAATCTATGTCAGCTCCAACACCCGACCACTGCAAGAGCAATTCCAGATGTCAGGGGTTGGTAGGTTGAAGGTATGCCCTGGCCACACCACCTCCACCACTACCAGGGAAGAAGGAAGCGTGACCCTTTCTCTGGGCATTCAGAGCTGTAAGGCACCTTGTTATGCCACTGCCTTAGCAAGAGAGATTTGCTGGTGCTAAACTGAGTGACAACTCCTTGCCACCCCAGTTTGTTAGCCAAACAAATGGGACTCTGCCAGCCCTTACTTTTTTTTTAAAACTAGAAGTTGATTAAATGTGTCTGAGATTAATAAGAACATTAAGAATTTATCAGCTATAAAAAAAAATGCAGTAACAGTCACTTGAACTGGATTGCTAAGTGAAAGACTAAAAAAGTCAGCCTAGATTGATGCTGATAGAGGTGATGCTCGAAGGTATTAGTTTATCAACATGCAATTACAATTATTTGTATTACACTATGCCCAAAGAATTGGAGACCCCCATCATGCTAAGTGTTTTACAAAGACCATGACACAGGACTTGCCCCGAAGAGCTTTTAATCTTTTATTAAACATTTTTATTTTTTTTAAAAAGACAAAGCATAGACAAAGCTTTGTAAAAGGAATTAAACATACAGGCAAAGTGATCAAGGTACCATTAGTTTTTAAAAAATTGTATATGCAGTCCTATAAACACATGCACAAATACATAAATGACACACGCAAACTACCTCCAACTGCCTCTCTACTAAGATGTTGCAGGCTTCTCTCTCCTTTCCAGTTTTAAGTTACCCACATCTATTTTTCTAAGCACAACCTCCTGCTCTATTTACATACTGAGCATTTTACAGTTTGAAAATGAAGAATTGCCCTTCTGTGCCACAGTTTATTGCACTTAGTGCAAACATCACCCAACATCCATTAAATCTTTGGGGTTAGTCACGTTTCCAGTGGACAGTGATCCACATTATCACCAATTTCAGAAGAGAACTGAATTGACTGTGGAGAATGAGCTACTCTCTCACTACTAAAGATGTTGCCTTCCAGGTCACAGTAGAGGCATGCTGGAGGGAAAAGCATGGCGAAGCTTGCATAGCAGTTACTTAGGCTGTATCTCTTCTGTGGATAAACAGAAGCTGTTGCCTCTCTAGACTACAAATCTAGCACTCTGCACAAGCATTACATTTCACATGTACACAAAACATAAGACAATAACCTAAATAGAAAGTCAAAATAATATTAGTAATATATAATTTGATACTATGCTATAACTCAGGGAAATTAGTGGATTTTGACAGCAGTGGAGATTTATGTTAAATACTCCCTACTACCAATGCCCACACACAACTGACAATTTTGCTTAGTACTGAGAAAGAGCTAAAGAATTCTAATTAATGTTTTCTTGATCAAACTCACTCATTCAGATGTGGGCTAACCATTCCAGCAGCGTCCTCTGATGCTGGTGCATATATTTTTATCTTTGACTGTGTTATTAACAGAAAAAAAAATGCAACCAGAATGTATCCACCCAATATGCCGGGAGAGTAAGGCATGGAACTGTATTCAATTTCTAATTTAGTAATTTAAAAAGAAAACATGTGGCTGGATTGAATTGGCCTTTGCAGGTGGATTTAAAAAGTGAAACCTGTGCCTCCCTCAGAGAAAGCTTCTTTGAAGTTGAAAACCCCCACAGTGATGTGAACTCCTGGGAAGAAACTAGAGCTCTGTGGATGAGGGGAAAGCAGTGGACGTGTTGTTCCTTGACTTTAGCAAAGCTTTTGACACGGTCTCCCACAGTATTCTTGCCAGCAAGTTAAAATAGTATGGGCTGGATGAATGGACTATAAGGTGGACAGAAAGCTGGCTAGGTTGTCGGGCTCAACGGGTAGTGATCAATGACTTGATGTCTAGTTGGCAGCCGGTATCAAGTGAAGTGCCCCAAGGGTCGGTCCTCGGGCCGGTTTTGTTCAATATCTTCATTAATGATCTGGAGGATGGTGTGGATTGCACCCTCAGCAAGTTTGCAAATGACACTAAACTGGGAGGAGAGGTAGATACGCTGGAGGGTAGGGATAGGATACAGAGGGCCCTAGACAAATTAGGGGTTGGGCCAAAAGAAATCTGATGAGGTTCAATAAGGACAAGTGCAGAGTCCTGCACTTAGGATGGAAGAATCCCATGCATTGCTAGAGACTAGGGACCGAATGGCTAGGCAGCAGTTCTGCAGAAAAGGACCTAGGGGTTACAGTGGTTGAGAAGCTGGATATGAGTCAACAGTGTGCCCTTGTTGCCAAGAAGGCCAATGGCATTTTGGGCTGTATAAGTAGGGACATTGCCAGCAGATCGAGGGATGTGATCGTTCCTCTCTATTCAACATTGGTGAGGCCTCATCTGGAATACTGTGTCCAGTTTTGGGCTCCACACTACAAGAAGGATGTGGAAAAATTGGAAAACGTCCAGCGGAGGGCAACAAAAATGATTAGGGGACTGCAACACATGACTTATGAGGAGAGGCTGAGGAACTGGAATTGTTTAGTCTGCGGAAGAGAAGAATGAGGGGGATTTGATAGCTGCTTTCAACTATCTGAAAGGGGGTTCCAAAGAGGATGGATCTAGACTGTTCTCAGTGGTACCAGATGACAGAATAAGGAGTAATGGTCTCAAGTTGCAGTGGGGGAGGTTTAGATTGGATATTAGGAAAAACTTTTTCACTAGGAGGGTGGTGAAGCACCAGAATGGGCTACCTAGGGAGGTGGTGGAATCTCCTTCCTTTGAGGTTTTTAAGGTCAGGCTTGACAAAGCCCTGGCTGGGATGCTTTAGTTGGGGATTGGTCCTGCTTTGAGCAGGGGGTTGGACTAGATGACCTCCTGAGGTCCCTTCCAACCCTGATATTCTATGATTCTATACAGCTAAGAGTAGCTTAGAGTTTTTTCACCTTCCTCTGCAATGGGTGGGTGGGTACAGGTCACTTGCCAGGATTATCTGGGTCTCTCTCACAATCATTTCCCTGGCATGACAGGTGCCTTTGGCACTGGTGCACCTCATACCCTCCTATTTTCTGCGTGTGTCAAATAATTAGTTTAGACCCCTAAACTAAGAGGAAACATTAAAAGGGATCATTTTAAGTAATTAGCAGAGCCAGGACTGGAATCCAGATCTCCCAGACTCATGCTCTAACCCCAGACCACACAGGAAATCTATGGAAGGGCTGGCAAAAGAACCTTGACTGCCCCATCACCATTCCTGTGCCCTAACAACAGGACCATCCATGCCATCCAATAGGCAGTTT
The DNA here is from genome assembly GCF_009764565.3 of Dermochelys coriacea. Lineage (NCBI taxonomy): Eukaryota > Metazoa > Chordata > Testudines > Dermochelyidae > Dermochelys > Dermochelys coriacea. The sequence continues at coordinate 21,130,202 of NC_050077.1, forward strand.
GTTATACTCATTATGGTCAATTCACCTCAGGCAGAGCCAAATTTTTTTTCAAAAAAAAGCGTTAAAAGCAGCAGCATGACAATTAGGCTTGAATTCAGCAACCTAGGGATACAAGTCTAAAAATGAGAACAAATATGCAGAGAATGAAGAGTCCTACTACTAGGGCTTGCCTAACTAGATGCTAGTGTCAGATGACCTAGCACATTATGACCCGAACAGCACTTGAGCAGACATTAAAGATTAGGGATTTAGTCCTTCACTTACCCAGATCAATTAGCATATGTAATCACAATGAAGCTGAAGTGCCATAATACTTTCCAGTTTTAGTGATTTTAATTTTTTCTAATTAACATATATGACTACAAATGCATTGATCTAAAATGCTGAAAGCATAAACATTTGTTCATTGGTCCATTATCACATTGCTAACAGATCAAATTAATCAGGTTCTACTCATTTTTCGATTACAGACATTATTAGACAAGACTGGTTTCATTAAGTCTCAACAGCTACATCTAATTTAGAGTTGAAGATAACTGAAGCATGTAAGAGGTCACAGCATGTACTTACACTCACCCATAAATAGTACAATTCATGAAACACAATTAAACACCTGCCTTAATAGTCTATCATACAGTGGACTTAAAAAAATTAAATTTATATTACAAAGTGTATATCAAGTTAACAACAAGCAATAGGGAAGGAAGTTACAGTCATAAGGAAGTTACAGAATGTAAGCAAGTTTCTTCAAGGAAACTCAGCTGTACGAAAGATTTGGGGTCAGATTCTCAGGTAGTGCAAATCAGTGTAGACCTCTCAGCTTCACTGGAGTTATGATGATTTACCCCAACAAAGAATCCAGCCCTTTGTATTTGACATATTAGTCTGTTGTAGCCATTATCAGTTGGCAAAATAAAACTACTGTTATGAAATGAAGAGGGAAGCACTGTATTGTACGTTAAATCAAAATGCAGCACACAGAGCTATCATAGCCTGTCCATCAGTCATTTCCCACAGAATGGCAAAGGGGATCAGAGTGATAACTGGAAATGTGTCCTTTCAGCTGTTTCAGCTTTTAAACAGTTCTGATTTTCAGATCTCCAATTTATTTATTAATTTACTAATTACTTCACCTTCTCTCTCACCTTAGATGGCAATTCTAGTCCTCTTTGGGCCATTTAATAATGCAAATTAGACACATTGAAGTGGAGAAGGTACTAGGTGCCCAGCAGCAGGGTTCTAGAAAAGGCACATTTGCTATCTGATCCATGCAAAAGTTAGATTCCAGAACTGGTGTTTTTACAGCTTAGGGATTCAACCAAACCACTTCAGTGAAGGATGTAGGTTTGAGTGCAGATTAAGACATACATGCCATGTCCACGTAACTGGAAAATGGCAACATCATTGATATTATGAAGCTGACAAGGGATACTGCAAATGCATTAGTGGACAAAAAAAAAAAAGTCAGCTCCTGACAAGGTTGCCCATTATATATTAACATTTGTTTATTAATTTTATAATAAAAATTAACAAACAATATCATAGAAGTAATTTTAAAATTTCTACTCCCAGCCATCAAATTCAAGAGAGTCCTATTTTTATTCACTTTGCACTGGATGCTGTGGGCCAGATAGTCAAAAGTACTTAGGCACCTAGAGATGCAGGTCCAGTGGGATTTGCCAACAGTGGCACATAGGCTACTTAGATTTAAAATCAATGGGTATTACCCAAAGCCAAAATTTTCAGAACCTCTCATTGCACCTGGAGAATTTAAGATATCATCATTTGGCGTATGTCATTAAAGAGATTCCAAATTTTGTCCTATATTATTTATTCCATTACACTATGCAGGTTTTTCCATAATATGACCACCAGGATGGATAAAAATCAATTTAAAAAAAATGAAAAAAATAAATTTTTGATGCAAGTTAAATACGGGTTTGTTTTTTTTAAAAAATAAATACATTTAAAATTGACAACCTATGTTAAGGCTAAATTATAATGTATTAAAATAATTCTGATTAAATACATAATGTGATGCCAATTTTTAAGAAGGGCTCCAGAGGTGATCCTGGCAGTTATAGGCTAGTAAGTCTGCCTTCGGTACCAGGCCAACTGATTGAAACTATAGTAAAGAACAAAATTGTCAGATACATAGATGAACATAATTTGTTGGGGAAGAGTCAACATGGTTTTTGCAAATGGAAATCATGCCTCACCAATCTAACATTCTTTGAGGGGGTCAACAAGCATGTGGACAAGGGGGAATCCAGTGGATATACTGTACTTAGATTTTCAGAAAGCCTTCGATGAGGACCCTCACCAAAGGCTCCTAAGCAAAGTAAGCGGTCATGGGATAAGAGGGAAGGTCCTCATGGATTGGTAACTGGTTAAAAGACAGGAAACAAAGGATGGGGGAAAAAATTGTCAGTTTTCAGAATGGAGAAAGGTAAATAGTGGTGTCCCCCAGGGGTCTGTGCTGGTCCCAGTCCTATTCAACATATTCATAAATGACCTGGAAAAGGGGTAAACAGTGAGGTGGCAAAATTTGCAGATGATACCTATCTTGAGTAGTTTTTGTAAGTCCATAGCAGACTGCGAAGAGCTACAAAAGAATCTCTCAAAACGGAGTAACTGGGCAACAAAATGGCAGATGAAATTCAATGTTGATAAATGCAAAGTAATGCACATTGGAAAACTTAATCCCAACTATACATATAAAATGATAGGGTCTAAATTAGCTGTTACCACTCAAGATCTTGGCATCACTGTGGCTAGTTCTCTGAAAACATCCACTCAATGTGCAGCAGCAGTCTAAAAAGCTAACAGAATGTTGGGAATCATTAGGGATAGATAATAAGACAGAAAATATCATATTGCCTCTATATAAATCCATGGTATGCTCACATCTCAAATACTGCATGCAAATGTGGTTGCCTCATTTAAAAAAAAGATATTGGAATGGGAAAAGGTTCAGAAGAGGGCAACAAAAATTATTAGGGGTATAGAATGGCTGCCATATGGAGAGAATAATAAAACTGGGACTTTTCAGCTTGGAAAAGAGACAACTAAGGGGGGGGAGATATGATAGAGGTCTATAAAATCATGACTGGTGTGGAGAAGGAGTAAATAACACTTCCTTATTTACTCCTTCTCATAATGAAAGAACTAGGGGTCACCAAATGAAATTAACAGGCTGCTGGTTTAAAACAAACAAAAGGAAGTATTTCTTCACTCAACATACAGTCAACCTATGGAACTCCTTGCTAGAGGATGTTGTGAAGGGCAAGACTATAACAGGGTTCAAAAAAGAATTAGATAAGTTCATGGAGGATAGGTCCATCAGTGGCTATTAGCCAGGAATGGTGTCCCTAGTCCAGAAGCTGGGAAATGGGCAACAGGGGATTGAACTTAATGATTGCTTGTTCGGTTCATTCCCTTTGGGGCACCTGGCATTGGCCACTGTTGGAAGACAGAATACTGGGCTAGATGGACCTTTGGTCGATCCAGTATGGCCGTTCTTATACAAAATGTAATATTGAATAGTGATAAGTTGTAAAGAAAGTCAAACCACTGAATTGGTGAAAGTCAGTGGCTAAACACCTGGAACCAGAGTTTGTTGAAGCGCTAAACCAGCTTTTGACAGGTGCAGAGACAATGCTGCAAGAAGACAGAATATTTTCTTTATTTCAGTTTTTTTAACTAGTTCAGTAACTAGTTCATTCAAAGTTAAGAAACAAATAAGGTATTGAAAGAGCAGGAAACTTGTCTTCCAATCTATGAATAAAATCTAGGTGATCTACTAGTTCTAATATCCTGAAGGACAACGTCCTAGAGAGCTAGCAAACGGGAGTTTTGTGAAGTAGTTCTTCAGGTGAAGGAGGTGACTACATGACCCTTGGGGTGAGCTTGTCTGTTGTGTGCTTGCTTGCCATGTGACTACTTGATTGAAGTTTACAGTCTAGTTTGTTTGGGGGGGCTGTCTGTTAAGCATAGCAAGACAGAGCTTCCTAACAAGGCTCTAGTTTGCCATCCTTTGATCCCAAATCCCTTTAGGATTACAAGTGGGAGGGGTTAACTCTGAGAGAACAGGGGTTTAAAAAGCCAGCTCATAAGATAGCAAACAAGAGCAACAAACGGGAGTTTTGCAAGCAAGTTTAGAGAGAGGGAGAATGAGAGCTAGCTATACCTAATAAAGATTCTCTAAACTAAGACCAGTAACATTCCCTCCCTCCCCCCCAAAACAAAACCCCCAGCAGTAGTGAAAATAATGCCGGTCAAAGTCCAGCAGCAGAGCAAGGGCTATCCAGTTAAATGCACTGAATGCAGCATATACAGTTACCTGCCTTGTGGGCAGGTAGCATCTCTGCATTTGGTGCAAGCAGCTAATCACCCTCAGAGTCACAGTACGGGCTCTCGAATTTGGAGTGACTGAACTGGAGGAGTTAAGGGAGACAAAGTAGTACACAGACTAGACTTCCAGGGACACAGTAAGAGCGGCCCAGCTTTAGTCTGCCAGTTTCGGCATTGTTGAGGAGTATGAAAGTCTCAGGGAAGGAAGAGATCCCATATTTGGGACACAGATGTCATGGTATCCTCTCACACTGAAAGTAATTCTCCAAGGGAGGAGACCGGTGCTATGAGGAAGAGACAGGTAATTGTAATGGGGGAATTCGATTATTAGAAAAATAGCTAGTTGGGGTTTTTAAGGACTTGGAGAATCGCATGGGGATTGGTCTGCCAGGTGTGAAAGTTACGAATCCCTTGAGACATCTAGGCCAATGGTTCTCAACCTATTTATGTGGCCCACAAAGTGTTACCTGGGCCACAGGTTGAGACCCACAACGCCCCCCACCTACCGCCTCCCATAAACACCTATGCTCAGTGCCCTCTGCCCAGAGACCCTCCACAAAGTTGAGTTCTCCACAGGAGCTGGGCATGGGGCAGGGACCTGCACCCCATAGCCTGCTGTGCAGGGACCCCCCAAACTCCACCATGTGGGATCTGGGGGCAGTCAGGACTGCCGGCAACCCATGGCCTTTAGCACCCGGTTGAGCTGGCCCACAACTGTGTGCCAATTCATAAAACATGCATCCCGCAGGTTGAGAATCGCTGATCTAGACATATTGGCAGTACAGGAGACGAGATGGTGGTCGTGGTACACATAGGTACTAATGACATAAGGAAAGGTAGGAGAGACATCCTCGAGGCCAAATTTAGGTTGCCAGGTAAGAGTAAAGTCCAGGACCTCCATGGTAGCATTCTCTCAAATGCTTCCAGTTCCATGAACAGCGTCAGACAGAACTTCAGGGTCTTAGTGCATGGATGAGACAATGGTGTTCTGAGGAGGGATTCAGGTTTATTAGGATCTGGGACCTTTCCTTTTGGGAAAGGAGGAGCCTATACAGGAAGGATGGGCTCCATCTCAAGCAAAATGGTACTAGGATTGCTGGTATGTAAAATTTTAAAAAGGGTGTAGAGAAGTGTTTTTTTGTTTGTTTTTTTAAACTAAGGATTGGGGGAAAGCCAACAAGTGCAGAGGAGCACACAGTTCAGACACATCAATCAGAAGTAAAAACTATCATACAGTAAATAAGAAATCAATAATAAAAAGTTAAAATTTAGAATCTGAAAAAAGGTAAGTGAAACTATACAATTGCTTAAATAAAAATGTTTTCAGGTATAGCATACTCTCCTGGCTGGCAAAAAGAAACACCACATTTCGTATCAATGCTATGTTGATTTGCAACTAAACATGGTTTAATGGTTACCAATGAATGAGAATCAATCTTTTAGGAAAAGAACTGAAGTACAAATGCAAAACACAATTAAAATCAATTATTTAATTCAAGGCTTCCTGCTTGTTGATTTAAATCATGATTAAAATTGCTCAGATTTAAAAAGTTTTGGTTTAAATCAGTCTACACTGATTACCATGTAATCAGTTGTCCAGTTCTCTCTCACCTTCACAGACAAGATGTTAGGCTCCACAACTTCTGTAAGCATCTAGCAAATTGTCAACAGTATAATCCAAGTAAGTTTGGCCTGTATTCAGGAAAGTACTTAAGCACAGGCTTAAAGTCAAGCATGCGCTCAAGAGCTTCCCTGAATGGGATTTATAACAGTAATATTCTTTAGACCACTGGTGTACAACAAGTGGCCCTTGAGAGCTACAATTGTGTTGAGAAGAAACCATGCAACTGATTATAAATTGAAAAACATGCTCTTTGTGACCTGTGCGCAGAGATTTTTCAAAGGAAGTGTTTCAATCAGCTGTTTCACTACCAGAACCACTGCCTCCACAACCACCTCCTACCACTTCCCCTGTAGACCAAGGAGCACTCACAGGAGTGAGATCACTCCTAGCATTTGCTGATCCCTTTCTTCAGTAGCTTCTCAGCAGCTCCCCACTTGCTGCACTGCAGGGGAGGGATAAAAGTAACTGAGTGCTCCACTGCTCGCTTATTTGCCAGGCTGTTGGGAGTCTCAGGGAGTGTAGGATAAGAGCTACATTCACTCTTCCTGAGCCTAAGGGTTCCCACAAAAAAGGATAGTTCCCAAACCCACCATGTCATCCAGGGGAGCCTGGGACAGTGGAAGAAGAGGAAAAGCTGAGAATCAATACCCAGTTATGGCTTCCTGACTCTCTTCCCCAGCCCAGATTAAGCAGCCAGAGAGGACATTAACTTGTGCTAATGGACAAAAGTCCACTAGGGACCATAGGTCATCTAAGGCTAGCAGAGTACAGCGCACTCCAGCCCCTGCACCAGGGTCAGGAGAAAAGAAAGAAAGGTGAAGGAACCAGCTGTGCTGGCTCTACATCTTCTGGGGCAGCGATACTCGGACGTCAGTGGTTCAGGAGCCAAATTAGCAATCATTGTCCAAAAGAGAGTCACAGTAGTGTGAATTCATTGTTTCATTTACTATACATTATATATAAATTATTCACATAGCAAAATGACTGATCAAGTATTTTACCAACTACAATTTGTTAACATAGTAAAAGCATCCTGATTGGTTGTTAATTAAATCACATTGTTTTAATACCACGTGCTGCAAAGCACCTCAGACACATTAACGAACCATTTGTGGCTCAGAAGCCTCAGTCTGAGTATCACTGCTCTGGGGAACTCCTCCACATTGGGAGAATTCCCTTTAGCAGACTTGCATTTGGTTTCTGCTTCCTTTACTAAGCAGTGCAAGCATTGACTGTGGCCCCTTAACCCTTTGTGAGGTTTCTTCATTAACATTTTTGATATACCAAATTATGCTGACTTAATATACACATGGAAGTCTTCAGGAAAAAAAGTTTTCAATGATCACAATACAACTAGTTATAAATATCTAAGGAGCTTGTAGAAAAAGTTATTTTTAGTAACACCTTCTACTGCAACTGTATTTTGTAAAATTATTGATTTAGTGCCACAATACTAGGTTAACTATTCTTTGTAACACTATTTCTGATTACATAATCAAGAGAAACCTTTCAAAATAATGTTTCGAGTATAAATCAGTTTTAATCAGCATCTATATACTTAGACATTGGCACTGATTACTTAGCTCCTTTAATGGCATGTGTAATGGATAACAAGTGTTTTGCTTGATTGCTTCTAGCTTAGCTGATCAGGATTCTATTCATCACTCCTAGCTGTTGGAATCCTGAGACTTCTTGGAGTCCCTGTTCAAAGATCTTGACATCATTTCAACCAAAAATCTGCTGTGCTTTAGAATTTAGTCATAGTCAAAGCTCTACATACTTCATGTGTTCCTCCTAGTTAAAAATGTATTTAAGATGGGTAGTTTTTTTTTTTTTTTTAAACAGATTGAGATGAAGGTAAGCATAGAAAAATGTAAATACAATCCAAGAGAGCATAGATAATAATATGAAGTCAATGGATGCTAAAAATGTATTCAAACTTTAATCTGTCATTCTTAAGCAAAAGCCATATTGGGAAAACAACTGCAGTACTCTTTGATTAAGATTATTTTTTGTCAGCTTAAGAGTAGTTTAAAATCACAACTGAACTAGAGAGCTCTTATCAATTTGATATATCAATTAGAAATATTAATGGGCCAAATTCACTACTGTCAGACTGAAATCAAGAATTGCCTCTTCTTATGCCTTTGGTGATTTATGTCCATTGAGAAAACATTTTTTAGCCTTTTCTCCCAATACATTATGGAACTAAAATGATTAAACAAATTGACACAGATCACTAGAAAAACTCCATTGCGGAAAAAGCATGAAATGAAGTCAGTACCACTTCACTACAAATGTATTCGTGTTGATCCAAAATGATCTTGTGTTGAACAGCAATAAAATAGTGAAATCAGAAAGTATTAAAAGGATAAGAAAAAACCCAACAAAAATAGTATTAGACCCCAGTACTGCAAACGCTTTATGCATGTGAGTAACTTCACACACATGAGCAGTCCCAGGCCTGATCTACACTTAAAAAGTTTAGATCGACATAGCTAAGTTGCTCAGGGCTATGAAAAATCCACACCTTGCCATTTCCATTGACATCACTACAGCTGCTTGTGGAGGGGATGTTCCTCACTGTTGGAAAAAGCCTTTGAAGTTGTTGTCGGCTGTGTCTACACTATAGGGTTATGTCAGCATAACTACAGTGCCATAGCTATATGGGTATACTCCCCATTATAAGACATATCCCTGTTTTACACATTAGGGCTACGGTGGAAGTTTGTTGGAATGAATTTTTAAAAAATTAAGTTTTAAAACCTCTGATTATTGATTTTATACACTGCAGAAATGTATTACTTGGAAGTTAACTATTCATAACAAAACAAAAAACAACACAACTTAAATTCTCAAGCAGTTTGCCTTTTGCTCTTTAATGCTGGAGAAGGTCTTCCTACAACTTCATATTCGTGGCATAAAGTGAAAGCACTTACAGACCAATTCAAGTATTCCTATGACTATTTCCATAATCAGTTGCTGATTTAGCTTTACTTCAGTTTAATTAAGGCATCCCTGAATGACAAAAGAATGTCACTCTTTGATTTTGAATCGTTGTTAAAATATTAAATCCCAAGCACAACAGGAGCCAATGAACATGTGACAGGATATATTTTGTAATCTTGATCTAAACCATACAACTGCAGAAAGGAAACAAAACAGTGTGTTACAAGTGCTCTGTGTGTCAGAAGAGGAAGTCTGACAAAGAGTTTTACCAATTCTATGGTAAAGTGGAACAAATGAAGCCATTTGAATCTTTAAGTGAGAAAGGGAACTCGGCATGTGATTGCACTACTTTCAAGTTTTCTTAGAAGCAAATGTTACTACAAGGAAATTAGAGAGGGTAATATCAGATAAAATCTCTGTAGCAGCTAATTCTAAGGTCAGGGAATTGAAATTTTGGTGGAGAAAACACAGCAAATGAGTTGTTAAGGAACCAAGATTTTGATTCATTGCAAAATGCCTTTTTTTAAAAAAAAAAATAATATATCCATCAACCATCTGGACTTGTTTCTGCACACATTTTTCAAAACATTTACTGAAAACGTTTCATTAGGACTTCTCTAGGATTTGGGTTTGTTTTCAAAATTTTCTTTTTACTTGATTTATTATTCCATTCATTTTGCCTTTTCAAAGAATTTGTACTTAAGATTATTCCAAAAGCTTACTACAAATAAGTGAAAAAATGTTAGGAAAAAAATACAAGACCCCACCAAAAATTTCAGTTCCTCCAAGGCATCCATATTTTTATGTTCATTCATTTATGATTAGACCAGAATCCTTTTCTTTGTACTTTTCCAGAATATTTTTTCTGACTGCATTTCCATTCCATTTGCTGCTTCAAGCAAGTCTGAATGACCTTTTGGGCAAACATCCAAAGAATACTGCACACAGTGTCTCTTAGCAAAAGAAGGATTTACTTTAGCATCTTTGTCTCTTTTCAGTTTAGACAAAGAAAAATTACTGGCTATAAAATGTATTTATAAAAGAAGTGTCAGTAAATCGTTTGTATAAACTTAAACACATGTAAACAGCAATGTAAAGCAATGACAATAAGCTGTTCTAGTAGGAGCTACACTTTCCTTTAATAGACTATTTCCTTAACTCTCCATAAAGTGCCTAATAAGCATGAAGCAGACGTATGGAATATTGCTTCATTGACTTAAGAAAAAATGTTTACATTTTAAACAATGGATTGTTAGGATCAAAGCAAGATATACCTGTACTACCTATAGTTACTAGTTATCTTTACACCAGAAAGAAGAGATAAGAAAGTGAAAGGCCAATGAAACTGCTCTCTCCTGCTACTACTTGGAAATTGCAATAGGCTTCTGGAAAAATTTATACAATGCATAGCAAATACACTATACAGAACATAAGTAGTCTTAGCTCTACAATCTGTTCACTTTAACATTAATGTATTTTGCAACTGAGATGACTATTTGATAACAATTTGCCATACTCTGACAAATTTGTTTCTTACGTTTTATGATAAATCAGAGTCCTACGCTCATTAAAGATGCCAGACTGGTGATACTCAGACTGCAGTGGTTGAGGAGTCAGATTAATGATCAGCATTACCCAAAAGAGTCACAATAGTGTGACTTCACTGCATCATTTACTATAGTATTATATATTCATATTTAAACAGGGTGACAGGGGAAATATTTAGTTTTTTATACCTGTATATATTCTCATAGCAAAAATGACTGAGCAAGGATTATTATTTATTAACTACAATTGGGTAAGTAAAAAAAAAAATAGTAATAGTAAAAGCATCCTGATTTGTTAATAATAAAATCACACAGCATTTTAATATCACATGCTGCAGGAGACACATTAACGAGCCACTTGCAGTTTGCAAGACCCAGTCTGAGTATCGCTGTGCTAGACAGATAATACTGGTTGGAAAAGTCCATTATCCAACCCCCACTCCATCAAAAAAAAGTTTCCAGGGGTGACAGCATACAAATTTCCACATTCTGTCCTGCCCGAACCTGATCTGTACAGACTCCGTCTAGAGATGAGAGGATAGATCAGGCTCCAAGCCCATTCATTCCTTAGTCCCTCTGAAATTTTTAACAAGAGGGCTACTTATGACAGAACTTGTTATATGGACATGAGTCCTGAGTAGACAAAATTCTTTTCAGAGGCTTAAGAGCCTTTTTATGTTAATGACTTTCAGGAAATACCCATACAAGGTGAAATCCAACATACCAGTTTTATATTCAGTTACTGCATTATTTAATTTTGTGACTGGAAGTCCTCCAACAGTGCAGCAGACATATTATAGCTAGTTTCTGGAGCATCCCCTGGCTAGAGTTCCTATACTGTTTATGAAAGTAATACTTTTGGTGAAAGAATTTTTACATGTCCTCTTAAAAATTTTATTTCATTCTAACACCAAATTTTCTCTAAGCCACAGGAAGAAGTTACTAACAAAGGCAGAGCTAGCACACATGAATGGCACAGGAAGTCAACTATAGAGGTCAGAATACTACTTCAAAGTATGGGCTTAGAAGTACATATCCATGAGAACACAATACTATGTCTGACTGTAAAGCTAAAGGTAATTATATATCACATCTAAAAATTAAAAAAAGAAAATGGGAATACAATTACCAGTGTACATTAACAGTCTTACCTGGCATACCATGTATGAGGTCACCACACAGTACAAAGAACTTGGGCTTGGGGTTTAACTGGTTAATGGCTTGCACAGCTTGCTCTGTTAATTTGATCTCCTCTTCCCATTCATCACCTCCATTGTCACAGTCACCAATTGCCCAGGCTTTCATCAGTCCAAACTGAGGATCTGCTCCTTGGATGAAGTAGAAAGGAGCTTTCCATTGACCTTCATCATCTTAAAGAAAAAAATGAATTAGTAAAACCTTAAAGGGAAAGGAAATTTTCCCTATATCGTCAACACTAAGGTGAAGAGTAACTTTCTTTAAATTCTTCAACAAAAAAAACTTCAAAAACGGACTCCAACGAGAAACTGCAGAACTGGAATTAATTTGCAAACGGAACACCATCAAATTAGGCCTGAATAAAGACTGGGAGTCGATGGGTGGGTCATTACACCAAACTAAAAACTATTTCCCCATGCTAATTCCCCCCCCCCCCCGTTACTCACATCTTCTTGTGAACTATTGGACATGTGCCATCCCATTTACCAGTATAAATGTGATTTTTTTTTCCTGCTGATAACAGCCCACTTTGATTTGTCTCATTAGAGTTGGTAAGGCAACCCCATCTTTTCACGTTGTGCGCGCGCGCGCGCGCCTCTCTCCCTCTCCCCGCCCCGTATTTTCTATTCCATGCATCTGATGAAGTGGGTTTTAGCCCACAAAAGCTTATGCCCAAATAAATTTGTTAGTCTCTAAGCTGCCACAAGTACTCTTCATTCTTTTTTCTTTAAATGAAGGTCACTTTAATACAGTAGGCACAATACTTTAATAGAGTAAGCACAAGCATAATATTTCCCTACTACAGATTAGAGCATTTTTATTTATTCTAATTATATAATGCTGACATGTGGCTGTATGATGACTAGAAAAAAGTACCAACAAAGCAAATGCTGCTTAAAACAGCAGGACTACAACATAGCTCATGAGCATGGGAAATAAGAAATTCATTTTCAATTATTGCCTTTTTAATTAAATTAAAAATGCACAACATTTTATGGTGTCAGGAGGAATATACTTAAATTATTACTATGTTAAATGCTTTTTGCTCTTACCCTACAGAGAAAGCTTGAAAAATTCACTTACTAATGCAAAGCTCTTGCTAGCTAGAGACATCTCTTGTATAGGATGCAGGACAACAACCCAGTAGGAATCTCAGCATTCTTTCCTCATTCCCAGCAGGTCTGGGCTGGCCCATGCCAGCTGAATTGTTCTTATGAGGCTTGGGCAGGAACCTTCCTAGGCTCAGGCTGGGACCCTCTCTCCTCACTGGGTCCTAGAGCCTGCACTTCCAGCCTGAGATTGGAAGCTACACTGCCCAAACAGCCCTGCAGCCTGAAGGCCAAGTCAGCTGGCACAGGCCAGCTCCAGGAGTCTAACTGTGGTGGAGACAAACTCATAAGGTCAATTGGCAGTGAGGTCTAGGCACATAACCTCCCACCCCACTTGAACTTTGGGCTGGTAGTTTTAATCCTCTGGCAATTTTTTTTCAAGCCGGCTCTCATACATTTTAGTTTTACTATTTAGATTTACAAAAGGCTCTCCCTACTACCACAACATGGCATTATAGGGAGATCTCATATTACTATGACTGAACTGCTTTTCCTCCTCAAAATGCTACACAACATTTACTAGTATACTATGAAATATTATAAATTTAATTGCATTTTTAAATTAAAATGGTATTTTGTGCAACAGTACCCATGTTTATTTTGTTTGTTTGTTTTTTATTTGCTAGCTTCAGTCATTTACATTGGATCTCAAAGTGGTTAGTGAGAATTAGAAGGGTCAAATGGAAACCTTAATTTAGGATTCTCATAATTGCTCCTGACTGAAGCCTAGAATAAAAATATACGAGCCTGGAGGCAAACTAAAATGTGTACAGCTTCCCTAACACCCTGCTTAAGACCAGAAACTTATGGAGGGGGAAAGAACAGGATTTTTGTAGTTTCAGTTAATTTTTTGTACTTTTGTGCCTCAGATCTCTCAGTAATGGGTACCACAGGAAAAAAAAAAAACAAACAAAAAACACACAAAAAAACCAACACCTTAGATAATGTAGATAGCAAAGCAGGCTAAGAAAAAATTTCTCATTACTCGTCCATGAATAGCTAAGACCATATTCTCCTACAGATAAGAGCATGTGGGTGTCCCAACTTTTCTCTAAACTACAGTATAAACTTTTCAAAAGTATTCTGTTGCTGTCCTGATTGTCTAAAGACATTTCTTTGCATTCCAAGTGTTTGGTTTTGGACTACTGCAGCTGGGTTTCTCCCTTTTATGCTCTTCTTTAAGGTATGTCTGACTAGTCTACACTAGAAGAACTACCATGGCGCAGCTGCACTGAAGCTCTCCTGATCCAGCGCTGTACACACCAGCGTTTAGGTCGGTGTAACTTATTTACATCCCTGAGCGACATAAGTTGTACCAACATAACCTGTAGTGTAGACAAGCCCTTTGTCTTACCTCTTTTAAGTTTTATCCTTGTTTTAATACCTACAATTAAAACATTCACTCATAGCTGCCTGAAGTCCTGGAGCTTGTTTTTATTAAATTCATGATGAAAAACCCACATATTCTACCACTGTAGTACTGCAGAATAAGGAGAACTGTATTTCCACCAGAACTCTCTCTGACCAGGGTTACCACAGTTCCAACTATTATGTTGTGTAGATGCAATAGTGGAATTAAAATATAATAAAAGGCTAGTGTAGAAACATGCTCAGCACCCCTGGAACTACAGATTCAAATGTTATCAAGGTCAGCTCAGAACTTCATCCTTCCATGGTAGCTACATTGATTTCTAGGCAACATACAACAATTCAGTTTTTTCAGATAAAAAGACCTTAAAAATCAAAGACAAAAATGTCAAAAAAATAGGCTCATAAACCCATATTTAGCCAACTAAATAAGTGGCTTGTTTTGGGGATCCTTTAGGAGGGAACACTTAAAAACTAAATTGTTTAACATCGAAACTGAAACACAGACTGGGAAAAGCAACTGCTATTCTTAACGTATGCCATTCCACTTTCCTCTCCTCATCTCATAAAAGAGATGTCAGGATCAGTTCTAAGTTATTAACTGCTGCCATTAGAGCCACATCCCTTTGCCAAACGTAGGTTCCTACGTTACAATTAATTTAAAATGTAATTGTTAAACAAATTTATAGTCAGCTAACGTCATCGTCCTCTCTTGTACATGAATAAGACCTCTAAATCTCATGTCTTACAGGGACTGAAAACCTTTATCCATTAGTTTTTAAATCTGAAATGCAACCTTTCACATTTGCAAATTAGAAAACTCATTCAGATAGATTTTTATTCAGAAAAGTGAAATGATCAATCCATCCATCTGTTCTCTATGGAACCCTTTTGGAACTGGCTGAATGACGCAACATAATTTAGGTTTTATTTAATGTGTCTTGCATGGAAATGAGAAAAAACGACAGTCATAAAAATCAGTTTATGTGCTGCATCGAAGACATTGTTTAGGCAGAGAAATCAACTTAGATTTTTTTAAAGTGAAACGCTATAAAGATGAGTTAAGGAAGCCTGCATCTCTAAGGGTTCTAACTCAGCAGACACGTTCTGTGACTTAGTAAGGAAAAGGACAGTTTGAAAAAGCTACTCACTCAGTTTGGAGGAGTAGGAAGCTTTCCTAGGTCAGGCTGTCTGGTGCTGCTTGCTCCTGCTCAAAGTTTCTCCATTCTGCTACACAATGAAACCAGACCAAATTCCTCTCAGTTTTCACTGCTGCCAGCGAGAACCCTGTAGGCAGCTATGCAACTGATAAGAATCATAGAATCATAGAATATCAGGGTTGGAAGGGACCCCAGAAGGTCATCTAGTCCAACCCCCTGCTCAAAGCAGGACCAAGTCCCAGTTAAATCATCCCAGCCAGGGCTTTGTCAAGCCTGACCTTAAAAACCTCTAAGGAAGGAGATTCTACCACCTCCCTAGGTAACGCATTCCAGTGTTTCACCACCCTCTTAGTGAAAAAGTTTTTCCTAATATCCAATCTAAACCTCCCCCATTGCAACTTGAGACCATTACTCCTCGTTCTGTCATCTGCTACCATTGAGAACAGTCTAGAGCCATCCTCTTTGAAACCCCCTTTCAGGTAGTTGAAAGTCAGTTTCACTGCTGCTCTGGAAAGCTTTGAACACCACAAGCAGCAAGCACTACAGGAGAATACAAAAGTGGAGTCTCTGGGAAGAGTAGAGTATAAGTCACCCCATCAGAAACCCCCATGCAGCAGCCCAGAGGAACAAGGAGGAAGTACTTCTTTTCCAGAAGCTAGAGAAGGCTGAGGGCTTCAATTTTATCAGACACATACTAAACAGAGGTTTACACAAAAATGAACCACCTTAAGGGGTCAAAGAAAGAATCCCAGCACCTACCCCTTTTTCAACAACTTGAGCTACAGAGTTGGCTCATCACCTGATTACTGTTCCCGACAACAAGGACGACTACTTTTTTCATACTAATTGGTCGCTGGCTAGTAAATTTAGTCCTCTACCTTATAGATGTCTGAAAATTCCCATGATTTAAATGTACATGTATTGGTGTGAGTGGTGATATGGGGACAGAGAGACTGTTGGGATACATTAAAAAAAAAAAAGAGAAGGTCAGTATACAGAGATTCTAGGAGAAGCGGCAGAAGAACTTATAATGGAGAAAGGGAAAGACATACGAGAATGCGAACAAACAGAGGAAGGAAAGGATTGCAAATAAACAGAAGAAAAACTGAAATGATGCAGGAAAAAGAAAAAAAAGTTACACCATGACCTATTATAAGAAAAGAAGAAACTGAATGAAGCCAGAAAGGGAAAGAAGATACATCACAACTGATTAAGAGAGCTTTAAATTAGGAATTTGGGGGAGATGGTTGGGAGATGTCGAGGTAATGTCCACGCCGGATTTTAGCATTGAGGGGGAAGAAAACAAAAGCAAGCAAGGATACAGCCGTGCATAGGAGAATGGACATAAGGAGGAAGGGCAGTGTGGATACCAGCCTAATAAGTCATACTGGATATAGAAGGTCTGTGCCTAATCGGGTAAAGATTGTGAGTGAGGCCAAACAGCAAAAATTAAGATGTTTGTACACCAATGCAAGGAGCCTAGGTAACAAAATAGAGGAACTAGAACTACTGGTGCAGGAAGTGAAACCAGATATTATAGGGATAACAGAAACCTGGTGGAATAGTAGTCATGACTGGACTTCAGCTATTGAAGGGTATGTGCTGTTTAGGAAAGACAGAAATAAAGGTAAAGGTGGTGGAGTAGCATTGTATATCAAGGATGAGGTAGAATGTAAAGAAATAAAAAGCGATGCAATGGATAAGAGTTCGTCTGGGCAAAAATCACATTGGGGAAGAAAACTACTAGAGCCTCCCCTGTGATAGTACTTTAAGTGTGCTATCAATTGCTGGGATCTAATTTGACTATGGATAGAGCCCTCTAATGTTTTTAATGAAGGAAATACTAATGGAAATTGCATGATCATGGGAGACTAACTTCCCAGATATAGACTGGAGGATGAGTGCTAGTAACAACAACAACCAACAACAACAGGGCTCAGATTTTCCTAGATGCAATAGCCGATTGATTCCTTCATCAAATAGTTGCTGAAACGACTAGAGAGGATGCCATTTTAGGTTTGGTTTTGGTGAATAGTGAGGACCTCACAGAAGAAATGGTTGTAGGGGACAACCTTGGTTCAAGTGATCATGAGCTAATTCAGTTCAAACTGAACGGAAGGATTAACAAAAATAAATCTGACTTGGGTTTTTGATTTCAAAAAGGGCTGACTTTCAAAAATTAAGGAAATTAGTTAGGGAAGTGGATTGGACTGAAGAATTTATGGATCTAAAGGCAGAAGAGGCCTGGGATTACTTCAAGTAAAAGCTGCAGAAGCTATTGGAAGCCTGATCTCAAGAAAGAGAAAAAAATTCATAGGCAGGAGTTGTAGACCAAGCTGGATGAGAAAGCATCTCAGAGATGTAATTAAGAAAAAGCAGAAAGCATACAGGGAATGGAAGATGGGATGGATCAGCAAGGAAAGCTACCATATTGAGGCCAGAACATGTAGGGATAAAGTGAGACAGGCTAAAAGTCAAGTAGAGTTGGACCTTGCAAAAGGAATTAAAACTAACAGTAAAAGGTTCTATAGCCATATAAATAAGAAGAAAACAAAGAAGGAAGAAGTGGGGCCGCTAAACACTGAGGATGGAGTGGAGGTTAAGGATAATCTAGGCATGGCCCAATATATCTAAACAAATAGTTTGCCTCAGTCTTTAATAAGGCTAAAGAGGATCTTAGGGATAATGGTAGCATGAAAAATGGGAATGAGGATACGGAAGTAGATATTGCCATATCTGAGGTAGAAGCGAAACTTGAACAGCTTAATGGGACTAAATCGGGAAGCCCAGTTAATCTTCATCCAAGAATATTAAAGGAATTGGCACATGAAATTGAAAGCCCATTAGCAAGAATTTTTAATGAATCTTTAAACTCAGGGGTTGTACCGTATGACTGGAGAATTGCTAACATAGTTCCTATTTTTAAGAAAGGAAAAAAAAGTAGTGATCCGGGTAACTACAGGCCTGTTAGTTTGACATCTGTAGTATGCAAGGACTTGAAAAAGCTTTTGAAGGAGAAAGTAGTTAAGGACATTGAGGTCAATGGTAAATGGGACAAAATACATGGTTTTACTAAAGGTAGATTGTGCCAAACCAACCTGATCTCCTTCTTTGAGAATAACAGATTTTTTAGACAAAGGAAATGCAGTGGATCCAATTTACCTAGATTTCAGTAAGGCATTTGATACGGTGCCACATGGGAAATTATTAGTTAAATTGGAAAAGATGGGGATCAATAGGAAAATTGAAAGGTGGATAAGGAATTGTTTAAAAGGGAGACTACAGCGGGTCATACTGAAAGGTGACCTGTCAGACTGGAGGACGTTACCAGTGGAGTTCCTCAGGGATCGGTTTTGGGACCAATCTTTTTATTAGTGACCTTGGCACAAAAAGTGGGAGTGTGCTAATAAAGTCTGCAGATGATACCAAGCTGGGAGGTATTGCCAATTTAGAGAAGGAGCGGGATATCATACAGGAGGATCTGGATGACCTTGTAAACTGGAGTAATAGTAATAGGATGAATAGTGAGAAGTGTAAGGTCATGCATTTAGGGATTAACAGCAAGAATTTTAGTTATAAGCTGGGGAATGCATCAATTAGAAGTAACGGAGGAGGAGAAGGACCTTGGAGTATTGGCTGACCATAGGATGACTATGAGCTGCCAATGTCATATGGCTGTGAAAAAAGCTAATGCAGTTTTGGGATGCATCAGGAGAGATATTTCCAGTAGGGATAAGGAGGTTTTAGTACAGTTATACAAGGCACTGGTAAGACCTCATCTGGAATACTGTGTGCAGTTCTAGTCTCCCATGTTTAAGGAGGATGAATTCAAACTGGAACAAGTACAGAGAAGGGCTACTAGGATGATCCGAGGAATGGAAAACCTGTCTTATAAAAAGACTCAAGGAGCTTGGCTTGTTTAGCCTAACCAAAAGAAGGCTGAGGGGAAGATATGAATGCTCTTATTTAAACTCAGTACCAGCGTGGACACAAGAACAACTGGATATAAAATGGCCATCGGGAATTTTAGACTTTAAATTAGACAAGGTTTCTATCCATCATAGGAGTGAAGTTCTGGAATAGCCTTCCAAGGGAAGCAGTGGGGGCAAAAAGACCTATCTGGCTTTAAGATTAAACTCGGTAAGTTTATAGAGAAGATGGTATGATGGGATAAAGATCAATTAATTGCCAAAATCATGTTAACTATTCATAGTAAATAGGCCCAATGGCCTGTGATGGGATGTTAGATGGGGGTGGGATCCAAGTTACTACAGAGAATTCTTTCCTGGCTATCTAGCTGGTGAATCTTGCCCACATACTCACGGTTCAGCTGGTTGCTATATTTGGGGTCGGGAAGGAATTTTCCTCTAGGGCAGATTGGAAGAGGCCCTGGGGGGGTTTTCGCCTTCCTCTGTAGCATGGGGCACAGGTCACTTGCTGGAGGATTCTCTGCATCTTGAAGTCTTTAAACCATGATTTGAGGACTTCAATAGCTCAAACATAGGTGAGATTCTGTGGCCTGCATTGTGCAGGAGATCAGACTAGATCTGACCTTAATATCTATGAGTCTATGAGTTGTAATAAACAGGGATGGGCAAACAATATTTGGTTACTGTGTAGTTTGATTAATTTTTGTGGCATTGTTGAATAATTTAGTCAATAGCTACATTTTTGTGGTATTAGTTCAGCTACATAGTACACAACAATGAAGATCAGTACATAATACATTCAAGCACTTTTTTCTGCTATTTGGTCAATTCAAGTAGTAAGTTCCTTTTTCCAAAAAAGAAATAGGGCTAATTTACACAGAGCTCCACCGGTTTACTAGTTCTTAATACTGGGTGCAATTTTAAACCAATTTGATTACACTAAATGCAAAAGGCAGTATTTTGGTTTACGATAGCCTTATTATAGTGTAATTTAAATTGATTAGGAACATATTTAAAATAATCCAAGAAAACCACTCTTCACACACAGTTTGCACCAGTTTAGTGTAAACCTCTCCCATGTTTAAGAAGGATGAATTCAGACTGGAACAGGTACAGAGAAGGGCTACTAGGATGATCTGAGGAATGGAAAACCTGTCTTATGAAAGGAGACTCAAGGAGCTTGACTTGTTTAGCCTAACCAAAAGAAGGTTGAGGGGAGATATGATTGCTCCTGTGTGAAGAAAGATTCTTCATAAATCAAATGTTCATGGACAATACTACAATTAAATACTGTATAGCAGTTCTGTTCCTTCAAAACTGCACCAGGCAATGGCTTTTTTGGGAGTGCGCAGTATCTCTAGCAGTTGTTTTAGTCCTCAATGTTAGTGGAGGTCAGGTACATTTGTCATGCCCCTTTGGGTAGGTTATAGAATCACAAACACAATAGTTATTCAAAGGGAGAGCATCAAATGACCACAGAGATTCCACATTAGTGAGCATCCTTTCCATCTTAGTTGATCATCATATAGTTTAGCAGAGTCCAGAGAATTAAACTCTCCATCTCCATGGTGGCTGTAATGCTCCAGTCTCAAATAAGGCCAGTGTCTGAACAATGTACTGAAACATCACTAATTCCCACATGTAGTCATGAGAAACAGATATAACAACTTCTCCACAAACATGTGCCAGGTGCAGCCAAAAAAAAAAAAAAGTGTAAAAGTTTTGAACTGAGTTTTAATCAATAAGGAGGAGGATAAACTTGTTTCTAGAAGCTAGATTATTCTTGGTGTTCCATGTTTTCAGTTTTTACTGATTTTCCCCAATAAATTACCAGGGTTTTTTTTAAATTAAAGGAGTTCAGTTTTAACTGATTTACACCAGTTTAATCAATCCACTCAATATTTTTTTGGGTACTTTTTTGTTAAACACTAATGCTTTAAATGATTGCTGTCCCCTGCAGCTCTGAGATTGAAACAGTTTCTCAATGTAAAACACTGATGGAAGTCAGGAAACAAAAAAAAAAAAACAACCAAACAATGTTAATATTGCAGTATGATTGGTTCACAAGGAGATGCTTCCCGCCTATTTCTTTGCACCCATTTAGTGTGGTGCTGAATATAAATCAATCAATCCTCCACAGATAAAGATAAGGAAAATGTGGGACAAAAATGCAAGAAAATCTGAGCTTAGAAATTTTCAAGAAAAGTGAAGACCGGAGTGAAGAGGATGCACTGTGCTGCAACTACTGCAGCATTGAGGCCAGTGCTCGTGCTGACAGAATAAAGGAGCAAGTCGAAAGCAAGCTACATTTCTTCTTAAAAGAAAAAAGAGTGAGCTTTGGGATAGGTACTCAGTATCAGGAACTTCATCAAGGTTTTAATGAAAGAGCGGACACAGCAGGATTGTGTCAATGAATTTGTGCATGCTTTTTATTTTGCCAGACTACCACTGTTAATTGCAGAGGAGCCCATTGATGAATTTATGCAACTTATAAATATCTGAAAGAAAATGATGCTTTAGTATCTAAACTGATGGAATGAACTGATGGAAATGTGGCGTCTAGTCTGATTTTTGACAAGTCTCCTGATGCTTTGGACCGTCCAATTCTTGGCCTTTTATTTTTTTTATTTCAAAGTGAATTTTGTGCTGATGTCACACTCATTCCCTCTGCTGACACCTGTTTTGTGGACACAGCAGTAACTGACATGTTTGAGATGTACCAACTAACTTGGTAAAACGTGGCCACAACTAACACAGATTCAGCTTCCTACTTGGCTAAGTTTGCATGGGAGATTAAACTTCATCAGAAACCAGAGTTGCTACATATTACCTGTCCTGCTCATCAGATAAACATTGTGCTGTCAGCAGCTACTGCTACAGAAGAAATGAAAGATGTGAAATCTTGCATTATTAGATTTTGAGCCATTTTCGAGCATGCGAACAAGTTGAAGGTTTTGTTTTACTCAGTGCAAGACAAGTGCAGAGGCTGATGGTTCGGGGGCTCAGTGGTACCACAGTTCCAGGTGGCACCTCAGGGGAACCCGTGACAACCGTACCATGCCATCGACTTCTGTGCTGCTGCTGGCAGTAGCTCTGCCTTCAGAGCTGGGCTCCCTACCAGGAGCCACTGCTCTCCAGCTCGGAAGGCAGTGCCGCCAGCAGCAGCAGCACAGAAGTAAGGGTAGCAGTACTGTGACCTGCCCCCACCCCGCTCCTTTTTGGGTCAGGATCCCTACAGTTACAACACCATGAAATTTCAGATTTAAATAGATGAAATCTACAATTTTTAAAATCCTACAGCCATGAAATTGACCCAAGTGAATGGTGAATTTGGTAGGGCCTTAGCTATGGCATTAGGTAAGTATGATCACGTTTTTAAACTGCACTATAAAATTCAAACAAAAAAACACACCTGTTTACACTACACTGTATTGAACAAGCCAAGCATTTAAAAATGTGTGATTTCTTTGGAAAAATTAGCTGTCTAAACTATAGAGGGCTAAGCAGCTTAATTGAAACACTGCAACTGTTCTAGACAATGAGGAATTTGGGGATATAATGTCATGTGTATAAAGGGAATTTGGAGGAAAATGTGTATAAAATAAAAAAAACAAAAACAAAAAACCCCACAAGCCTAAAGTCAATATGGATCCATTTACAACAAAACAGTGTGTAACCTGAGTACCCAAAAAATTCTGGGATAGAATGCAGAAGGAGTGGATTAGCAAAAGAAACAGTAAGAAAAGAAAATGAGGCCAATGGGTAGTGTTTTCATGTTTTTTGAAGAAATATTGTGCTAAAACAACATTACAGGTTAGAGGCATCTCAAAGTAGTTGAGAGATTCGTGAACAGAACAATATCTGTGGAACAAATTAACAAGGACATTTGGGAACCCTAGCCCAAAATGTGAACAAATATTTTTCATTTTCAGATGGAAGAATCTTGGACCTATGGAGCCTGGGATCTGCATTTTCCAGAACTTTATTCATTATTTAAACAATTTTTCCATTGAACTTCAGCCTTTTTCAAAAAAACAGAGCAAGTCTGGAACAAGGAAACATCACAGCTAAAGATGGCAGATAAACACTGAACACAAGTTTGCAAGTCCAAATCAATACTGGTTTCAAAGATTTTATTGGCAGTATTTATTTGAAGAATGCCAAGTTACCAGAGAATATGAGGCAAAAAGAAAACACTTGTAACATCTGATGAAGTGAACTGTAGCTCACGAAAGCTTATGCTCAAATAAATTTGTTAGTCTCTAAGGTGCCACAAGTCCTCCTTTTCTTCTTGCGGATACATACTAACATGGCTGCTACTCTGAAACTTGTATTGAATGTGGTCTGGGACAATTTTCTCATACAACCATATTTCATTAAGTTTTTGGATCTAGTTTTGTTCGGCAATGTTTTCACTGTTACTGGATATTCCTTCACTGAGATTTCACTCTACAGGTAAGGGGGGGAGGGGCGGTCTGTTACCTGTACCAAGAATACCAAGTTCTTTGTTCCAAACCAACAAGCCCATCCGTAACTAATATGTTGCCAGAATGAGCGAACATGTATTTCACAGGCTCAAAATCGGTGATTTTTTAAAATTTGGCAGTAAAATAGACCAAATATTCCCCATGAACACCAAGAAAACAAGAAAAGATAACAAAGTTGCCTGCTGCTTTGTGCCCTTAGCCACCTCAGCAAACCAATTCAAGAACAGGTTTCAGAGTAGCAGCCGTGTAAGTCTGTATTCGCAAAAAGAAAAGGAGTACTTGTGGCACCTTAGAGACTAACAAATTTATTAGTCAATTCAAGAAAATTCAAGAACAAATACACTTGTTTCTACATCTGACTTTCAAAGATATAGTAAATCAATCTTAGTTTATGGCTAGGTTAACAACCCCTGGGAGTGTGTGTAATTATGGAAGCTGACATAACGGTAAGCTAAACTCGTACATTAAATATAAACTGATCACCACCCAGACCGCTTACAAAGAATTAAGCGTTACTAGGAAGCGGTACGAATGGGCCCAGGGGCAGCCAATATTCTCAAACACATCAGCCACGAACTACCGTGGGAGGCAGCTTACTAGACCTAGTGGCCAACTTTATTTCACATTTGATATTAGGGATGGGCGTGAGCGTCTTACAGAGTTATTCGCTCGGGGGGGGGGGGGGGGGCACCGCAGTAAGTGCAGCAGGGCCATGGGGAGTGAAGAGTCATCTTGTCGCGGACAGAAGAGTACTAGCGGCGGAGAGTCCACGGTTGGAGGACACCGCAGCGCGCCGGGCGGGAGCGGAGCTGTGGCGGGCGGGGGCTGCCTGTGACCCCTCCACCATGCCCCACAGCAACGGCGCGACCGACCCCCCCCCCCCCCGCGGTTCGCAGCCGTAACCTTCCGCCCCTCCCCCGCAGCCAACGCGCTCTCCACGACCCTCACCCCCGCCCCGGCTCTCCCAGCCCCCCCGCCGGACGGGGCCCGCGCACCGGCCGCTCCGTTCCCCCCCCCCCCCAAAGCCTGGGAGCGCCCCGCTGAAACCCGCGCGCCCCGCACCAATGTTCCGCCGGGGGCCGAGACCCAGCCGCCTTCCCTTCCCCGTGCTGGGCCGGGCGGCCGCGTACCTTCACGAAAGGCGCTCAGCCGCCTGCCCCGGGCTCTCGGAAACACGTCCCGCTCCTCGGCCATAGCGTCCGCCTAACTGCCGCCGCGTCCCGAAACGCCAGGTGCCAGGCTCGGGAAACGCGGGGGCCGGGCCGGCTAGGAGAGGAGGCGACGCCGCCGCCGCCCGAGGGGCGGGGCCCGAAGAGGGCGCGGGACGGCGCGGGAGAGGGGTCAGCCGGGGCGGGGGAGGCAAAGGGGCGACAGCGGGACGAGCCCCACCTGGCTCCTGGCCGGGAGGGAGGGAGGGAGGCGGGCAAAGGGAGGAATCCAGCCCCTGAGCGGCGGGCGAGGCAGCCCCCCTGGGGCGGGCAGTTTTGATCTTTGACCGAGTGAAAACACCTGCGCCCTGAGCTGACCTCACCAGCGCCCACTTTTGCACCGAGGCGGCCGGAGCGCGGGCCGGCGGTGCCCGTGCCCAGCTGGGCGGCTGGTGTGTGACAGCCACAGCGTGGGCGCGTGAGACAGGAACTGAATCTGCCCCCCCCCCCCCCCCGTGTAGTCTGTTTTTAAATTAAAATATAAAGGGATCTGGAAGTTTCTGTGGTTCTGTCTCCTTATTTATGAAACACAGTGAATCGCTTTCTCCCCGAAAGCACCGGCAGGCAACGTAACAACAATCCCCTCAGCCTCGTGCTTCCTTTAAAACTGGTTGTCAGTTCAGTTCACGGTTCCCTTTTCTCCTAACATTTTTTATTCAAGATGCTATGCAGCTCTACAAAGCATCTGTTTAAATTCTTTTTGTTTTTAAAAACCAAAGGCACAGCCTCTCTCACTGACCCCCCTATCCACCTTGTGCTCTCAGGGACCCCTTTCCAGGATCTGAGGCCTCTGAGAAGTCGTGCTTGTAATGAGAAAAGGAGTACTTGTGGCACCTTAGAGACTAACAAATTTATTAGAGCATAAGCCTTCGTGAGCTAGCTCACGAAAGCTTATGCTCTAATAAATTTGTTAGTCTCTAAGGTGCCACACGTACTCCTTTTCTTTTTGCGAATACAGACTAACACGGCTGCTACTCTGAAACCTATGTTTACACTATGATTGAACACTGAAAGTATAGATATTTAAAAACAAAATTCATGGCAAATTCAGCTAGCATTTCAACTATGAAAATCAACTCTAAAAATAATATTGTGGGGTTTCTTCTTGATATTGTCTTACTGATTCTACACCAAAGTTGCTCAATTTCAAAATAAAAAAAATCCTCCCCACCCCAACCACTGTCCTGCAAAGTCGAAAGCTTATGCTCTAATAAATTTGTTAGTCTCTAAGGTGCCACAAGTACTCCATTTCTTTTTGCAAATACAGACTAACACGGCTGCTACTCTGAAACCTTGCTTGTAATGAGGCCCTCTTGGAGGCCTTAGAAATTGTACAGCACGGTGGACAGCAGCCCCAGTCAGCGTTGCCTCATTTTTCTTGGAGCTCAGCAGCAGCTTAAGTAGCCACACAAAGACTGGGAGGGAGGAGGAGTTCTTTTTGTGTGTGCTGTATCCAAACTGGTGGGAGGTACAGTAAGACATTATCTGCCCTGAAGAGCTTTAGAACATAAATAGACGAGACGGACAAAAGTTGGGAAGGGAAACAAAAGTACAGAAAGGAGAAGTGACTGGTTCAAGGTTATCTAGCAGCATAGCAGCAAAGATAGGAATAGGATCCAGGTCCAGTGCCATATGTAGTAGACTACACACTCTACAGCAGTGGCTCTCAACCTTTCTGGAGTCCAGACTACTGTACCCCTTTCAGGAGTCTGATTTGTCTTGTGTACCCTCCTCCCCAAGTTTCACCTCTCAAAAACTACTTACTTGTAAAATCAGACATAAAAAATACAAAAGTGTCACAGCATACACTTACTGAAAAATTGCTTACTTTTTCATTTTTACCATATAATTATAAAACAACTGGAATATAAATATTGTACTGACATTTCAGTGTATAGTATATAGAGCAGTATAACAATTCAATGTCTGTATGAAGTTTTAGTTTGTACTGACTTCCCTAGTGCTTTTTAATGTAACCAGTTGTAAAACTAGACAAATATCTAGATAAGCTGAAGTACCCCCTGGAAGACCTCTGCATATCCCCAAGGGTACATTTACCCCAGGTTGAGAACACCTGCTCCACAGTATGGATTCTTAACCATTAGAAAGTTGTGGAAAATTCAGTTGCTAATCTTTCCAATATTAATTGCTGCAATGTATAGTTCTATGCACTCCTGAGAGATTTAAATAAATCTAATACAAGTAATTAATTTTTAAAATTTGTCACCTTCTGATGAACAGTAGTTCAAAAATGTATTGAAAGAAAGCTACTTGCCTACTCCCACTGAGGGAAGAAATCAGATTGCAAGTATGGAGGAATACTAAAGGTGAAAAGAACAGGGAGGTCTAGACCTAGGAATTAAAATTACAAAAATAGAGGTGCACATTTGAAGCTAAACCCATTCTAATTTTATACATAGTCATTCTAGTCTATGTGCCATCTGGAATTCAGAGAATCCAGCAAATGCTGGGGGTGTAAACAACACACATAGGATTAACATCTGTTTCTGATGTGTCCTGATATATACAAGTCCTTGAGGGAAGAGTTAGACAAAATAAGGGAAATAAAACTTGATATACAAAGGACCACCTCTTTGTGTTTGTTAAAGGGACAATATGGATTTAGAAGGTTTAGCTAAATAAGGAATATAATAAATACAATCTGATTTTAAAACTATACTATTCAAAACACTATAAACTTGCAGCAGCCCTACAATAAGAAAATGGATTACAGCCCTAACAGTTATAACTAGGGGCCTACTTAGATCATGATTTCACAGGAATGTGAGATACAGGATCATTCACTAAGTTAACCTTCAAAATAAAAATATGTATTAGTCATAAGATATGTTGCAAAACTTGTGATTGCCACAATGCAGAAAACAGTTGTCTATAATCATGCAATATCGTTCCAGTCATCAGTGGATAATTGATTGTGTCTTGTCAAGTTGCATGACGTAGACTAAAGTGAGCACAGCAGTCGTTACAGTAGATTGTTGATTGAGAATGTGTCAAAATTTATGACGATAAGTGAGCACAAGCAGGTTGAGTGAAAGGATTGTTGTTGCAAATAAAGATGGCTGACAAAAAAAAGCAAAGAACATTTCAGCTTTGGTTTGTGTAAAGCAGTACCCATGGAGAACCTTACATGTAGTAAGGTTCAGGTGGTAAATTGTTTTGTTCATCTTACAATGTGACTCTGGATTTGTTCGGAAAAAAAACATAATTGATTGCCATTTTGAGTCTGAATGGCATAATAAAAAGCATGTATAGAGACAAGTCAGAACAAAAAAAAGCAACAGTGTTCACGAAGTTTAAAAGAATGACTGAAAGTAGCCGGGCGGGGGGGGGGGGAGGGAAGACACTACAATGGAGCTAGTGGAGGCTTTTGAGGCTGCCAACGTAACTTATGCGGGAAAAAAATGGATAATCCAAAACTAAGGGAATACTTCAGAAAACATGTAAAAGGCTGGCAGTTTCCAGTGTGCAGACAAAGATCACCAAGATTATCTAACAGAAGTAATGTGAAACGCCTTCAGTTTACAAAATCTGTGCTGGCAGAATATGATTCCATTTCAGTTGTCACTGATGAAGCAACAGATGCATAGGATAAGTCCACACTCCACATTTTATTCACACCTGACAGCTGGAAAGACAGCTGTATCCCATTTTCCTAGCCTGGTTAGCTCAAGTCAGTACATTTTTCAGCTGTATCACAAGCTGTAGTAAAGACTGGTGTAAATTAAGGGTTAGATTTCAACAAGGTCTCAGCATTTCTCTGATAACATAATGTACATGTGCAAAGCTCTCTCTGGTGTACTACAAGGAATGATGCCCAATGCAATTCACGTTACCTCTAATGCACACATTCTTTCAATGTCCAGTGATATCTGGCATACATATTTATCTGTTTCTTCTTTTTTTTTTTTTAAAGAATATTCAAGCATTGTCCAAGCCATAATCTACAATTCAAGGAGTCCATGTGGCTAATCAAAGTGGTAAATTAGTGTCGCTTCCACCTGTGATTACAAGGTAGAATTCATAGTTCAATGCAGTTGCTTACCATGCAAGGAATATTAAATACTACCAACAATTTGTGGCTCAAGAGCTTGAAATCATGCCAATCACACATTCTGTGCTTAAAGTCTCTAATCTGTTAAAACAGAGCAACACTGAAGACCAAGTGAAGGTCATGGCTGAACATGCAATCCAGTTCATGCAATTTCTAACATGGTTTGAAAGTTGGCCACTTTTGATTCACAAAGCATACAACAAACTGATAGATTTGATCATATGGACTGAAGATATGGCATCACAACAACTTCAGACTGCAAAGCTGAAAACAGCCTCAGACAAGAAATGTTCCAGTCAATGGCAGAAGTTAAACCAGTACTCCAGGTACCACCACCTTGGTTTAAACAGCCAGATGCCTACTTTTTGAGTGCTATTCACCTTTTTTAGCTAAATGGGGTGCCTTTTCTGTGTTTTGACCCTGAGCTAACTCAAGCAATTCCTGGATGGGAGAAAGATCATGACAATGAATGTGCTGCTTACTTGACCTTTGTCAAAGAATGTCAGATGCCAGTAAAAGTAACTGAGTTTTAAGACTCTGTTTGTGGTTGGTTTCCAAATATCTACAAGTTGGCAAAATGCTTCCTTACAGTTCCTACCAATTCTGTGGATAAAGAACATGCAATTTCAATGTATTCAGGTATTTACTCCAGACTCCTGGGGGGAAAACTGCATCAAAATATTAAAAATTCTGCAACAAAAACTTCAAATTCTGCATATTTTATTTGTCAAAAAACACAAAATCATACCCATTTCAATTATTTTTGGTAATTTATTTCAAAATACCTGTCAGCAAGTATGTCTAACAATACAGACAAAAAAGATTCAGAAGTTGTTTTTTGACAAACAGATTCCTTACTAGGCATATTAATACAGAACTCTGAGTAATAATTCATTTAAACTACAATACAACTGTATTGAAGCAGTTCAAAGGCTTGGGGTAGTCAGGGGTAATGGAGGAGCTGAGGGAGAGGGAAATAATTACTGGTAAGGAGCTTGGGTGTGAACTTGGAGGGTTGCTGTGTATGGGTGGCAAAGCAGGGAACAGTTCTTTTCGGGGGTGGGGACAGTTAGTGATTTTCCCCCATACAGACCCTAGCTGACCCCTAGCCTCTTCCATTCAGTCAGGCATGTGTCCCCCTTCACTCCCACTCAGAAACCCACTCCCCGCATCCCCATGTGACTCCGCACCCTCTCCCCATGCGTCTCTGGGCCCCTATTCAGACACTCTCTGTCTCTACATAGCTCTGCACTCCCCTCCCCCCTGTGGCCCTGTGTCTTCAATCACATTCAGTCCCTGCTGCAGTTTGTTCTCCCCCACTAGCCCTTACGAGCCCTTGTCTGATCCTCCCTCCCCCCAGCAACCCATGCTGACTGTCTCCCCATAGCCCCTGCCTCCTGACCTGGCCTGCTGTAAAGGCGGCTCTCTTCCCTAGCTGGCTGGGAGCTGCTGCTGTGTTCTATCACCACAGCGCCCTCTAGGGGGCAAAAAGCAGAACAGCAGCAACTTAGCAGAAGCTTTTTTCTGTGCAAAAAATTAAAAATATGCATGGTTCATTAATTACACAAGTATGCAGTGGTGCAGAATTCCCCCAGGACTAACCCCACAGAGAGAGAAGATGTCAATTGCAACTGCTGGTGGATGCTGCATGCCATTTTATGTAGTTAAGCATAAACGTGTATTTCTAAGCTTTATGTACAACTTTGGATATTATACTTTTTAATCAATAATTTAGCAGACTTCCTTATCCAGGGAAAATTACAAAGGTAATAGTAGTACAGTACAATACTTGCATATATACTGTATGAACACATGTGCAAAATTTGCTATTTATGCAGTGACCAATCTGTGAAAAATGTGTGATTTCTCCATGATTAAATTGACCTGTAATTACAACACTTGTGAGGGGATGGTATTTACCAAAAAAAAAAAAAAAAAAAAAAAAAAAGACAAAGTTGATAATGCTTGAAACCTGTTTTGGTGCCATATTGCAGCCACCCACTGCTATCACGATCGTACACTATCCAGGACAGAACCAATCCAGCCAGGTCCTAAGAGATGCATGCCAGCAGACCACCCTAATATTAGGAGGAAAGTAAACTGGGTGATTCAAAACAATGGTGACCACATAAGGTTCATAGATGACTAGAACAGGATGTGCCTAAAGAAAAATGGGATGTGCCAAATCTTGAGGTCTCTATTCAGTTTTTACTAAATCCTTACTCAGGCAAAATTCTCATTGACTTCAGTGGGATCTCAGTGCATGTGTCTGATGGTAAAATTTAGCCCAAAGCATTCTAAATTCTATATTATGAAAGCCTCCTACGTCAGTTTCAAAGGCAGCAGTTTGGCATTTGTTAACTAGGTTGAGCAGGGATCCTCCATCTGATTATGGGAGGGGAAAGTAACTTGGGACATACTAAATAAGTGCAAGTGAGTCATTATGTTGATGCTTATCCTATTCAAAGAAGACAAAGGCAAGAAATAAATCTTTACTAATTCCTGTCCTTTGATAGCAGTGAGCCTTCCATGCTCAAAGGGAGTCAAACAAATATTACTTGTTTTATTAAGCTATGAAAAAATTAAAAATGTTTTGCACCACCCAACTTGAAAAATCTGTTGACCAGAACCAATCTGCTGTTGCTAAGGAGGGGACTAAAGTGACATTGATTGTTTCCACAGTTAAGAATCTACAATGTAATTGATTTTTATCTGACTCATTTAGTGTGGGCAGGCTCCATTTGTTCAAGAAACCTATAATATATTCCTTGAATCATTGTAACTCTGTGAGATATAAAAGTTGATGTAATGTGTTAAATACATTATTTAACTCAATTTGTTTTGCACACTGAATTCCCATTCTTGACACAGATACAGATTCTGTCTAGATATTATCCATGTTTGCAATATTGTAACTGGAGTTTTGAGTAATTAGCAAACCAAGCCCAAGGTGTCTGAAGTTGGCCACCCAAAAAAAAAATGGAGGCATTCCAGCATAGAGGCTACTTCTGAAAATGTTGGTCATAATATTTTAGCATACATAAATTCCTGGTCTTCCTACCACTTATATATGTAAACTTGGGGCCCAGTCCTACAAGACTGAGCACTTCCTGCAATCTTGATTCCAGGGAAGGGTGCTGACCAGCTTACAGGTGGTGTTCAGCACCTCACAGGATTGAGCTCATTTACAGAATCCATTATAACAAAGAAGAGAAAGGACTCACTGCTAACAAATACAAAGGAGATTCTTTGCTAAGTCTGCTGGATATCCTGACTCTTTTGCTCCCTACCTAAAGAGTGCCTTTGTTCCTAGTATTATCACAGGCTTCTCACTAAATCCTTTCCTAGTCTAAGTGGGGTGGGAGTGGGTGCGGGGGAGGAACACATTGACTATACTACTCAGTTAGTTAGCCATGACTACACCATTAGTTAGGCATTAGTTAACATTAATTAGCCATGGTGCAAACCTGATGTCATTAGAAGTATTGAAGAACAACCCAAGGTACCAGGAAAAAAAAATCAGTTAAGTGCCTCACTGCTTTTGGAAAAAAAAAATCACTAGATACCTATCTGTATCTTTAGGTGCCTAAATACCTTTTTAAAAATCAGGCCCCTAAGGGCTACTACTAGGTGGCCCTGGATCAAAACCCCAGATTCAAGTATCCTTAACTTTGGGAAAGATCAGATCCAGATCTGAAGTTTATAGCTTGACCTGTCTAATTTTTAAATCAAGTTAATGTGCAAGGTTAATCTAGCAAAAGAAGAAGATTTAGTTTTGGCTTTTGTATGCATGGTCCATCTCGCTTTCTCAGATTCCTTTCTCCTTTGTTGATAAAAGACATTTTATTGGGGGAAAAATGATTAAAGTGCAGTTGCCATTTCTGAAATGGCAAAAGAAAAAGATTCAAATAATCAGCCCTCAGATCCTTTTTTGGTCTAGACATGTAGAGAAATCCTCTCAGATTGGATAGGATACATTGTTTTATTACAGGTGACCTGCAAAGAGGGCTGAGACTTTTCTTTTTCCCTGCCTCTTCAAAAAGAGGGTTTCTATTTTCCATGGCTTGGTTTTACCTTAGAAATATCATTTATGTTAATTCTAGTCTTTGCTGGAGGACACTTTGCAGGTCACCTGTTTAGACAAATAATTCTGTTTGAGAAGTATATGCATCATTAACATTGTGGGGAGGGATAGCTCAGCAGTTTGAGCACTGGCCAGCTAAACCCAGGATTGCGAGTTCAATCCTTGAGGGGGCCATTTAGGGATCTGGGGCAAAAATTGGGGCTTGGTCCTGCTTTGAGCAAGGGGTTGGACTAGATGACCTCCCGAGGTCCCTTCCAACCCTGATATTCTATGATGCACCAAATTAAGTAAAGAACAGGAGCATTAAAGCACATTCACTGAGGAGGAGTTCTTGCCTTAGTGAGGGCAGAAGAAATGATAGAGGATTCATTTCCTTTCCACTGGACAAAGAGAAAAGGATGCAGAGAGCCTATGCAGACAGGGCAGAGCCCTTACAGGACTGTCCTCTTAGTGACTGGATGCAGTTACAGCCAGGGTGTTGCAGGAAAACTTGGTTCAACCAGCCATATACCCCTTTTGTAGGAGTTGGCCACAAGCACTGCCATGGCTGCTTAGTCTCCCTTTAGGCTGTAGCCTCACCCCTACATTGCAGCAGCAGCTAGAGACAAGCTCTGCTGCTACTTCAAGTTGGGGGGTAGGGAGGGAGGGATTCTGTCCCTCCAACATTTATAGCATTCCCCTCTGCATTGCCCATTTACTCAGGCAGTGTTCTGAATGTGTAACAGCCATTAACATGCTATGTACTTACTTTACCAAGTATTTTATCATCAGTATAACCTATGCTAACAAACAGAACCAATATGTTAATCACTGAACCTCCTGAAACAGAATGCCCATCTATTGAAACATACATATATTTTGCAATGGCTTTTCTATCCTTTAATATATTGGATGTGCTGGATAGCTTGCAGAACAAAATACTTCTCTGTAATTAAAACTGGAAATGAACAAAAGCGACTATTCTGGGAAAATCACAGATTAAATTAAGCACAAATGACCATCTGAGGTCTTTACAACTCAGGTAATGAAGAAAATGAATTAAGAAACTGATGGACTCAGAATGGATAATTGATATTATAAACATTTTAGTTTAATTTACAAAAAATAAGATTGCAGAATTAAATATTACTTGATGTTTTCTGTTCCAGTGTGGACTACCTTCCAACTTTGCTCAAGCTTCTGTTGCAGAGAATTTCAAGCACCCTTTCTATTTCATCAAGGATAAGTCTTAACAAATCTAAGCTTCCATTTTCAATATTATCTTAGTGATAAATAATAGTATTTTGCACTTCTCTAGGTTCCTTCATCCAAAGATCTCAAACTGTGTTACAAACCTTGAATAAAGGGAGACGAGAGAGGAGATCCTTATGCTACATGGAACCCCATAGTGACGCAGTCACACAGGCGAAAGATAACACACAGAGGATAAGTTTCACACAGCAGGCTGATTTATTAATTTAT
This sequence comes from Dermochelys coriacea, assembly GCF_009764565.3. NCBI lineage: Eukaryota > Metazoa > Chordata > Testudines > Dermochelyidae > Dermochelys > Dermochelys coriacea. The sequence goes on from NC_050077.1 coordinate 21,164,750, forward strand.
TTAATAACTGGGGTGAACAGTACCCCAGCCCTACCAGGCAGAAACAATGGTTAAATGCAGGAGGGCATGGCTCTATGCCATAACCTAATAGAGATAAGGCACCCTTGGCTAATGCCTTATTCCATCCAATTGATTCAGACAGATATTTCTATCTTCCACCACCCGCCTTCATACAAGCGAATGAGGATAGAGATGAGGGGTGCCCTGATCTGTGCTAAACTTCCCCTCATCCCATATTTGCCAGAGGCCTCCTTCCCATGTGCCATACTTGGATTTACACCATGAACAGTTCAACTGTCAATTCTCCCAACCTTGTACTGGAATGAGGCAGGAGGATTGGGGGAGAGGGAAGCAACCAGCCAGTATTAAAAGGGCAAAACACCCAACCTTCCCATTTCCCTGGCAGATTGAACCAGCACCTGAGGGAATGACTTCCTCCCTGCTGGCCTGAGACAGCAGGGGCACTTCTCAAAATAGAAGCGTGCAAAACTATATGCACATTTTGCACCACTGATTTAGATGTGATGTTCCACCTTGTATTTAGCTGTGACACTGTAAGTACCTTTCCCAGACTTCAAGAAGAGCTCTGTGTAGCTCAAAAGTTTGTCTCCCTCACCAACAGACATTGGATCAATAAAAGATTTCACCTCACCCACCTTGTCTCTCTTATTCCAGAGTTGCTATATAATGGACTGCACTTGAATTTACAAACTAGTTCCTTGAAAGGGAGTCTGACAATAGAAATATGCTATAGCTTTAGAGAGATTTTTTCTTTAAACAGAATCTTATTTGTTTTTTCAGTCCATCACTCCTAGCAGTGAAATGCCTGCATCCCTTAGCCTAAAAATTGAGCCACTACCAATTGAAGAGAGAGGTCAGGTAATTCACTGTCTCTCATGGAGTCACCTCTCACTGGACACTACTCAGTCATCTCTGCCAGAAATTATGTATCCCTGGAGATCATAAAAAAAACTTGTGAAATTGTTTAGTCTTTGGAAGGCACCAGATTGCAGCAAATGACGGGTGTTTTCAAAATCCACTCTGGGTGGAAATCTGCTGGCTTCCCTGTAATGTCTCCCCCATCCATTCAAGCCACACCAGTTCTATATTCTATTATGTCAATATATTCAGTGGGCCTGCTTGTCTGAAGTTCTGAGCATGCACAATTCTATGGAACATATTTCAGGAATGAAGTATAACCATTTCCTGCAAAGTGCCTTTAATATAAGCTTGCTTGCCGTGTGGCCCTTTCTTGGTTTTAGTTATGAGAAAGCATTTTTCTTTAAATGGGAAAACAAGTGACCAGATTCTCCAGTCTCTTACCCTACCCTCTGTAACACACATATAACCCTTATATAGGGGTTTATCTCAGGCTTACAGCCCATTATTAAGATACTGGCCACATATTAGCTAGTTAGAAATATATATTTTTTCTATTAATTTGTTGAGCTGTTACACTGCTTTTGTACTAACCATAAGTTTCATCTATGTTCACAGGAATGCTAGGCAGAGAGGCCTCCACAGGACATATAAGTGTTCAGATATTAAAGTGATGCATGCTTTGGAAATTCTTAAAATAATTGGACAGCCTGACAAAATGTATCAGACCTGGTTGTTGGTGCTGCCCTAGGAGCTGTAGGCAAAGATGGGATACGAGATCTTCCCACCTCATTGTATGTACTAGAATCCTGTGTATAGTGAAAAAATTCTCAGGCAGCTGGTTTACCCTGACATTTCTCAGATTCTCTCACTATTGCAGTTACACTATTACAGGTTCCCAAATGATAGCAACACACACTTTCTGCTGGTGTTTGTATTACCCTGCGGATTAATGATATCTTTCACAAAAGATTTCTAAAAATCTATAGTGCAAATGTAACATGTCCAAGTGTTAAATGAAGCTGTTATGAAGGAAACAGACTTTAATGTACATGAGGAAAAATAGGCTTTAAATCCCTTTGAATGTCTTCTGTTGCTGAATATAATGGGGGTAATGGGATTTCATCAGTGGATGTTACTTGTCTCCTTATTAGTACATTCCAACCATTGCTGGGAAATGATCACATTCAAAATACTTTCACTATGCAGCAGGCAAGAAACAAATTAAACTCACTCACCAATGCTCCAGATGGGCTCACACCATTAGAGGTATTTTTCACTGTTGTCATTTAGTTGCAAGTATATGTAGCAGGCAGTATATAGAAGTAGTGTTGTCTTAAAGTGAAGGACTGAGTAGGAGAGGAACTCTAGATGCAAAGCTTGCCTGAATTTCAAGTTCACTGTGTGACCCTGAGGAGTGGGGGTGGGGGGCCGGGAAATAAATCACTTTATGTCCTTGTTCCTTAGTCATGCCAGCTGTAAAACCTGATAGGATCCCACTAAAAGCCAAAATCATTTGAGATTGAGAGACCAACCAATTAAAACACACACATAAACCCTGTAGGGCAGGGGTTCTCAATCTTTCTCTTTCTGTTCTCGCCCCCCCCCCCCAACTTGCTATTAAAACTCCATGGCCCACCTGTGCCACAATAGCTGATTTTCTGCATATAAAAGCCAGGGCTGGCATTTGGGGGTAGCAAGCAGGGCAATTGTGTGGGGCCCCATGCTACAAGGGTGCCCACAAAGCTACATTGCTCAGGCTTCAGCCCTGGGTGGTGGGGCTCAGGGACTTGTGCTTCAGCCCCATGCAGTGAGGCTTCAGCTTTCTGCCCTGGGCCCCAGCGAGTAATGCTGGCCCTGCTTGGAGGCCCTCCTGAAACCTGCTTGAGAACTACTGCTGTAGGGTACTAAGTATCCTAAACTCCCTAGCTTTTAGCACCTAGCAGTATGTACTCAGCACCTCATGGGATTGGACCTTATTTTTATGATTTCTCTTTCACTGGGTAAATGTTAGACAACCATTTAAAAGTGTTATCCTGTTGTTGCTGAAAGGTCATGGTCTTCCATTAGTTCTAATATGAAATACTCTGTTTAGAATGGTACAAGTCTATTGTAACACTGCAGTTACAAGTAAAGAGCATCCCTACCTCATTGTGATAGTGGAGTGTTTCCAGAGGGAATCTCTGGCTAATGGGGCTCTGACAAGCATATTCCCACCATGAAGTTTCAGAAGAGAGTTCAGAAATGTGATGCAACTACATTGGGAAACCAAATACCTCACCTCTTGTGGTTTTCAGAGGAGGGGTCAACAAAAATATTACTGCCACCTTTAACATCATGCATTTGAGTGCAATGGGCATCCAGAACTGTATCAGAACTTGACAAAGTTCTTTGAGGAAAATATCTCTGTTGCTGCTATACAAGGAACAAAGCTTTCTAACAAACAAAGTGTATCTATTATGGGTTTTGACTGCTTGAGAAAGGAATGCAGGGGATGAGCGGGTGGAGGTCTGATGTTTATTGTTAGGGAGACAAACATGAAAGAGATATGGAAATGTATGAGATGACAGTGATACAAGCCAACTCAGTATGCATGTTCAAGTTTGGGGGCGAGGAGTTAAGAGTTATCAATGTCTACCATCCTGATGTCAGGCCAACTGATAAAAACAATCTTGTGATAGCATTGGGAAACTATCATCTGTGGAGATTTCAATGCCCAAAGTGAAGTTTTTGCGGGAACAGAATGAATTATTTGAATGGAACTTTGCTGGATGGCATTATTGCTGACAATGATTGAGTTGTCTTGAATGATGGCACTATGACTTATATGTCAAGATAACATGGAACACAGTCAGCATTAGATACAACTCTGGTGACCAGCAGCATGTCCATGAGCTGCACATGGAATGTTTTGGAGGATGCTGGAAGTGATCACTGATCTGTACTCACTTGTTGGAATAGGAAGATAGTCAGCTTTCAGTTGATAAATAGGAGGTAAAGCTTTCATAAAGTGATTAGTCCTATTTTAAAGTTGAGAATGTTATTCCTCAAACACCTATGAAATTTAACCTTGAAAAAGACCTAATTCTTTTTAATCTGCTGTGCAGAAAAAACAGTAAAAAAAGAGCATCCCAAAAGGAAGAAATGGGTCCCATGCTGGACTGATACTGGCATGAAAAAAATCTTAAAGAAAGGAATCAAATTTGATTGGAAGTTGAACAGACCCTGGAGATGAAAGGGACAGTTGAAAATGAAATGAAGCCTCAAAAGAGGTCACTGTGAAAATAGATGAAGGCAGTAGAAAGAGATTTGTAAAGGGCTGGATCCTCAGATTAAAATTTGATTTGTGGATTATACTGAAGTGAACTGAGAACAAACAAACAGACTAAGGTTTTCAATTTTAAAAAACCCCACCAAAATCCCCAAAAGTGGAGGTGTTCTGGAATTAGATGACAAAAAGTCTGCAAATATGCTGGTCGAACATTACACCAAGACTAGTAGGCTCATGTATAACGATAAGGATAGGGCCATTGCAAAATATGACACATGAATTATTCAGGAGGAAAGATGGAGAATTAAATGTGCACACATATCTGAGTACCATGGCTTTAAAAAGACCTGTCACATGTGAGTTGCAATACTGAAGCTCAAACCACGCAAGTCACGTGGCCTGGACCACCTCTATGACCATGTGATAAAGCACCTTGGGAAGAAAGTTAAAATCATGAGAACATAACAATGGTGATACTGGGTCAGATCAATGATCCATCTAACCCAGTATCTCTGTCTTCCAACAATGGCCTATGCCAGGTGCTTCAAAGGGAATGAACAGAATAGGTAATCAACAAATGATCTATCCTCTGTCAAGGGTAACATTAGCTGGAATAAATGGTCAAAAGATCCTCTCCTACCAAAACATCTCAGAAAATAGCATCCACTATCATGAGATTGCAGATGGGACTCACTGTAAGAATGAAAATCAACAGATGGAACCAAGCTATAAACCACTCTGCAAGATGCATCAGGTGTAGGCTTTAAAACCTGCCCACATTTTAAATGTCATATTGTAAGGAAAGTAAAGGCTTTTGGATTGGACACCTTGGATCAAACACTTAAAAAAAAAAACCTGGATGAGATGCCAAATTCATTCTTGAAATTCTTGGCTTGATATGATTATTGCAGAACAAGACAACAAAAAACAATTCTACAGTCTATTCCGATGCAGACCTCATATTTACCACAATGGGATAATAACTCCTGGATGGACTGCAGGACCAAGACAATGTATTATACTTGGATTCTTTGCAGCCAAAAAAGGTCACTCTTAATAATGGTATTCTGCTCCCAATGACAAATCAGGGGTATGAATTGTGACTCTCTCAGTTTCTCCCCAGCAGACCGTATTAGAGGAAGACATCCAAATAATTTAGGATTGCTCAGAATGACAGTCTATGCTGTCTCTGTAAATCAAACTCCATTCTCTTTGTTTGTTTTACTAATAGAATACCATCAATATGCATGGAGATATTTTAAAGATCATGTTCTGGCCTCTCTATGATGAGCAGTGCAAGGGGGATTTGTGGAGTGGTGGCAAACATGACAAGGGCCTCTCAGGCATTTGGGCAAATGCAGAGTGTGACTAAGATTACCGTGGGAAGAAGACATGGCTGAGAGCTCTATACACCTGCTGCTGAAAGGTGAAGCATTTGCATCTCCGAGCATCTGTTTCCAAATTCTGAGATGTACAGAAGGTCAGTAGAGCCCTGACCACATCACCACCCAGCTGTCCACAGTCTGCAGAACTACTTGGTGTAATAGAGCTCTTTAATTGTCAAGGTTTGGCTAATGTCAGCATTTATGTGGCCTGCTAGGCAGCAGAAATTTCTCCCTCCCCTGCTTTTTCTGGGGTGCCTGCATTTGACAGAATAGATCTTTATCTATGATGGGGTTTGGTTCTTTGATTCCTCTCAACCATTCCCGTTAGTGAGTATGCTGTATTAGATTTCCTGTGCAATGCGTCCTCAAGTCTTATGTTCCCAGTCTCCTGTCAGTGTCAAGATGTGCAAATAGGGGGTGCGGGGGGAAGAGAGGAAAGCCAACGGGGTTTGTTTCCAATGCAATTTAAAAAATGTGGCACCAAGTCTCAGAGCCCAGATCAGCTGATTCGGGCTCAGGCTGCAGGACTACAAAATTGCCATGTAGCAATTTGGGCTCAGGAGCCCAAAACAGCTAAACTGCAACTTTATAGCCCTGCAGCCTGATCTCTGCAAACCTGAATCATCTGGCCATGGCTCTTTCATAGCAGTGTGGACACAAAAATTCTGGCTTCTCAGTGACATTTCTAGGATTTAACATTTTGGGTGGAAGATGGAATTGTAATGATTTTTCCTATGGAATTGGAGTTCTGCACTAGAGATGAGACATTTTAGAATTGTATTTTAGTAACATGTCAGGGCCCTCATTTCATAATTCAGGGACTAAAATACCCATTAGCCAAGCAGAACTCCTGTTGATGTCAATGGAATTTTCAGGCATGGAGTAGGCGGAAGTATATGGCCCTAAATATTAACAATAATCCTTGGTAAATGAATTGAAAATATGTGCAGTGCATTCTGCTTCTGGTTCCTGGATTGTGGCCACTCAATAATGTGTTACTTTGACAAGAGATGCAGAGGGAAGGAGGGGAGCGCGTGGGGAAGAACAGGGGGAAACATAGCTCTTCCATAAAAGTGGTATCTGTCTCAGAAGATATTTCTCTGAAGTTTTCACAAGCTCCCTAAAGCTAAAACTAATACTCACACATTATGACACAAATATGGAGTTGCCTTTAATAATTTATCAGTATTATGCACTGATCCGTTTATTGTGATGTTTACTGTAAGCATATATTGAGTTAATTCAGTAGCAGGATTCTCAGAAAGGGGTGGTGATAGATCCTGAAGTACACTGTTCAAGCAAACACTAAAGCTAGACATTGCTAGAGCCATTCACTTTGCTGTGTTACCGCCAACACCCTGCTGAGATCACTGGGCTAGTTCAAGAGGTGGAGCCTGAATTTGTGGAGACAGAAGAACCAAAATCCCAAGAAAGTAGGACTAAGGATTTCTGGCTGGATACAAGTGACTGTCTCTTTAGGGAGGGACAGTTACTGTTGTGGAAAAGAAGAGACTGACTGACACACACAAGCAGCTAGGTCTGCCACACCACCTTCACAGGATACTAGGTCTTTAGTTAAGGTAGACATGCAAATACACCTTTTGTTGTTTTAAAATCCTCTCTCTCATGTTACACTTTGTTCCTACTGTTAAGATTAACCAGTATTTTGGTTAGAGAAGGCTGGCTGATCATTGTATATACTACTGGACACAAGATCCTGAAGGGGAGACCTGCAGATACTCAGCATAGCCAGATCTGTTGGGTAAGATGGTAGCCTAGAACCCAGTCTAAGAGGGGGGATAACTATGTGAATCCAACCCAGTAGAGGTAAAGGCATGAGACCCGATACCTGTGAGGGTGTGCTTTGAAAGATCAGAGAGGGTTCAGAGGTGGAGCTATCCTTGGAATTCACAAAAAGAAAAGGAGTACTTGTGGCACCTTAGAGACTAACAAATTTATTTGAGCATAAGCTTTCATGAGCTACAGCTCCGATGAAGTGAGCCATAGCTCACGAAAGCTTATGCTCAAATAAATTTGTTAGTCTCTAAGGTGCCACAAGTACTCCTTTTCTTTTTGTGAATACAGACTAACACGGCTGCTACTCTGAAACCTATCCTTGGAATTGTGACAGATTGATTAAGCGCATTCAGAATAGAAGCTGGAGCAATTAAACCTAGGCACTTGGACTGTATAGTCATTTACAGGGTAAACTATTTGGATGAACAACACAGTAACATCCTAAAAATAGTGAACAGCATGATCAACATTTTTGCTGAACACAGTGGGATGGATTCATCAGCCACAATAATTTCTTTGATTAACTTTGTGTTGAAATTTCATAAACAGAGAAGTACAACAGTCATACTGTATAATTATTACAGTATGAAACAGGCATGAATTAGAACAAGATACTTTTTGTCAGTGGGCAAGTAAATTCAGAGGGTCAGGAAATATTCCCACACCAGGTGCTAGGAATTATGTGCCTACACTCTATTGCAGTACAGAGCACAGGCTGACTATTAATACATTTATAGCCGAACAAGGTATGGAGGGAATATTTAAAATGTTTAATTATTCAGATAAAGGAACTAATTGATTGTTTTCAGAGTAGCAGCCGTGTTAGTCTGTATTTGCAAAAAGAAAAGGAGAACTTGTGGCACCTTAGAGACTAAAATTTATTTGAGCATAAACTTTCGTGAGCTTCAGCTCACTTCATTGGATGCTTCTCTTGCAGTTCTATCGGTGTTTCTAAACTTAAGAAATGCTTAGGGTGGTATAAGTATATAGGAGAAAGTTATGAAAAAGAAAATTTACAGCAGGAAAAAATTCTTAATGACTTACATTATGATGTATACGATGTCATTAGGAACTACAAGCTCATAAAGCATGAGCTAACCCTAAGCATTTAAGGCTGTAGAAAAAAGCCAGATAAGTCCATGTTTTTCTTAGAGTATTGGTTGGTGGCATTTGGGCATTAATCTCCCTTATCAGAGCTTTTGTGAAGGTAGCAAAACCAAACAATTTATACTTTGTTGATGTTAAGGTCAGCAGATAATTTTTGTTATTAAGTCTGTGGCAAAGACAGAAGTTGAAAATAAAAATTATTAGTTCTGTAGAGATCCATTTCCTATAAATCATTTTTTTGTATTCACCTCATGGCATTTACAGTTAAAGTGTATTTTTTCAGATAGCCGATGCCTCAGGTTCAGCCACTGATACTGCATTGCTACACTTAGACTCTAAAAATATTGAGTTTTTAGGCATTAACTAAGAACCACCTCCCTCTTTTTCCTCATTATTTCACCCTGGGCTGAGATGATCACGGTGTTTCCATTGAATGCAGCTGATGAGGGAGTTAGATTTGTAACCCACTGAATGCCTTAAAGAGAAAGACCTTCTTGAATATGACCTGGTACTGAGTGGACAGCTGGGGTGCACAGAAAATTGGTCTGATGCATGTCAGTTTCAAGACAACTACACCCGTATTCCCCTACCAGAGTCCAGCAAGGGCACCCACTTCAGGTTTCTGGCTCCTAGCAGTCACTCTCTTAGGCAGAGACCCACATCTCATTTCCTCCTAACAGGAAATTTTAAGGCTGCACCACTCCCTGCCTTTCTCTGTGATATCCCCAGCAAGCCAGACTGCTTAGAAAGGCCAGCACCTGTGCTTTGCTTTCTCTCTGAGGCCTACAGTTATAAGTTACTGCATAGATCCTTTTAATCAAGCACATTTATTCTTAAGGTAAAAGTATTCCAGAGAAAACATAAGAACAATAAAAGAACCTACATGCATGCTAAAAAGTTTACTAGACGTAACTCCCAACTCCAACCTAGGGGGTCTTGTAATTTTTAGTCCTTCCAACCCACAACTGACTTTTCCCTGTGATTACAGGTTCATCCATCTTAGATCCTGAACCAGACTGAAATCCCTGATTCAGTTTAAGACCAGCCTATTTATCCAAAAGTCCTTTCTTTGTCTGTTGATCTCTGGAGAATCCAGAGTCAACCAGAATATGTGAGCCTTCTCAAGAAGTGGTACCTCTCTGGAGAGGTTATAACCTTAATCATTCCCTATTGTTTTTATTTCCTGGAGGTGATATTGGCCAACATGTAAAATAGTTATTTTCTCTGGGATAAATGTGATGCAATAAGTAGAGATTTTGCTATACCACTTGTAGAACTGGATTTAACAGTTAATCTTTCTCTTTCAGTAGGAATCAGGATATATCAAATTTACTATGCAATTTTTTAATTTCAGTGTGTAATATATATACACATTATCAGTAGTGTATAATGTATTCATTTCTGAATTTCAAATTGCACAGCACGTTGTCTTCACCAGTACTCAAGCACTTTTAAACCTGATCTAACATGACACTATAGTGCTCGACTATTTCCAGTAAAAATGTCAAGGAATTCTCATTTGAATCCATTCTTTAGAATACCTCTGCTGAGCCACTAGCAATATAGCATTAGGGTGACCAGAAGTCCCTGTTTTATAGCAACAGTCTCACTATTTGGGACTTTGTCTTATATAGGTGCCAACTCCTGTTCCAAGTTTTCACACTTGCTATCCAGTCCCCTATGTAGCATGCATAATTACACCTAGATGATGTCCAAGATGGGCATCATCATATTTTCTCCTGGAACATAGTGATGGGGAAGCTGGTATTGTATTAGCTCCCCCCAGAAAACTGAAGCTAAAGAAATGGTCAAATTAAATTAGAAGTCAGATTCATTTAGAAATATTTTCAGATAATCTGGAGTCAAACAGTTTAAATATTAGTACAGTACACAGGTGGTAAATAATGTAGTATAAATTGAATAATCATATAAACTGGATGTTTATATAGCTCAGATAATCTTTAGTGGGCATGGACAATCTTGTCTGTCCCACATGTAACTGTGTTCATCACATTAGTTTGACTTTACATACATGTGTTCAACTACAGTGTTTGCTGAATCATCTGTCAACAGCAACATGAGACTACATCATTTTGAGGGTTTTATGGGCCTTAAATAGTGCATAGGTATAGTGCTGCCTCTTTTCATGGGGGTGAAATCCAATCCTACTGCAGGGCTTTGCAAGCTGCTTTTGCTGGACATGTACTGAGAGGGCCCTTCTACTTTAAGACATTAACCACTGAATCCTATACAGCAGGCTAACAGGGTGGCACTCACCTCTCATGAACACCCCTTCTGGTCAGGTGTGTCTGCAGTCTACAGTCCCTGCCCTGGTATCAGGTCATACCCCAGGGCTTCCACCCTGCAGGCAATGGTTTTACCCTCTTGGTCTGTTCTGGCCTCAGCTCTCCAGCTGTGCCAATACATAGTTCAAATCCCCTTCTGGGTATTTATCACTGTCTGACTGTAGGCCACTTCACCCAAGAGCCTATGGTGGGAGGGAAGAGACCCAGGCCCACCCACTACTCAAAGGCCCCACCAGGGACCCTAAAAATAGTAGGCACATGCCATTGTATCCCTTTAGTATAACTGCTTTCAGCTCTCTAGGCTACTTCCCCACAACCACAGCTTTGACTGATGCTGCACCCTTACCATAGGGCTCTCCTTCATTCAGGCCCAGCAGACAGCAAGGAGCTCATTCTTCCTTCCCTAATCCCTGCCAGCATTGAACTGTCCATGGTACAGCCATTCCCTTCCCAGAGCACCCTTTGTACTCCTCTGGCTCCAGCAAGGAACTGATTGGATTCAGTTCTGCAGTTCCTTTTAATATGGCTCTCCTGGGCCCTGATTGGCTGCTCCCTGTAGCCTCTCTGATTGGCTAGCCCTTTGCAGCCTCTCTAGGCCACTTGGAGGACATAGCACCATTGCTCCTTTCCAGGGACGGGTGTGGCAGGACCCAGAGGTCTCCAGCAGGGGGCCCCGGGCCTAGCCCATGACAAGTAGGCTTGATATGTGATATGATATTTGAAATCCACATAAAATTGTAAATAAAGACAAGACACTTGTGTTGTAAAAGGTTGGAATGCCTTAACTTGGAGAAACATCTGTTGCTTAGCTGTTGGCTAAAATAATAATATAATAAACAAACTGATAGTAGAACTTCCAGTATGTCCTTCAAAGGCAAAAATAAGTCTGTGTGGGGAAACTGAGCTGTTTCTCCCTTACCATTCCTCATTAGGGAATAAGCACCACCTGATTTAATACAAAGCAAGAAACTGATATTTTTTTAATACCGAGAGAGATGGGAGATAGAGATTACTCTTCTGCCTTCTATTAGGTCTTGGTCATTGGATTCTGGTTTAAAAAAAAGTTATGCTACCAATACCAAAGCTTTGATTTCCATATTTTAATATTAACTGAACAGGATAAAAACCAGTTAATCAGAATTTTGTAATTCATGCAGAGACAGGATCAAATTCACTCCTGGTGAAAGGGTGTGCTAATCCCATTTAATCAATTAAAATTGCACCCATTTTTATTTGCCCCACTGTTTGCCTTTTTCTTCTCTTATGAATATAATTGTTTTGGAAGCATCCAGCAATTTGCCCAATACAGTGCCTTAGTAACTAATTATACCTTTTGAAAGGTGGTTCTTTACAAAACAAATATGTTAATATTAATTACAGCGGCTGGATAATTGTACAGGAGTGTTGTAAGCCTTTGGACCTTTGGAAAGATTTCTGAAGCAATGGTGCAAGTTGCTCCCACATTGCCCCATTAAAGTGCCTTCAATCAGACCGGGGAATAATTACTTTTAGAGATGAAGTTTAGCTGCTTTTCTTTAGCTATTTAGTCTTTGCTGTCTGCTGACACTACCAACAAGAAAAGAGTACACGGCTGCTACTCTGAAAACTACCAACAAGGATATTGATAACTGCCAGTTGTGGTAGTAGTTTTGTTTGGGGAATCATTTTTTTTTAAGTTGTGAAAGTTTGAATTATGCAAAAATAGTAAAGTTCTTAATATTCAAAACTATGAAAAGTCTGACAGGCAAAGTAAATACTCTCCAACCTTGAAATAGTTTGTGAAACTATAGAAGTTTCCATTACTTTTCAGAATCTTGGTTTCCTTAAGAGATTTGTGTTATCTCTAGGATACTTCTGATACAGCCTATGATGCAAAGACTGATATAGTAAGTATTTATCTTTGAGATAAGAAAAACTGGTATCTGTCTACAAATCCTATGTAAACAGCAAAAGTGCAAGTTAGGACTCAACTTGGATGAGTCTTTCTAAACCTTTGAATAATAAACATTATCCGGACAAGCAGGGTCGTATCATTTTATATATATCCTCTTTAAAATGACACAGACAGATAGATGTATGAAGGGCTTTTTCATTGGAAGAACACTGTATGTTTATTTATATATTCATTTTTATATTTGCTGCTAATCAAGTGTGTAAAGTATTGTTTGTTTGCTATGGGTGTCATTTCTGCAAATATGTGCCTATACACTTAATAAAAAAAGTGAACTGATATACTTGCTTTGGTGAGCACCATGGTGTGTGTAGGAGGAGCTGAGAGGGGCCAGCTGGATCTATCCATCTAGCTAAGCATTTATACCATGCTCATCACCATGGTATCAGAGCACCTTACAAATTCTCAGAGTAAATACAATAAAGGATCTCTAGCTTTCTGTCCAACTCCCAGGGAAGATGGCTTCATTATTTTTGTTAGTATTATTATGGAAAGTACAGATTACAGTAATGGGTTTTACATTTCAGTCCCAAGGAGGATTTATGATTTTTCTAATATCTTAAGGGAGTGAATTACCTAGCCATGGGCCAGTTACTGAGAATACTCTCCCTGTCATTGAAATGAAGGTAACTGTCCCATTGTTCCAGTGTAATGTAACTGTAGTGGTAGATCCTGATTTTAGAGAGTGAAACAGTCTCTCTGCTCTCAGAACCATCTAGTTAGGGTGCAGAAAAATGGCTCAGGATGGCTGAAAGGTTGCAGGGGTGCTAACAAGTATGGTGGAACACACTACTGATTTTTTTATATTGGTTTCACTGCTAGTGCATGATGCACTCCTGAGCATATGAGCTAGTGAGCTGTGTGTGAGGTCAAATCACCAGGCTATAAGACCATGCCTCCTTGGGTATGCTGATAGACATGATATCCTGGCCTCTCTGTTAATACTCTGTTGAGCACTAGCTATCTTGCATTGGAATGTAAGGTATCTGGATAATAAAAGGCTCCTTCCACCACCTCCTGCCCCAAAGGCATCCATCCAGCACAGGTCAGAAAGTGGCCCTTAGTTTTAACTTCAGCCACATTTTGTTTTTTTCACCTTTTATTTAACCTCTTCTGTCTCTAGCCTCTGTCCTTTTGTGTTTATAGGCAGGGAGCCATCTTTAGCACCATTTTGCTCACAATGAATAGCACCTTCCTTCTAAAGTAGTCCCATTGAAACTAATGAAACTCCATGTGGAGTTAAGAACTATTCAGTGTGAGAATGGGTATCACACTGTGACCCCGAAGGTGAAATCTTGGCCCTATTGAAGTCAATGGCAAAACTCCCATTGATTTTTAAACCTGGGAAATCATATTTAAAGGCTGCACAGGTGTACATAAATTACAAAATTGTCTCTTTACCAGCCAGGTTTTTGTCAGGCATGTGGGAGTGAATGACAGACTAACTCCCACATTCACCCAACAAGATTGGGAGTTGCCCTTTAAAAAAAATTAAATTACAGCTGCCCCTATAGAATATGATTTCCATATAAGCCGGTACCATAATTTTGAGACTATTCAGATGCTCATATAAAATATTCTAAAAATTGTAGATCTTAGTTGCCAGCATGTTGTATTAAGTCTAACTTTGGAGTAGTCTGCAGGAATGTCCTATATATGTGCTAGCTGCCACTACCCTAACGTGTTATTAAAATTAGATGATATTTAGCAGGTTAGAGATAATATGCTGATTTAAGAAAATGTGGCAATACAAGACATCTCAGGATCTGCTTTCAGCACCTTGTCGCATTACTTCTCCCAACTCTCTGATGTGCATTTTACATTACTGTTAAAACCTTTTTATCTCTCCTATTATTTATCAGCTGTGGGAATCACTGCCCTTTCAAAATAAAAATACCTCAAGCAAACCTACTTTGCAAAACCACAAGAAAAAAAGACTACAATGTTTTAATAACAAACATGATTTTCCACAGAGCACTTTATTTACTTAAGACATTTATTCTTCAATGTACTACTATCATGATGCAAAGAGGAGAGAGATTGGAAGGATTTATTTTTGTTCAAACTACAAAGGATTGTACTATCTTGAAAAATACCAAATGATAAATCATATTAACCATATCACAATGCCTTTTTTAGAAAGAAAATATATGAAGCTGCATTTGCATCTTGATCTGTTCATACTTTTTTGGCCAAGCTATTAGTATGCATAGATCATAGATTTTGCCCCACCTGCTATTTTTACCTGGGAGGCAGAAAAGAAAATCCCCCTGGGGTCAATTCCAATACTACTCTATGGATTGACTGTTGAATAAAGTTAAGAAGAGGCTGTTTTTACAGTCTGTCTGGAAAGCTAGTGATATACATGCACGTGCATTCGTGCACACACTCCTCTCCTTTTCAAACTTGGGTGTCTTAATTTAGGTCTCTAAATCCATTATTAGGCTCTTAGGCTACATGACTTTCAGAAGCATGGAGCGCTCAGAATTTCTATTAACTTCAATGTTTGTGAGTCTCAGCTCTCTGAATGAGAGAGTTCCAAACCAACTCCCATTTAAACCAATTCCCATTTAAGTTAATGGAAAGACAATTGTTGACTTCAGGGGACATTGAATCAGACCCTGAGTGTGTAAATTTTGGCAAGCAAATTTGAAATTGTTGGCCACATATTTGCAGCTGATTTCCATGTGAAAAATTGCAGATCCACGGAATAAATTAGTTTATCATAGCTCCGACAGCTTACTTGCTGTATGTCTACTATTCCATCTCTCCTGTGACTTAATTTACCATTCTAAACCTCTGAGTAACTTCAGACTGCTGACATGTTTAAAAATATCAACGTGCCAGCAAAATGTTGCCTTTTCTTTTTTCTAATGTGAAATTCCCCCCCCCCCCCCCAAAAAAACCCCATGACCAGGATGGGCAAGTGGCAACTTTTCTATATATGAAAATATTGTGGCTTTAAAGTTCACTATCTTGTGGGCATGCACCACTAAAAATAGTGGTCTAATTTTTCAAAACAGTGACTCATGATTTTGGTTGCCTGACTTGAGACAGCATTTCAGAAGTGCTGAGCACCTTCTCTCTGAAAATTAGGCTCCTGAAATGTGTCTAAAATTGGTACACCCAATATCATTGGGCACTTTTGAAAATGTAGACCAGCAGCTTTATAACACTGGAAAAAAAAGATACCCAGCTTTCCCCAAGATGCACCACTCACTTGTAGCTCTAGAAAAATCACTGACACAAAGCTGGCAGAGGTGAGATAGCTGCATTCTGCACCAGCTGCCCCCTCCTCTGGCATATGAGGAGAGAAGTAATGTGTCCAGGGTATTCTTGGGGTAGAGAAAAGGCACGCTAGAGTAAAGCTTGGCTACCTGTGATCCTCCACTATCACAAGGTCACTTATAGATCTTAAGCAGTAGCGTGGATCAGCTACTCTCATATTTCAGGGCCAGGCAGCACTGGGTTATGGATTTCTCCGTGCAGTGCACCTTCCACTATGCCTGAGCTGAGCTCACACATGATACAGAATTTCTCCCATTGCCTTTAAATGTGTGACATATTAATGCTATTTTAGTCAATTTAAAAAGGGTTTTATGGCTCCCTCTGAGCACTGCACAGTTGAACTCATGACAATGAAGGCATCTGGCTTTGCAAGTAGAGGAATACAAAATCCAGTCCTAATTTCTTTTTGAAGAGTTTCTAAAACATTCCTAATTTTTTTTTTCAGTAACCAGTGGCATGTCCAGAATACATGATGGTGTGGTGTGCTATAAAGGTTCTATTGTCATGAGTATGGAATGATCTGCAGTGGCCACTCTGTTAACTGCCGTAGCCCACAAACCCCAGGGCAAGTTACCCATAGTTCTGAATTCTGTAGACAGCCCTGATTTTTAATGAGCAGAAACGTAAGTTATTTTCATGAAATTGCAAATACTATTATAATTCACGAGCCGTATCAATGCTGCAGAAGTTAGAAATTAACTGACAATTTGCTGTGTTCCAGAGGCAAAGCAATAGCCATGCAATAGACAAACTAGGGCACACCTAGTTTATCAACTATTCTGCTTAAAGCATTTTTGGACTTTTGGCATGTTTCCTTTTCCTGTATATACAGATAACCTGTGCATTGTAAATGGATTCCCTAATATATTTACAAGTATTCAGATTACATTTTAAATTAAACTGAACTTGTAGAAATGAATAATCTAACCTTAAACAACTAGAACTGTCAAGGGTTCTTTATCTCCATTCAAAGAGAGAAAATACCCAAACGTAAGCAACTACTAAACTTACAGTTTTACATTAGGATTGAAAAGGAGAATATCAGGTGTTAAACGTAGTTTCAATATTGTAGAACTGCAGTGAACTGTTTTCCCCGGGTGAGTCAGGAAAACATGGCTTGCATGCTAATTAGCTTTAGCTCATGAAGTGCTTGCCATTGGACTGGCAATATCATTGGTGAGCCCACTGTTACATGCTTGTCATATGAAGCTAATTTAAATAAAATATTAAAAATTGCACTTCTACAGCAGCATGATGCGTAATATTTTCTCAGACCTAGCACATTCTGTTACAATCTCATTATGTGTGTGCAAACGTTTTTTAATGGAAAGGTCCAAAGGAGTTCAAGAGTGGACTTAGACACATGCCCAAGAAAAAATGAAAAAGGAAAGTTAGATTTAGTATCAAATCACAATAGCCAGATTTTCAGACAGTGATGCACTGGTATGATGGTAATCGGGCCATTGTATTTGTTCCTCCTTCTCTTAGTGGAGGAACTGGACATCAGGCAGGGCTCGGGGTGGCATGATGCATCACCATGCAAGCAGAACATTTAGGTATTCCAAAGAAACAAACCAGGTTCAAAAAAATAAAGTAAATCAAGGGACCCACCTTGAGAATTTGTAAACCACCGATCTCCTGCAGTCTCCGTGCTGAACACATTTAGTTCTTGAAGCCTTTCTCTCGTGTCTCAAGCTACCCTCTGGATGCTCCCTAACACATAAATGTCCTCTTTAAAGATCAGTGACCAAAACTGTACTCAGTACTCCAAAAGCAGCATGGCAAAGGACTTGTATAGAGGAATCATCTCCTTTGTTTTCCAAATGTATTAAATCTCTTATCTATACATCCAAGCACCCTGTGATATTATGAGTTATTACTGTCAAGAAGATGGATATTGACGGCTTCATTGCAGTTGCCACATGACACTTCTTCTCACAGAATGCCCCTCACATCAATACTGTCTAGGGATCGAGTACTGTCTGGCTACTGTTGTAGTAATTTTCATGGCTCTGGAATGTCTGTTTAATAATAATGATTAAGGTGCAGGGCATTAATGACTGGTTAGAAGGAACTGATGGCTTATGGCCCTCTACTGAGCCTTTCACCCTAGTCAGTCATTAATCCCAGGGAAATGCCCTGAAGTCAATATTATTATTATAAAATGAAAAATATGAAATATGGATTTTTAAACATGGCAATTGCAATTGGTATGTACACAGCATCGCTAGAGTAGATGCCTATCAAATTGCTCTCAACATTCAGTTTAATTCATAATTATTATTTCTTGCTTGATTTTCAACCTTGCTTTAACCTTACTTCCCCATTGTCAATAAAGGGATGCTGTAGTGATTAGCTCTAACACCTTAGATAGCTAAATACAACATATTATACACATAGTGTTATGAATTAAATTATTTTACATATTTTGTGAGTGGTGCTGACCTGATGCACTTAGAGACCAAATTCTGTTTAGCCATAAAACAAGCACAGCATGGGCAGTGGTATGGCAAACTTCCTCAATGCCTCACCAGCATGGCTCAACCTTGATGCAGACAGGCCATGTTTAATGGTGAGAAAGTCATCCTTTTTCCATGCCCATGTAATACTTAGTTTGACTGCTAGGACTGATAAGGATGTCTGCCAGGAAAAATTATAGTAATATTTTTATTAGATAAGTATATGGAGTGTCCATCACTATAATGTCTGTGGTAACTTGGTGGAAACCATTTGTTGCTGATATAAAGAACATGACTCTACTAACAAACTTCATAACATTTTAATAGATTATGATAATGGTTTTAACATCTACACCATTTATTAATTGTTTGTATAGTGCCTAGAACAACAAGGCTCTGATTGGAGCTAGGTGTTACTGAAATGCCACTGCTACTAACGATGGTTGAATTGTTTGCCTAACTCTTATTGAGAGCTGGCTTTTTACTACTACAGGACTTCCCAACAAGAAGCCTATTATTCTAACAAATTTGGGCTACATCCTGTCATTGATTGGCATCTGAAAAATCTCAGTGACATCAATGGGAGTACTTGGGGCAAGGGGGGAGTCATAGTAGGATCTGACCCTATGTAAAGCCTGATCCTGCAATGGACTACTCATATGGCTAAGGACTATTTGCCTGAGTAAGGCAGCAGAGAGAACCCCATAGGTATGAGTTGGGAAAAAAATTATTCTGAAAGGCTACAAGTTTTCAGCTGTTTTGGAAGCAAGTAATAATATTTACCAGAAAATATTGTGGAAACTATATAAATATTTTTCATTTTAAACCAATATCAATTAACAAAAGGGTTTAAAAAGTGATAGTGTTGTAGTAGGATTTTATGTTTGTAATTTATATAATTTAGAATAAAAAATAAAGAATAATAATGTAGCATGTATTAAATGCATTGCTGTATGATTTCATGAAGTGAGCTGTAGCTCATGAAAGCTTATGCTCAAATAAATTTGTTAGTCTCTAAGGTGCCACAAGTACTCCTTTTCTTTTTGACTCTAAAAATGAGTGAGGCACCTATCAATGGGGACAAGATAGCAGTGATCAAAACCAGCCTGGGATAACTCCCTAAGGAACTTGATGAAAGAATTAGATAAAGAATGAGAAGGACAATTTAAGAAAACAAGCACTCATCAAACAACAATTGATTACAGCATGACGGTGCAAAACTCATTGGTCCTAATGAAGGAAAATCATTATATAAACCGGGTGCCTTGCCATGAAACTTTGGGTTCGTCCTGCCAAGACTTTCCTGGAGCATCATTTCGTGACCAATGGAACCTGGCTCCTCCCTACCCGTGATCAACCTAGCTGGCCACTAGGTTGATCCGGACGCTGGACTGGTAACTATAACATCGACTGGTGGGACTGTGCATGTGTGTGGTGTGATTGAATGCATATGCTAATTGTTGTATTTTTAATAAATGTGGTATATTGCCTTCTCCCCTAAAAAAGATCATGTGTGCTTCTTATAAGCATAACATTTTTGGTGGAGAATACGACCAGGGGTTCTCAAACTGGGGGTCGGGATCCCTCAGGGGCTCACAAGGTTCTTACATGGGGTGTGGAGGGGAGTTGCGAGCTGTTGCCCTTCAACCCAAACCCCACTTTCCCTCCAGCATTTATAATGGTGTTAAATATATAAAAAGTGTTTTTAATTTATAAGGAGGGAGTCGCACTCAGAGGCTTTCTATGTGAAAAGGATCACCAGTACAAAAGTTTGAGAACCACTGTGATAGACTATAGCTTAAAACTGTAAAAGTCTAACAATCTGATCCAAAGTCCATTGAAGTAAATGTAAATCTATTTCCTGACTTCGGTGGGTTTTGGATTAAGCCCTAATGTTGAACAATACTTCCTTTGTCACATAATGGCCCATATTCTACCATAGTTCTATTGTGCAAACTCCCATTGCTTTCAATGAGATATCTGTGTCTGAATAAGGGTAAACTACAGCAACTTCTTGTTTCTTTTATAATATTTATTATACTTAATGATTTCACATTTTGATGATTTACAATTCTTTTTAGCAACTATATTTTGTAATTGAAGTCATTTAAAAATAAATTGTAGAGGGCCCAGTACCATAGGGTCCTGGTCCATGATTAGGGCTCCTAAATGCTACGGCAATACAAAAATAAAATAAAATAAAATAAGGCAGAGCGTGTAATTGGAGTAGAGACTTCAAATTAATGAGTTATAGGCCTGGTCCAAACCCCCGCTTAAGTCAGTGGGAGTGTTTCTGTTGGTTTCAGTGGGCTTTGAATTATGCCTTGTGTTTCCCAGTTCTACTCCCCGGGGCAAATCACTTAGAAGCCGATTCTGATCTCATTTCAGTTAAGCAAGTGGAGTTCCTGGTGTAACTGAGATTAGAATCTGGCCTTAATCCTTCAGGTTTTGCCTTTATTAGAATTTAAAAAATCTTTCCATTGTTATCTCTGGTTCAACTAAATTAGTGTTAACAGCCCAGGTTTGGGTTTAATTTATAGTTTTATTATATCTACATATTTATGGCCCCAATCCTGCAGAGCACGTTAGCACCTGCCTAACAAGTGAAATCAATGGGACCACTCAGGTTTGCAAAGTGACACACCTTCTCAAGTGCTTGGCGGGCCTGGGGCCTCTATCTCTGTATTTGATTATAAAATACGGTACAGCTTCATTTTGTGCAGCATCCTCAGTACAAACTCTACCACAAAGTGCTTTATAGAGTTAAATAATACATAATAGAAGAGAGAAATATAGGCAAGGCAAGAAAGAGATGATTGCTGATGAGATTTGAAAAGAGATGGAGATGAAGATGGAGGTTTTAGGAATTAAATATTAACACCAAAGAAAGCTGGATTTGAATGGAACTGATTGTTTTCCTCTGCTGTGGAATTTCATGGCTTTATTTCCTACCCACTGGCCAGGGATGCCAGGCTTCCTGTCAAAACGCTCAGTAGACTCACTGTACTTAGAGTCTATTTTTAAGAGATGGCAAAGGATCGCAATTAGCTAACTACAGCCCTCTCAGATTCCAAACGTCTGCTTTGTCCTCTGATTCACCTTTCTGCTTACTTACTGACTCTTAACAATTCCCATAGGAAGCTGGCTGAAGCCCTGGAAATGCATCAGCAATCCAGCCCTCTCGCAAAGATGGGAAAGAACCACCACTGAATTGTGACCTGCCACCCTGCACACTGGCTTCAGAGCCCCATCAACAAGCCCCTCTTCCTTAGAGATAACAGCAGAGAGGCCCTGGTGATGCAATCTGAGATATAGGAAGAGGAGATGGGAAGCTGCTTTAAAACACAGCCCACAGTCTGCTAAGCCACACTTTAGTGGACTTCTCCTAGCATTTGGTTGGCAGCATAGTATTCAGGAAAATGTTCTCACTATTTCTGCAGGTGATTTCCAACCAAGTGGTGGAGAAGAGAAAGCAGAGTAACTAGGATGGAGTGAATCACTGAGAAGTCTTTCCTAGGATCAAAGGCGTGTTGGGAAGGAAGTTATTTTAATTGTGCATCTGATAGCCTGCAGTGTAAGGATGTCCTCAGGAGCCAGCCTTACTGGCTGACAAAGTACTTTTTTCAATAAATGATACAAGGGAGTTCGGGTCTGAAAGACAAGAAGGTAGGATCATTCCATAGCATAGGTTATGACGAGTACACCGTGTTTACACTTCCTGCCATGTAATAGCCATAGTCTCATACAGGTTTAGATTTTTTCTGGTCTCTATTGCATTCGTTATATAGGTAAGTGAATCTTAAGAGACTGATAAGAGGATTAGGGTGTAAGCAGGGTTTTACATAGTAAACTGTTCTCTTCAAGTATCAGGAAAGTGGCAGCTGCTCTCCCCGCCCTCCAAGTACCATATAATTCCCGCATTTGTTCAAATCCTGCCCCCATTCGGAGGGACGTGGGGTCAGACTCCAAAGGTGCGGAGTAAAAGCAAAGTCAATGCAAACTGGTGCAAAAGGTCGTTGTTCGTCTCCCACGTGGCTCTCCGGGCTCTCCTGAAGAAATGCATCGGGGGGGTAGCACCTCAGCGAGGCTTCTAGCCTCTTCCCAGACACCTGCCTCTAGCATTTCCCAGTCCCCCTTTTCTGTTATTTCCAGAAGGGCTGAGCCGTGTGTCTGATTGTCCCTTTCATCCCCATTGGCACGCTGTCTCCCCAGGTGGCGGGCAGCTCCTCACTCACGGCGGGCAGCGGGGGGTGGGAATGGGCTGGGGAGAAAGACGCCGCAATGTACCGCTCAGGGCTTCGGAAGGGAGGGGGAGGAGCAGCTACTGCACCTTGGCTCGTGTGGGAAACCCCCTCCTCGCAAAGGACCCTGCTGTAGGACCCAAGGGCGGGGAGCAGCGGCCAGCTACAGCGGAAGGGGGCTGCTCTGGCTGTGCGCGTTGGTGCCGCCAGCCTCGGAGGCATCGCTGGGGCTCATGTAGGCGGCTTCGCTAGACGGATTTTGCTTTCCAAATCCGCATCTCCCTCGCTCGTACCCGCGCTGCCCGCCAAATCGGATTTTCCCCTTGGTGACAGCGCTCGCCCGTCAGCTGCCTGCTGCAGGGAGCCCGGGCGCCCCGCCGCGCGCTCTCGCGGACGCTGTCAGGATGCACCGGCCCCTCGTCTCCGGTGGGGCTCCACGGGCTCCTCTTCGGAGGGAGAGAGTTTTCTCGTAGGACGGGCCGGGCTTTCTCACAGGGCGCGGGAAGCGGGGGGGGGGGAGGGGGGGCTTCCCCTGGCGCCCGCAGGTTTCACAAGGCTGCGCGAGGAGCTTCTCCCGGCGCCCGCTTCTCCCCTGCTCTGCAGAGCCCGCACCTCACCCCTCCCGCTCGCCCCAGCCCCACCGATCCTTCCCCCCCCCCCCAGCCCTCCTCTCATCTCTGCCCCCTCACTCCCCCGGCCCCCTCCACCCCGCTCCACTCCTCCTCCTCCTCCCCCCTCCTCCCCCTCGCTCCTCTTCTCCCGCACGCTCCGCTCTCGAGTCCACAAGTGCCGCTCACTTCGCTCCGCTCGCTGGGAGCTGCCGGGGCTGGGGGAGCCCGCCAGGCAGGCGGCGGCGGCTCGGCCCCCTGCCCCTGCCCCTGCCCCTGCCCCTGCCCGCGCGGACCAGGCTGCTGCCGGCGCGAGCGGGCTGAGGCAGCGCGTGGCCCCCCGCCCGAGCCCCCTGTATGTTCGGCTCCTGGCGCCGCGCAGCAGCCAGCAGCTCGGGCGGCGGCGGAGGCAGGATGAAGGGCTTCCTCCGGCTGGCCCTCGGCTGCTTGGTGGCCGACCTGCTCACGCTGGTGTGCCGGGCGCAGGAGAAAGCCGGGCAGCACCTGGGCAGCATCGTGGTGCTCTCCGGGGGGAACCACTCCAGCTTTGGGGAGCACGGAGACGCCTCGGAGCCGCCCCCGACCCCGGACTTCTGCCGGGGCTACTTCGACGTGATGGGCCAGTGGGACCCGCCGTTCAACTGCAGCTCGGGGGAGTTCGTCTTCTGCTGCGGCACTTGTGGCTTCAGGTTCTGCTGCAAGTTCAAGAAGACCCGGCTGGATCAAAACACCTGCACGAACTACGAGACGCCGGTGTGGATGAACACGGGGAAGCCTCCTGCCCGCATCGACGACCCCCTGCACGACCCCACCAGGGATAAAACCAACCTCATCGTCTACATCATCTGCGGGGTGGTGGCGGTCATGGTGCTGGTGGGGATCTTCACCAAGCTGGGGCTGGAGAAGGCGCACAGACCGCAGCGGGAGCACATGTCCAGGTAAGGCTCCGCGCCGGGGGCCCCTCCCCTCCCCCCACCCGGAGACTATACCGGCGCCCATGTGTCCCTGCTCAGCAAACAGCTCCCGCCAGCCGGGCTTTGCTGCAGGGCCAGGCTAGACAGACCAACTTTGGAGAGCAGGGCTCCAGGCCTGCGCCCCGCACCCGGCTTCTGACTCCCACGGCCAGCAGCACCAGACAGCGTTCCTGAGACCGCCCAGCCACTAAGCCGTTTTTAACCTGCAGTGCTCGCCTCCCTCCCCTACAAGGGCCAATAACTGTTCTTGGAAATATCGCCTCCAAACAAAAAAAGCCCAAGTCCAGGCACAAATGCGGGGTCTGAATCAGCCTCGGGGGGGGGGGGGGCTGCTGGGTTCCCCCCGTCAAGCCCCTGACAAGGTTTTTACCTCTCAACAGAAGGATGTAAACAAATCCCATCCCTCTCTCCCTCCCTCTCCCACTGCAAAATGGTGTTGACAGGACTTCCCCCCGCCCCCCGCTCTTTGTCCTGAAAATGAGGTTGGAGGGTAGAGAGGGAGAGACCAAAATTGTCCTATTGTAGAAAGATTCTAACGTTTAATGTAACCCAGCTGCCTGCATATCAAGCCTTTTCCCCCCAGTTGCTACAGAGGCAAACTGTAACCAAATATGGAATGTAAAGGTCTTTATTGTGTGTGTTACACTCTGTGTGTCCACAATGCAATGGCTGGGTTACATCAAAGAGAACCTCCCCTACCTAGAGTGAGGCATCCTGTGTACTTGTCTCTCCAGGGACTGGCTGCCTGCTGGTGGGCAGCTCAGGACACAGCCCAATTGCTCTAACATCATACTCCAGCACCCAGATTGTCACGGCCCTTCAGAATCAAGGGATAACATATTTGTCCAGTTTTCAGTCTGCCTGATTCATTATGCTAAGCCCAGACACAGGAAAGCAAAACAGATGGGGAAAGACCGTTGCAGATTTTTTAAAAAAAGGCAAATAGCGCCATTAAAGAGTCTAAATTGATTCCAGCATCTTGGTCAACTTTGGAAATGAAATACAATTGCAAGGACCCATTCTACTAGACATGCAGCATGGCAGAAGGTTTTCTATCTCCCTGACTGATGGTTGATAGAAATGGAGTAATTCACAGTCAGAGCTTTAAAGCTTGACTCAAGAGTCACCCTTGGAAAGATAGTTCATGACATCGACAACACCTGGAGCCTTATTACTTGTCCAAGTTTCTGTATTGCTTTGTGATTAACTGCCTTCCCTGAAATGAACAGGGAAGCCACCAAAAATAGTGCTGCAAATGCATCACCAGTTCACTAGCAATTATTTACTATTTATATCCTGGCTGATATGGATTCATTTTTACTACTGAGGAACAAAGCAGACTATAGAATTTTTAGTCAACTCAACACTGTGTGTCTGTGGTAATTCTGGAGAGACTGTCTTTTTGTTAAGCAGGGTATAAATAGTAAGACATTTTGAGAATCCTGACCCACGAAATTGATAAAAAGAATACATGAATCCTAAAAAAAACCCATAAACCCTACTCTGGATCTGTTAGCCAAAGCTTTGGTAAAATAGCTTTATTCCCATCTGCTCATTCCATTTCTGTAGTGTTTACATGCAGGTAAAACAGCAGGTGAGTTTAGACACTTCATTTGCAAAAAAACAAACAACCAAACACATGACAGAGAGACGATGAAAACAGTGCATCCATCTCTGTTCAGCTCTGGTTAGATCAGTCAGTCACATTTCCAGTAGTAGAAATATTTGGTTTAAAAAATGTCTAAAAGGATATATCTATCTTCTCTCTATCAGATACAGGTATGAAGGGTTCTGAAACGATATTTCTATCCCTAAGCCTATGGATACAGAATGATAGGGGATGGAATATCATTCTAAGCCCCTTCGGACCTGTATCTATATAGATTAGATTGCTGAAGTGGGGCTCAGAAAGGATAGCTGTTGCCCTGATTAGTTAATATTGTTGAAACTCATGTACTTTTTTATTCATAGATCTCTTACGGTAGGATTATTTCAGAGATTGTAGGAACCTACAAGAGTCAGGATGATAATGGAAAAACAGACGCCCACTCAGTACACACAATGGATATTCCACAGCTGTTAGGAAATTGCTACAACTTTTTCAAAAGTTCTCATCACAAATATACAGGGTGGGATTTTCGAAACCATCTAGGGAATTTGGATGCTTAATTTAATTTTTCACACAGTAGCTGAGATTTTCAGAGACTGCCTAAGGGGATGAATGGCAATCTCCTTGTCCTCAACCTATTTAACCAAAGCACCATATCCTGGCTTGTTTCAGGGTTCTGGGGGAGAAAGAAGGGGGGCAGAGCTCTGCACAAAGTTTTACGATGTAAACATAAGTACTTGCTAAAAAACATTTCATAGTACCAGTAAGTAAGACACTATATATCCTATCTAGATATCTGCCTTCTTATATGGCACCAATCCCCATGAGGTCTATAAGAAATGAACATGGCTTCCTATGCTCTGCCTACATTCAATGTCATTTTTGAAAACATAAATTATAAAGCCCTGGTCATGAGTGAGTTAGTTAGGTCATGTTGAAATGATGGACTTGATGTTAGAAATCCTGGTTAAAGGTTTTACCCCACTATTTTTCATTAAAGTAGTTTGCTTGGTTTCCACTGCTTGCTGTGTTAATCCATTTTGGCTGGTAGTGAGAAGCACACAGAAGCTGATTTGCTTTTTTTAGTCCCTCATTTGACAGTGTCTCATCTTCCAGGCCAGGCTGAGAGTATAGCTAACAAGGAGGGACACTATTACTTTAGCTTCCTTAACTAGCTAATGGATACCTGAAACACTTGAATCCTTTTAACTTTATAAACAAATTCACTTAAAGAAAGAGTGGCATTACTTATCGGAAATACAATACACAATATACTGGTGTGCCCATTTTATTACGAATGACCAAAACATGCAAAGCTTTATTTTTAATCACATTACATTGCTGAAAGCTGCTTTTAATCTGAAATTTTGTATATGCATGTAGGAAATAAGAATGTTGTCTAATTTAGGGCTAGACTGTGTCATTCTTACTCATCTTGAGGAGTACTTTTTGTGCAGACAGTCCATAGATCTGCTAGCAAAGTAAGGTACTTATGTGAACAAGGGTGTCACAATCTAGCCATTAGAATTATCAGGTATGGTTTCTTTTACCATACACTGCACTCTGCTTGCTGTTATCTGAAGATATTTGTTTTGACATTAAATGGCCATTTTTAAGTTTTATAGATGATTTGTCAGTTAAAATGCAGAAAAAACATTGACAAGATAAGCAGACTTATTCAGTGAAAACCATCAAACTAATTCATATCTTTTTAGGGATGCTATGTAGTTCCTGTAGTTTAGACAAAGAAGGCAAAGTGTGACCCTTGTTCTATTTTAATATATTACTCTCTTTAGATTGTGGTGTTGGGTGAAGGTGGAAGAAGATAAGGGGAGGTGGAGAAGGATAAGGATGGCTCTTACATGGTATGCTTCCCATAGGATTCTAAAGTATTGTGCATTCCTATTTCCTAACACTACCTCTTAGTCTTTAGGTAAATTTGTTCAAAGTTAAGAGAATTAAAGTGTTTCCTTTATCCATAGGCAAAGAAAGAGAACTAGTGTCCAAGAAAGGAATATAGTGTCCAAGACAGCATTAATTCTCCCTCTGAATCTTCTATCTCCTATGAGAGGTAGTAAGGAGATAGATGTGGTGGTGGTGGGAAGAATTATGGTAGGGTATCCCCCCTTCTGAGGGAGTTATGTTGCCAGGTGAGATGGAGAAGATGGGTAGCATTGGAGAGAGGTCTGTCTCCCCAAGTTGTTGCCCTAAGATGCAGTTGGATTTTTCTGTAAATAAAAACATAGCATCATATACTGCCCCCCCTTCACATGGGAGATGTGCACATAAATCAAGAGCAGTAAAGGGCCTAAAGGCCAAAATCTGCAATCAGATCTGCACTGTTATAGCTCCTATTTTTGTTATAACTTAAACAACTTAAACATATAACTTAAATGTTTACGAAACATGTTTGAAAGCAGCCTCCTGAATATCTTATGAACCCACCTGAATTTTCCCACCCTCCAGAATGCGCTGATTTTCCAAAAGGAGTGTGCTTGGGGACAAAATAGTCTGGATTGCCAAAATACTGAAATCCTTTGTGTGAAATTAATTCCCAGATTGGTTTTGACCCACTTTTGGAAGCAAAAACAAACAACAACAAACCTTTAATGAAATCACATCTGTATGAGCCTCTTCAAACTTGTAGCCATAAGGGAATTGCCTGACTAGATATGCTTTATAACTTCTTAAAACAGCATTACAGATCCACAGAGCAAAATCTTACCATAAGAGATATCCTGAAGATTTGTGACACGATTAAATAGCTTTGGGCTGATCTGATAGGTTGAAGACATTGCTCCATATATGTATGATTTCCATCATTATCAATGTAGGGAACAGACAAACGTCTCTGATTTGAAGATTATCATCTCATCCTGTAGAATGCATTTTCTTAAATTCATTAAATGTGAGGCATATGTATAGTGCCAATATAACTCTCTTATTTATTTCTTTTCCCAGTGAGACCTTTAATGACACCTTCTTCAGATATTTATAAGATAGTACCATTCAACCAGTCTTTATTGTACTCGATGGAGATACAATACAGAAGCAAAGTCAGCAAGTGAAAAACTACATATGGGTAAAGAGTAAACACATGGTCATATTTACTCAGGTTAGCCAAATGCATGGAGGGAAGAAGCCCTATGAAACAGCCTGTTGTGTCGACAGAGTTTCAGAAAAACAAGCACCCTAAACACCAAGTACTGTATGTTGTCATTGTGGTACATAAACATCCACTACCATTTAAAATTACATGAGCAAATCCTCAAAAGGGAAGAATGTGAATCTTAATCTGTAATATTAATTAAGACAATAATATGTCATCTATGTTTGATCTCCTATATATGTATCTTTTTTCTTGGATTCTATGAGGTGTTGAGCATTCTTAATTTTCACTGATGTAAATGACAGATAAGAGTGTGCAGCATCTTGCTTGAGATGTTCAGCTCCTTGAAAGATCAGGCCCTTTACCTGAATATTACAATATAAATGGAGGTAATGTTTTGTTAAAAAACAAAACAAAAAAGACATCCTGCAGATAAAGAGGTTTCTTTCTTTTGTCCTGGCCTTTGGCATTCTTAATGCCTGGTTGATTATTCAGTAATTAGCAAACAGTATTGCTTTTGAATTAGTATTAGACAATCTAAATGTGCCCAGATTTTCTAAGGTTTGGATTTTAAGAGCAGTTTAAAATAATAGGAGTTGGATACCTAACTCCCTGAACCCCCTTTGAAATAGTGAAGACTTCACTGGTATTTTCAAACACAGGGAACAGTTAATCTGGTAGCATGTGGGATGTTATTTAGAGTATATAATGAATAATATTTTACAGTAACATTAAAGGCAACAAAAAGGCCATCTCTAAAAGCCTGGTCTCCTAGACTTGGGAAATACTAATCCATGCATGAGATTACACCATTTTAACTCCCAGAATGAAGGCGAGACCTGTCATTTGCATTTCTTCCTTTTCCAAAAATGTGTCCAGCTGCCTCTTGAATTAAATCTATAATGCTGACAAACAATTTATTTTGTATAAACAAATTCTGCATACATTAATTAGATATGAGTGGTCTCCCAGCTTCAGTCCATAACTTGTTTTCAAACTGTGGTTTGTAATATAATCATTTCCTTTCAGGATCATATTGTACATACACCTATGAGATCTCTGCTAGTGGCCTTTTTTTCAGTTATGTAAGACAGCTCTGCTACTCTTGCTGTATAAGTATTGCTTCATATTGAAGTGTTGCTTCAGTACCTTAAATAATTTTGGTTACTTTCTTCTAACTTTTTACAGTATCATCAGGTTGTAACACAATCAGAATTGTATCTCACATTCTAATAGCATTAAAATGTCCACAAACATGAGGGAACATCTTATTGATTATCTTATGTGCACCAAAGAGCAAAATCCAGCTCACGATTTCTCTATCTGTAACCCACACATTTATATGGAGCTATTCTTCGATATTTCAATATAGCACATAGCAACTAGGAAAATAATTCCTGTCGCACTGGTTCAGAGGAAGAACTGTACTGCATTTGCCTCGACTTTCATTAGTGAATGTATTTATTAATTTATAAACCAGATGCAGTATCTAGGATACTATATGTAATTTTACACAAAAACAAACTAAACTGGGCATAGTGCCTAGGAAAAATATCCATTCTCTTTAAAAATGGATTAAAACGGTCCAAATCTGGTGACAAAGGAGGCAAACAATGGTCAGCGAGGTACAGAACTGAAAACACTTGCACTGAACCCTGAAGATATTAATAACACATGCCATATCATTCCTTTGCCTAAGGCCAGGGCTTTTGCAGGGGGACCAGTTATTTTCTATGGCACAGTAATGGATCAGCTACTTATATGACATACACCTAGTGCCAATTCTGCTCCTACTGAAGTCAGTGACAAAACTCTCTTTGACATCAATGGGAGCAGGATTGAGCCCCTATTAAACTGTGACTCTACAGTATATACATTGTAATGTACAATATCAAGAACTAAAAGGACCAGAGTACATTGCAACTGCATGATATATTTTGCAGATTAATTCTAATTGAGTTTAATTTTTATTCTTCAGGGCTCTTGCTGATGTTATGCGACCTCAGGATCCTTGCACAACAGATCACATGGAAAGAGACCTAAACATTGTAGTTCATGTGCAACATTATGAAAACATGGAGACAAGGCCACCTGCAAATAATTTGCGTAAGTTGCATTATATTTTATCACTGATTTGCCATGTGAATGAATGAGAGGATTATGATCAAAGGAGCTAGGACATGGGTTCTTGTTAATCAGAAAATATTCCTTATAATGCCTTATTATTGAATTAGATTTCATCAAGGACTTTATAGTGTCAAAATGGCATTTTCAATTGAACTAAAGTTAAATTATTGCATTTATTTGGGATTAGTTTTGGTGGTTGGCTGCCATTTATTTCATATCTCTGTCTGTTATTGAAAAAAGCATTTTCATTCAGTTCAGATTATGACCTATTCACTGTTTCAGTATACTTGACAGAGAATACAAAAGTAGCCAAGTTTATAGTAAGACTTATAGGATGTTTAATAAGACTGTAAAGTCCAAAAAGAAAATGTTCTGTGTAGGTATTTATACCAATTGTACAACCATAATGTCTGAACACCTTCCAGAAATGTAGTAAAGAGTAAGTAACTGGTATTTGTCACACATGTCTCGTTCCTTCCCTTCATCCCTTTTTCTCTCTCCAAAGAGATAATTAGGGGAGAATTGTTTTATTCTTTTATTTTATAGTAGCTGTGCTATGTGCTTGTATTATTGAAAGCAATGTCAAAAAAGTGCACTTCACACTTGGTATGGAATGTGGCAAGGCTTCAGGTGGCTTTTAGATCCTGTGCAAGCTTGTTCCACAGTCTTGGAAGACCCCCTAAGAAAGCTCTTTCTCCTGCACAAATTAACTTTTCCTTTCTGCTGGGCAGGTTTCTCTCTCTCTCTCTCTCTCTCTGTGTTCAAATTCAAGGTGTTTGTGAAAGAAAATAGCAGAATTCAGAATAGCAGGCTGCAATGGACAATTTCTTTTGTGTTGTCTATCTACAATGTGCATTCTACTGCAGAAGTATTATGGATTTACTTCTTGATGTGTTTTAAGTATATTTAAAATCACCAGCTAATTTGTCTTTCATGTGTCTTTCTTCAACTATATAGAGCTGACAGTTTGACCATCTTTGACTGGGAAAATAGGTTTTGCTTGGATCATATTGTATAATTGTTTTGAAGCCATATCATACCATCTGCTGGTAAAACACGTGGGGGGTGGAGGGTCAGAGAACCCAGATAAATAATGGCATTTCTCATAAATACCACTCTTTGGGGGTAGTGGTGGAGGCTAGATGTGATTTCCCCCTTCTTTGGATACCAGGTATCAAGAGAGGAAAAGCTCCAATTTATAGTGAAGCTACTATGTACGGTGAAGCCTGGCCTCCTATTATAATCTGGATGCATAGCTTCCTAAGGAATCACTTGCCCTGCACCATTGAGAGGGGAAATTACAGAGCTTTACAGAAGCAACTAATTCCCCCCCCCATTGGCATCCATTCAAAAATACACCAGCTTCCAAAGGGAGTTTACACTCTTGTCTCAACCAAAGGAGCCTTAACTGCATTGAGCACATATGAGCTTTCAAAGGTTTGATGGAAAGATGGGAGTGTATGATATAGCCACTGCATCTATCCCTGCACTCCATATACCAATTCTATGCTTACTCCCGGGGGAATTCTGTTCCAAAAATTAAAAATTCTGCACACAAGATTTTAAAATTCTGCAAATGTTATTTGTCAAAATAACACTATATAATCACACCAGTTTCAATTATTTTGGTAATTCCTTTCCAAATACCAGTCAGCAAGTCACACAATTTCCTCAGTAGTAGAGAGTTAAAGAAACCCCTGTAACAACCCAGTTCCTGTTTCTCTGCCCCCTCCGCACCCTGAGCCCTGCTGGGGGGCCAGACACTCACACCCCGTCTGCCCCCAGAGCCCGGCCAGATGCTCATATTCCATCCCCGCCCCCCAAAGCCCAGCCAGGGGGCGAGAGTGCCAGACACTCACACCCCTTTCCCCCCAGAACCCAGACATGTCCCTGCCAGCCCAGACACTCACACCCCCAACCCCCTAGAACCCAGCCATGGCCCCCCTCAGCCCAGACACTCACAGCCTCTACTCCCTAGAGGCCATAGATCCAGAGGGATGCTGGGTCCCAGGCTTGCACGGACTTTCCTGCATGCCACCGCCTCCTTCTTTCAGGGCAAGCTGGGAACTGCAGCTGCTGGTAACCCTCCAGTTTCCTCCCCCCAGCCTTGTCTTCTATTTGTGAGCTGGGCTCTGCTGGGTCCAGTGGCCCCTAGTGGCATCCAACATCTCTAAAGTCCATTTCTGTGAGAGGGAAAAAGGAAATTCTGCATGCACAACATTAATTTCTGCAAAATTCTGTATTGCACAGTGGTGCAGAATTCCCCCAGGAGTATATGCTGTTTGGTTTTCTTTGAATAAAAGGAGAGGCACCTCCTTCCTATGATCAGGTTTTCAAGCAGGGAAGGTGCATAGTGGTAAAACAATTAGGTGCAACCCCATTCACCCCCATATATTAAAATAAGGTTAAGAATCTAGGTTACAGACAAAAGCCAGGAAATGCACAACTTCTTATTTCATTGCTCATTTCTGGGTATTTCAGAAATCTTCACACTGGGCGTTTAACAGACAGTACCTTATATACTGCGGTATACAAGCGCAAAACAGCAGATCTTTATTAACCTCGTATTTCTTAGATTTATCAATTTTAGGTACCATGTTTAACTCAATGATGGTACATGTTTGCAGAACCAGGATCTGAGTTCATTTTTTAAAAGTACCTTAGACTTTTTGGTGCCAATCCTCAATTGATGCACAATACCATAGGCTCATCTGACAATTTACACAAGCCGAGGATCTGCCCCTTTGTATTTCATTTTCTTTGCTTTTCATGTTACATAAGGAAATGGAAATGAAATCTGAAATGTATGCAGACATTAGCATGATATTCTTGTCAGGTTTATCATAGTTACATAAACAATTTTAAATATGTTTATTATATAACTGATAAATCTTCATTACTTTTGTGCCATTATAATCAGTCATGAAAATACATACTTAGACAAAATGGGATTAAGCCACTCAACAGAATTAACTGGTGCTTTAGAAGCTATTACATTCTGTCAAGTGAATATGTAGGGTACAGAGTGAAATCCTTTATGAAAAAATATTTGTGAAATTGGTAGAAGGCAGTTTTCTACATCAAATATTTTAGCAGTTTGAAATGTTTATGGTGGAGTTATGAAAAACTAGAAAATCTGGCAGCACAATCACCAACCTGTAACAGTACGGTATTACCCAGTGCTAATGTTAAAGAAATGAGCAATCTTTTAAAATATGTTTTTGCAAGCAAATAAATCTGAAACTTGAGTATGGTTCATAAGTCTAATCACAAGTTACTACATATGTAGAGCAGATGAAGTGGTACAAAATTACTGCATCAGCTGATGGCTACTGTAGTAGTAATACTTTAAAGTTACAATCTTCAGAAACACCTCAAACTGAGACTGAAAATTGCTGTCACAAGTTCCTTGAAGTCATCCCTCTTGTATTGTTCCATGATGCAAGAAGACAGGGAATAGTTTCATAGCCACTATGTACTTTTCATAGAATTTTTTTTCAAATGTATTAAAGATTAATTTTTAAAAGCAAAGTATTATTCAAGAGTTTTAATTTGAGCGATTATTCATTTGCTCTTTCTGATCTCTTGAAATGCCACTTTGCTGATGCTGCCAAATCATACTGAAGCTGCTTCAGAAAGAAGAACTCTATCAAAATGAAATACCTTGCATGAACTCTGACATTGAAAAAGAGCGTGCTTAAGTCTTTAGACGACTTTTTACTAAAGGAAAAGGATTTTCTAAGCAGCCTGCAGTTAGCTCTGCTACTTGCCAAGATTAGGAATCCAACAAAAAGCTAAAATCATTCAGAATAAGTGCAAAAAGTTCCCATGTCTCTGCAGCCCAGTGGATTGTAACTTACTTGGTTTGCCATTCTTCTTTTTCTGAGTATCCATCTTGATGGATCTGGAGAAGGACAGACTTTTGTCCTGTGCATATCTGAATCCAGACATGCTAAATGCTCACTGCTTAAGTCTTCTTTGACCTTTAATGGTTGTTACTGTCCATATTTCTCTTCTAGTAATGTGCCTTATTTTGGATTAAAGCCAAAACAGCTTCCTATATTTTCCTTCATCAACTTGCATTACCACCAAATAGCGAATTGACAGTGAACAGCAAGCATTCACCAAATAACATAGCATTCAAGGGGCTTAACAGGAAATATTAAAGAAAATTAATTAGTGGATAATTCTATTTAAAATATATAGACATTTGGAAGTCAGGAAAATATTAAACCTTGTTGCAAAATCTTGTGTTATATGTTTTTGTTAATTTCTTTTAAACTTTCGTAATTCTTAAGAGAGCAGCATAGTGGATCAATCTTCTTTTGTCATATTTTTCCCATTGATTATTACGTTAGGGGTTGGTAATTTATTTATCTTGTCAAGATCATAACGTAGATGCAGTGTGAGTCTAGAGTCTTTGAAGCTCTGCTCCTCATCTCTGGAATATGTTTCCCACTACTATTCCTAAATCTCAGTCTGACAGCATAGTGAAACAAATGGTTACGTTAGTGTTACACACTGTCCTACAGATCGGCAAAATCTCAGTTCCATAGTAATAACTCACCCTGAAGTAGTCAACCGCCTTCCTAGTGCATTGATGGGAACCTGCAAATTCCCCCAGCTATAGGTGGCTAAAAAATGAAACTACCTCTACATTATGGATTTTTTTCCTAAGGTGAGAATTGTTTGTATAAATTGTCTAAATTTTAATTGAGTTGGGAGAGTTATGGGTTATTTTTGAATTTTAATTTTTTTTATTAAAAAGAAAAGGAGTACTTGTGGCACCTTAGAGACTAACAAATTTATTAGAGCATAAGCTTTCGTGAGCTCACGAAAGCTTATGCTCTAATAAATTTGTTAGTCTCTAAGGTGCCACAAGTACTCCTTTTCTTTTTGCGAATACAGACTAACACGGCTGCTACTCTGAAACCAATTTTTTTATTGTAATTTTTTATTATTAACTACAGGAATGTGTAAGTGCAAGTGAATTGGCAGCGCTTATGTGAAGGATATATTCTGTTATACTGTAGTAAGTGGCCAGTGTTATAAAGGCCAAAGTTCTGGACTCCATATAGTGGTGATTATAAAGGAGTTTCAATGTATTGAAAAGAATTATGTGTTTAGCCATTTTTTCCATTTGGGACACTGGATATTTAGAAAGAGGATGATTCTTTTGAAGCGATTATGTGTTAAAATAACATGTTCCATACCGTTGTATACGGTTAGTTTGTCAAAACAGTAGGCTTAGAATGCAAACCTGTGTACTGTATTTTATCTGCGTTTGTTCTGCTTTATGCTACTTATGGGGGGGGAGCAGCATGAGAAGGCAGAAGAAATATCCCCTAAAGATCACCTGACAAACTGCCTTGATCCAGAAACTAGCAGGAGAGAAGCTGGGAAGTAGAGGCAAATGTTTGACAAACCTCAGTCCTATTGCTGTTATGTGCTAGAGTGGAATATTGTGGAGCCGTCGGGGTGGAGGGAGCCAGCATACGCATCTCATTGATTTGAAGCTGAACACAGCTACCCATATTTTTGGTGGCTGCTTTAGCCACACATTAACATCTAATTTATATGTGTTGGCTCATATAGCTCCCTCAAAATTTTGATGAGATGCCATTACCCTTAAAACTGCGGGGAGGGCTGTGATGGATGAAAGCAACCCGCTGCACACCAGGCTGACAATGATTCCAATAGGTGTAAATAAACAATGCACACTTCCTACAAGAAGATCTGCCCGGAAGAAGACACCCATACCTGCAGTTCCTGCTGACATGCTATGATTGACTTTGCAACATCCTTTCATGGCAGCCATTCATGCCAGTCTAGTGTCAATCTAGGATGAACAATGGCATATCAGGGT
The DNA here is from genome assembly GCF_009764565.3 of Dermochelys coriacea. Taxonomy (NCBI): domain Eukaryota; kingdom Metazoa; phylum Chordata; order Testudines; family Dermochelyidae; genus Dermochelys; species Dermochelys coriacea. The sequence goes on from NC_050077.1 coordinate 21,201,727, forward strand.
CATGGGCTAGGACCTTGCAGAGTGGCAGCAACTCTTGCATAGAGAGACAGCCATGCAGATGAATTTCAGAAGCCCTAACTTACATCCACCTGTTAAGCATAGTCCAGGATCTGCATCCCATGTTGCAGACTGGAACAGCCAGAGTGACTGCCCAGTGCAGAAATTTGGCTTAGCACTCTTCAGTGGGACTGTCAGATGATCAAACATGTGGTGAAGGAGTGCACAATCACCCTCCAATCTTGTGGACTGCAGTACCTTGCTAGCCTCAATGATGCAGCAGTTAGATAGCTGAAAAATGTATATATTGACTTGTGCTATACAAAAGGAGAAAAACAGTAAACAAAGGATGCTGACATTCTGGATAATCATTGTGTTTAGGCTTCCTAATATAGTGCTGGTCAAAAATTCTCTTTCAAAAAACCTGATTTTTTGGATGAAAATTGGTTTTTCAACTTAATGAAAATTTTTGTGGAAAACCTTTTTCTGTGGAACAATTTGATTTTTCTTCAAAAAACCCCAAGAACCTGAAAACTGGTAATTTTTTCCTGAAGATAGAAACCCCCAGCTCTAGTAGTAAACTAGCAGAATATAACAAAGTTGGCAATAACTTTCAGGACCTCTTTTCAAACAAGCAAAATCTGAGGTCCTGTGAAAAACTGCGTGACTCATGCAGAACTCAGAGTAGCAGCCGTGTTAGTCTGTATCCGCAAAAAGTAAAAGGAGTACTTGTGGCACCTTAGAGACTAACAAATTTATTTGAGCATAAGCTGTAGCTCACGAAACCTTATGATCAAATGAATTTGTTAGTCTCTAAAATGCCACAAGTCCTCCTTTTCTTCACGCAGAACTGCAATTACTACGACTGCATACACAAAGCAGATATTTGTGCACACAAATGACAAGTTACTAGATAACTGTCTATCCTGAGATTATGCCATTTTCAGTGTCATCACATGACAAAATCCCATCTACAAATATAAAATAGTGACAGATTGACATTTTAAAAACAACCAAGTAGCCTCAAATGCAACTTGCTTTTGAACAAGTAAAAAAGTGCATCAGAAATGGACAGTGGAGAGGAAACATGGCCTAGTAGTTACAGAGCATTGTACTGTGTCAGGAGATTTGGGGGTCTATCTCCAATTCTGCCACAGATGGTACTATAATATTACTGTTTCATTTAATGTGAAAATATTTTCAATGGACTGGTCTGCCAGGTGATGGTATACATTTCTGCTTTTTTCTTTAACATTTTTGATGCAAACAAACAAAAAATGAAGAAACGCTGTTTTGTTCTAAGGCTAGTAGTTAGAAGTTAAGTATCTGCTTTGTGTTGTACTGAATTGGGTCTGATAAGAAGAAGTAGGAAGTTGACTGCAAAATATGTTCATGCAATATCCAGGCATATAAATAGAGTGAACTATATTATATACAAATTTATTGTAGAGTATATTGAAGCAACATTTATAATGACCCTGATCTTGCTCCCAGAGAAAATATTACTGTGGCCACCAGTGACAGCAGGATCAGCACTTATATCAGTTACTTGATACTGGCAGAAAAAAAAGTTAGGATTTGCAAGAATTTTCAGCAGTTGCCTCTATTTATTTAGAATGCGTAAGCAATAAATAAAACATGCCTGTGGTAAATGAGTTATTTTAATGTTTAAAAAAAATACATTTGCGACAAAAATGTTTACCTCAGATGATTCATTAAATCCTGACATGTTTCTAGAATATTTTTGCTTATGCATACATCTTATTGTTGCTAATAGGAATTAAGTGTGGAGGCATCATGAAGAGACTACATTTTAGAGCAGATCTAAAGGTTGCTACTCCTGTAAATGGAAAGTCCTTGGAGCCCCAATACTATGTATTAAGTTTACTGACATGATATTTGTTGACCATGTAATTGCACAGTTAGTTAACTTGCCATTATTGAGAATTTGCAAAGTTATTATTCTGAGTAAAATACTGTCCTTGATCTGGCCTTAAACTTCCACTGTCATCAATATGCAGCTATATGGAAATATACGAAGGACTGAGTACATGATTATTTGCATCCTCTACTCAGCATTCAGGCTACAGAGTTATAGTAAAATGCTATTCTGGACCTAGTTATGTATTGGCTGTTGCCCAGAGGAATTAGAGTGTATTCTCCATATGTTCTTCTTTGGTTGCTTAACTTCTTCCAGGCAGAAGATGCAAGTGGAGTCCAAGAACCCAGCCTTTACTGGAAAGAGGCCACTCACATCTGCTGAGCAAGGATAACAGGAGGTGTTGAGACACCAAAGGGGTATCTGATGTTAGCCAGCTGATGGGCGTTCCAATGAAAGTGAAGTGAGCTGTAGCTCACGACAGCTTATGCTCAAATAAATTTGTTAGTCTCTAAGGTGCCACAAGTACTCCTTTTCTTTTTGCGAATACAGACTAACACGGTTGCTACTCTAAAACCTGCACTGGAACTGTTGATTAGAGGGCCAGAGTCAGGGAAGAATGAGAGCGAGTGAAACTGCTAGCATAGGTTCAAGGCTCAGGACTGGCATGCTTGTGAGAAGCAAGAGTACTGTGGATGGGAGAGGGGACTGTGTAGTCAGTATGGGGAATAGGTTGTAGACTGCTGACTTGAAAGAGATTCTACAACATAGTTGGGAGTGGGGAAGTGATGATTTAGGAAAGAACAAGAACAGGGCAGACACTGCTGTTGTAGTGGGTGGGATAGACATGGAGCTGGGGCTGTATTAGTTTTTTATTTTCCTATTTTGCTCATATATCACCACAATTTAAAAGTTTTCACTAACTGCTGATAAATAGTAAAACCAAATAAGCCTTCAGATAATCCAAATGCATGAACTAAAAGAGAAGACAAGTGACTTTAAAGAGAGGACACACCTATCTATCCATTTAAATAATCAAGTACATGAAAATTGTTCAGAGAAAGAATGAAATACTCTACCAAGGAGATTTTATGCTGCATTGCTGTATATAGCTGATAATCTGCTGATTTGGAGCTAAATACAGATGAAGGGTTTCATAGGCCCTCAAAGGAATCCATAGATTTCTCATTTGTCATCATTCTTCTAATCCATTTTTTATAATCTGTTCTCTTTTTCCCCTTTAGCATACGCTAAAGCCATTGATAGTACCAGCTGTTTCTGACACTCAGCTGTAAAACCCTACTGTTGTAAAATTTAAGTCCAGACAAAAAAAGCAGGTAATTTTAATCAAAGAAAAACCCCAAACGCTTAAGCTAAGAGGAACAATTAACTGGAAGGGAAAATGTTGTTCCAGGGCCTCCCATGCTGCAACCACTTATGCCTGTGCTTAACTTTTAATCATGTCTCTGACTTCAGTGGAACTGCTCATGTGCTTAAAGTTAAGCATGTGAATATGTGTGCAATATTGGCACTCAATTTAGAAATTTAAATTTAGGCCTTAGTCATTAGTGTCATTATGTAAGAAATTGTTTTACTAGGGCGTATACAACCTAGCTGGAAAGCAGTTTAAAACTATTTCTAAAGATCAGATACTTCAAATAATCTAGACTAATTGATGCATCAAGACTCCTATGCAAAAAAACTTCTATGGTTAAGGTGGCCCTGGTATATAGGACACAGCTATTTACTGCATTTTGCCTGTTATCTACAATGAGTGGATAAACACTCGTTTTATATCATTCACTTAGTAAAACAAATTCAACTTCTTCCAAGAGAAATCTACAACTATCACCACCACCAAAGGAGCACAATATATTTTTATGTCTTGTAATTTCTGATTGAGGTTAAAGCCACAATCTGCACTACCTAGAGACAACTTTTTAAACTACTGTAAATTCATTTCCAGCTCCTGACTTTAGTTTAAATTATGCACATACTGTGGGATTTATAGCATTTGCAGGTTGCTGAGGGGATTTTTGTTAATATAATTATGGTTACAGAGATGAATCTGAGAACTCCAAGACTCCCATGTTGGAAGCACAAGCTTCCAGTCTAAAATTACAGTAAGTGAATGTGCACTTCATTGATCTCCTACATGGATTCAATCAGTTATTATAACTCACTGTTTAATTAGTTATGAATTTGTGTTAACCACTTTCTGTTAATCATTAATATAAAATGTAACTCGTTTACATTTCATATTTTAATACAGATATATTATACTGATTTATAATAAGATGTTATGAACCTTCTTGAAAAAAAACCAGTAAATATTTTCAAGGAAGTTAATTATTGTCACAGTTCAGGGCAACTGCACTTGTATTCCCCTTCTGTGATGCAGCAAGGGCACCCATTCTCAGGCTTCCAACACCCTAGCTGTCACCTCTCCCTGCTTACCAGGGTTTTTCCCAGCTGTACAGTATCCTGCCTACTTTATTCTTCCCCAGCAAGGCAGACCGCAAAAATAGGACTGCATCTGTGCTTTGCTTATTCTTCAAAGGGTATCCACATTGTAATTACCCACAGCTAAGTTACCATATACCTATTTCTAAGCAACCACACTAATTCTTAAGGTAAAAGCATTACAGAGAAAACATATTAAAAACAATAAAAGAACCTACACATATGCTATTTAGCTTATCAGAGATCCCCCACAACTCCAGTAAGAGCTCTGGCACCTGCCAATCCTTCTTTCTCTTCCCTAAGGATAAATGCCCTTTCCTTGGCTGGAAGGTCTTCCCTGTTTGCTGGATAAGAATGAAGGGACTGAGTCAGTTTTAACTCAGGCTATTTATCAAAAAATCCTTTGTTTTTCCTTGGAAAATTGAGTTTGAACCAGTATATGCCAACCTCTCTTGGAAATGCTATAACCTGAGTGAATTTGTCTAACTACCTCACACCATTCTTAGTTCCTGGAGGACTGTGGTCCCCTTCCCACCATAGAATTACATACAGGCCCCTCAATACTACATAAATATTTGCATTTTTAATACAATGAATTCCTAAAATGCTTCATTCAGTAAGGAATAACAATTCTATAGTTTGCCTGGGATATTGCAAGATATTGTCATATCTGTTACACTTAGAATCTGAAAAGATGATCTTATCAGTTTATTGGGGAAGTGGGGGAAGTAGGATAAATACCTCTTTAAGCAGTGACTACAGTCATTAACTTAAATTATAATGTTAAAAGCAGAAGTATGTTCTCTACTGGTGGCTTGTAAAATATTGGTGCTCAATGACCATAGTGACACTGCATTGAGATGGGGATAGAGCCTCAGCTGGTGTAAGTTATCACCATTTCATTGATTTTCATGGAGCTATGACATTTATACCATTTACATTTTTACCAGCTGCAGATCTGTCCTCAATCTGATGGTAAGGCCACCAATATTGCAGACTTACCCATTGATTAACTCTATACACAGTGAATCCTGTTGACTTTAATGGAATGAGTCACAGTACATACAGTTAAGCACACATGTAAATCTTTGCAGGACTGGGACCTAATTTTGGTGGTGTGAGGACTACAGGAGTGTGTCCTTGGTGTGAAGTCAGCACTGTGCACCAAAAGTTGTTCCAGTAGGCTCCATGGATCTCTTCTTGATTTTAAAATGTTTCTGGTCAGCTATGATTTCCTTGGGAAATCAGTAAGAATGATATTTTGGATGTTGTTTTTTGCAGGGGCTATCACATTCATTTAGAGCTGGCTTCAAATCTCATTGAAGTCAGTGGAATTTGGATTGAAACCATATGGGTTTCCATTGACTTAAATGGAGCTGTGACAATTTATACCAGGTGTGGGTTAGCCTGTTATAGGGTTTGCTACTCACTGCTAGATCACCTCCTTCTGGCACATCTGGGGATTAGCTCTCAACCCTCTTTTGGTTGCTCACCCTGTGGTCTCTCTCTCTGGAGTCAGGTTACTGATTCTTCATTACTTGAGATGCTCCTCTTCATGGTTTGGCCATCTGGCCAGGTCACTATAGCTTTCACCTTCTGGGGTGTCAAAATCCCTCTGGACAAACTGTCTCAGGCAGTCTTCAGCTCCACTGCTGATCTGTGCCACTTGGCAGTAGCTGGTAGGGGAACCCAGGCCTGTTCACTGCTCTGGGTTCCAGCCCAGGGGTCCTATAACTAGTAACCACAGTCTACATAATCCCAGACCCTGTGGCTGCTTCCTTAGTCTCCTTCCTACTTTACCTTATCTTCTAATCCACCCCTGTTTTACCACTTGAGCTTTCCCTGCAGCTACTTCAACCACTCTTGGGCTATGGCCAGTCTATAGTCCAAGTCAGGATCCCAGGGCTTACTCTCCTGTTAGATCTGCTTGTAACTTGCTAACTCCCATCCTCTCTGGGGAGTGACTACAGTGGCTTCTTCTCTTTATGCCTGTCCCAGCTCCTTTCACAGCTGGGCTTTATCGAGCCATTGAGCATTATTAAGGCTATGTTTTAGTCAGAGGTTATTTTTAGTAAAAGTCATGGACAGGTCATGGGCAGTAAACAAAAATTCATGGCCCATGACCTGTCCATGACTTTTACTATATACCCCTAACTAAAACTTGGGGTGGGGGGGGGACTCAGAAGGGCAGCCCTGGAGGCTCCACGGGTGCTAAGGGGGGTGGTGGTTGGTGGGACTGGGGCAGACTCCCTACGCGGCTCCTGGGAACCGGCGATCCCAGCTCCTTGCTCCATGTGCTGCCTCCACGGCTGGGAACCGTGGCCAATGGGAGCTGTAGGGGCGGTGCCTGCAGGCGGAGTCAGCATGTGGAGCTAGGAGCTGAGGGAGGGGAGTTGCTGCCATTCTGGAGAGCCCACCTCGGTAAGCACCACCCTGCTCTCCAACCCCCAACCCTGAGGCCACCCCCAAAAAACACCTGCTGCTGGGGCGTGAGGGAGGGTCCAAGACTGCCCAAGCAGCAGCTGGTCTGCCTGGCCCAGAGGCTGCTTGAGCTGCTCAGATGGCCCCCGGGCCAAGCACACAGGCCTCTGCAGAAGTCACGGAAAGTCACAGAATCCGTGATCTCTGTGACAAACATGGAGCCTCAAGCATTATCAGTCCTGACGCTCCTCCAGGCACAGCCTGTCACAAGCTTATTTGGTCCTTTTCACCCAGTCGGGCTTTGTGTGATAGAAACCCCATCACAATGCCCCATGTGATCACTACCATTAGAAACTTCAGAATGTGCAAGAAAGGTACTTTTTTTGGCTATTGCGTTCTTTATTGTGCAGTATGAACATATTTTTCTCCATTTGATATATAATCATTTGTCTTTATCTGAAAATTAAAAGCATGCTAAATTTTGCATATTTTAATAACATATTTAACAATGTAAAAAGTATTTGAGAGAAATACAACCATAGTTAATTATAACAGATTTATTTAATTTTGTGGTAATTAAAATTATGGTATTAAAATTCTGTTCTTAAAAATCTATTTAGCATAAATTTTACAGTTTATAACACAGTTTAATTAAAAGAATGTCTCATTAATAAAACAAAAATTGTTCTCACAATTGAAGAGAAGATTGCTATAATATTGTATTATATGGGCAGTTTCAGTCCATACAACATCAACAAAATTGGAAAGTACGCAGTAAAAAACAAAAAGAAAAGGAGTACTTGTGGCACCTTAGAGACTAACAAATTTATTAGAGCATAAGCTTTCGTGAGCTACAGCTCACTTCATCGGATGCATTTGGTGGAAAAAACAGAGGGGAGATTTATATACACACACAGAGAACATGAAACAATGGGTTTATCATACACACTGTAAGGAGAGTGATCACTTAAGATAAGCCATCACCAGCAGCAGGGGGGGGGAAAGGAGGAAAACCTTTCATGGTAAAAAACAAGAATCATCTTGCTGTTGTTCATGGCACTTCTGATATATTGTCATATTATACATGGGAAGCATTTACACACTAGCAGATGAGGTCTAATATTAAAGTCTGATTTGACTCTTAGAAGAACTTCTCCACTTCCTGGGTGATTCAATTTCTTCTTTGTGTCATCAAGAGAATTGTTTACTAAGGGTCCATTCCTGCAGACACTTGCTACTAAATGAAAAGGAGTACTTGTGGCACCTTAGAGACTAACAAATTTATTAGAGCATAAGCTTTCGTGAGCTACAGCTCACTAGCTCACGAAAGCTTATGCTCTAATAAATTTGTTAGTCTCTAAGGTGCCACAAGTACTCCTTTTCTTTTTGCAAATACAGACTAACACGGCTGCTACTCTGAAACTTGCTACTAAATGTTAATGCTTACTGCTCTCCACTGTTTCTCTGAGAACAAAAGGAGCACTCACAATAGTAAGCACTTGGGACTAGCTTGGCACTTTACAAGCTATATTTTTATCTGTTATATCTTCTTAATGTGGCAAGTTCTCACAATTTATCCTTTTCATGATCTTAAAATAATGTAAAACTCTTTGACAGATACAATCATTATAAGTTTGCTTGGGGTTGACCAACATTTAGTAAAACATACTTCTATTAAAAATAATTGTCAGCAGCATCAGGCATTACTGTTTCATTGATATTAAAATCTGTAACATCTTGATTCTTGATGGAAAAGTCTGAGTCCACCCATGTTATAACTCTGCTTGGAAAAAAGTTTGGACTCTTTTGTTTTCTTAAGATGAAATGTACAGCTTTATAAAGCCCAAGGTATTGTGGCATGAGTCACCTGGTTAAAAGGCAGGCAAAAGGTACCTTTTGTTTCTAGTGTTGGTTTGCCAACAATGTCATATGTAGAAATTGCATTTGTATGCCAAAATATAATTCTTAATTGCTAGCTTAAAGCTAAATCATCTTCCTAAGTCTGTTCCCACCCCCATGTTAGTTGTCTCAAAAAAAAAATCAGAGCAATGATAAAGAACATGGATACATTCATATGCTGATTTCAGCTACGGATACAAGGTCAGATATAAACTGTTGCAAGCTGCAGATGCACCCATATCTTTCCCATTCCGGCTGAGTGAAACTTTTTGATGCTAAATTTATGGTATAAAATATTGTTACATCCTGTAAGATCACCTCTCTTTTATTATTTCATCTTTTAATCCATATACTAACTTTATCAGCCTGCATCAGAAATCAGTGGATACAAGATAAAAGTGGTGAGGTTGGCTGCATACATTAAAAAGCTTATGAATACACTTTACAGCATTACTAGGCAATTATGAAATGCTATTCAATGTAAGGTAATATTTTCAAAAAATGCAATCCACCAAATTCAATCACAAATGGTTTTTCAGTAGCTTTGTTCCTTTTAATTTGTTTGCTGCTTTATATCATAACTTCCTTTGAAATGTACATGTCAGTGCCGACTCCAGTTTTATTATTATAAAATAAAGCCAAGAAGGGAATTGAGTATGTTTAATATTTATGAAATGGCTATATTGTTGATATGGATAATATAAAATATAATGTGAGCAAATCTCCACAGCTGATGCAAAGCTACATTAATAATCATTCACAGATAATTACAATATCAATTCTAATGTATTGTTAAGTATCATTAAACCTTAAAACTTGAAATTTTATTTAAAACAGTAGTCTTAAAACCTTAAAACCATTATTCATACGTCACATATAGTTCATAACTGAGCAAGCATCCAACTCTAAGAAATGTACTTGCCTTGTACTTTTATTATTGGCAACAAGAAGGAAAAACTGAAGGCCATATATATGCTTCTGACATTGACTTTACAATTTCTAAAATATGTTCCAAGATAACATCATTTTGTTTCAGGATCAAATCCTTGACACTTGAAAAAAGAGTGCACAGAAGACAAATATAGTGGATCAGAAGTTTGGGTGTATTATTGTTATTAGTAATTATATTCTGTTTAGTTTAGGATAGTGCCCAAGATCTGCTAAGTGATTACCAAACACAAAAGAAGACATGGTCCTTGCTCTGAAGAGTTTATCCTGACTGCATTAGTTAATATTTTGGTTTCTACAACTCTAGCTATGGGAAGACTTTTTCCTTACATGCAGTTGCTCTTCTGGGCCTAATCTGATCAGTGATTTTTGATTTTTGTTCCTCAATTGTTTTCTCAATGTGTTTTCCATGCATAATAAACCTTGTATTTCCCATTATTTGTTAACCCAGAAATGCTGTCTTTTCTGCTGCCTGTAACAACCTGGTCCCTTTCAGTGATTAGAAACAGTATTTGCTGAAACGCAGTTGTGTCTTTTTCTATAAAGTTCAGGATCTCAAAAGATAATCTGAAATATTCTATGATGGTCCATCCTGGACAGCATGCAGGGCAATATATCAGAAAGCGCCTTTGCTGGCTCCAGCATCATGTCATGTTACTGATTTCAGGGCACTCAGAATTAATTTCCTGATCCCCACCTTCCTCCCCAAATGTTTAAATTACAGAGGGCTGATAACAGGTACAGTGGAAGAATAACCATAGAGGGGGTAGCTATGTTGTTCGATGTTTGCTACAATTGAAGAGTTTTGCCAATGACTTCAATAGTAGCTAGGTTAAGCTAACAGCCTTATTGAAGTTAATTGCAAAACTCTCATTGATTTTGATGGGGAAAGGATTTCACCCATAAAGTCTAATGACTTATAAAGGAATGCATTAAAATACAACTCATATAGGCCTGATCCATCTCTCATAGAAGCCACTGGGTGTTTTGTCATAGTCTTCAATGGGACAAAGATAAGGAGCTATGCAAAACACTCACTTCCCTGCTCCCATCCTTCTCAAGAAGAGCCTTATGTTATGTTCATGGCACATACAGAGAGAGTTGGAAAAAAAACATGGAGTACCCTTGTTGGAAGGTGGCACAATAACACTGCTTTATGTCTTACAATCCAGAAGCCTAATGCAAGATCCAAAGACAGAGAGAGAGAGAGAGAGAGAGAGAGAGAGAGAGCGAGTAGGTTGCTTCCTAAGGCAGAGAGGCACAATTTGACTCACCTTGCTTTAGGTTGGCTCTTTGCAAACGGCCTGCACAAGATCCAGATCACATGCTTCCGTAGAGAGCCTCCTAGCCTATAAGTGATAGCTTGTAATTTAGTTTTAATACACCATACATAAGAATGGCCATACTAGGTCAAACCAATGATCCAATTAGCCCAGTAGCCTGTCTTCCAACAGTGGCCAATGTCAGATGCTTCAGAGGTAGTCAAAAGAACAGGACAATTTCGAGTTATCCATCACAGTTTATGTGAGGAATTCAAAGTAGGGATGTAAATAATGTTTTAAAAAGGTAAATGTTTAAACTATTAATGTTTTACCAATTAAACTTTTAAATGTTAGGCTCTGCTGCCTTCCCATGAGCCCGGGATCCCAGTTGCCGCCCCGCGCCCAGGATCCTAGCTGCCAGCCCCACACCTGGATACTCCACTCGCTGCTGGCCCATGCCACGGATCCCGGTTGCCACCCCGCATGCCTGGGGCTCTGCTGCTGCTCCGTGCCATGGAGTCCTGGGTGCAGGGTCGCAGCCAGGACCCTGGGATGGGGACACCCATGGCGCAGGGATGGGACATGGCAGCAGAGCCCCAGGCACGCGGGGTGGCAGCTGGGATGGGGGGGCAGCCAGGATCATGGGGTCGGGTGGCAGCAGAGTCCCGCAGCTGGAGTTTAAATGTTAACTGGAATACCTTACTGATAAGACTGATGCTTATTGGTTAACAGTTTACATCCCTAATTCAAAGCAGAAAAGGAACAAAGAACGTTTATTCCAAAGAATAATATAAAATTGTTAGTGAAAGTAGAGTAGGGTAAATTATACCTTTCTGAGAAGGATATTATAAAAGCCAGGAAACTCCATTAAGTTCAGAGTTTTCTTCCAATGTCCAATGAGTGGTGGTAGACCTAGAAATTGACAAAGGAGGCAAAGGGTGCAACTTCCAGATCTTTTCCAGATCTTTGCCACCCATGGGAAAAGGAAACCCCAGTCCTGTATGGGTTGGCCCCTCCATGCTACTACTCTAGGCTCCTCCTCTTTGGCAGAATGGCTGCTGTAGGAGCAGTGGTTCCATTAGTCAGATAACATGCAGAATGTCCCCCTCTGAAAGGGTTGCAGGCAGCAGGCTTGATTCTTTACTACTTCCAAGCTCTCAGGGAAGCTATCACAAGCTGGTTACAGTTCCACAGTTCTCAGCCACCCATCTCTGGCGCAAGTTAAAGCTTCAGCCCAAAGCTTTAACTTATGCCATTGGCATAAAGTCTCTTTGGGACCTTATGCTAGTGGAGAAGTGGATATACTGGAATTTGCTCTGCCATGCCCCTCTCTCATGTCTCTTCCCTCCTCTTACCACCGGGGTGGAGGGTTCCAGTGCAAGAGGTTTTAGAGCCAGCAGGAGAGCTGGCAGAGAAGCTGGCTTCCACCAGCTTTAGGCCATAAATGGCATAAACTTGGTGTACTATGGAATCTGGCCAATGGAGTATACGGTAATGCAAGTAGCATTAATGAAGGCACTGACATCTAAGTGGATATGTTTCTTCTCGGCTGAATGCAGAAAAAGCAGCTCTTCCTCCTGACTCCACCCTCCAGTTCCATGGAGCACACATATAAGGATATTTACAAGGGAAGGAGGAGGAAGGGAGGATGCAACAAGGCAGCAATCCCCTTTTAACCTATTCTGACATATTACAAGGTTTGAGTTCACTGCTTTAATTGCTCACAATGACTGCAATGGGACTATTTGTGTAAGGCCAGCAGGATTTGACCCATGTAAAAATGCTTCTAGATAAATTTCAAGATAAATATTGAGTTGTGCTCTACTGTAAGAATGAATTTTTTTTTAAATCAGCCCTTGTGACTACAACTTCATAAAGCATTTCTAAATATTATGGGCCATATTCTCAGCTTCACTCCAATCCCTTAGTGCTACTAGGTAGTGTCAAGGGAGATGAGGCCACTGGTAATTTTCTTTTTTGGGAGCTGGATCCTATCCTCTCTGTTGTCCTGGGTGCAGAGGGTGTGTCACAGGTTTAGAAGGGGATGGCATGTTGGGGACAAGTGAGCAGGAAGTTTGGCCAGTATGCAAAGTGCTCTGGCAATTCTCAGCTGCTGAATGCTGGTGTTCCCTTGACTGGGGCTGGGCAGAGAATCAGGGAACTGTAACTCTCTTCCTAACAATCCCAGGCTGCTGAATCTCAGCAAATGATTAATTTCTAAGGATAATTTCTGCATTTATACAATGAATTGAAATGTTCTTCCAAGATGCAATGACAGAAAACTAAGTTTCTGCAGGAATAATCCAGTTTTCTTTTAAAGTTTCAAATTAATTTCTAAATAGCAAGTGGGACTATGAGAAAATATTCATTATCTATTGTCAACAACAAGACCTGACCACCATTTCAATTGGAAGGCTTTTAAGATTCCAACCATCACACCCTAACTAAATTAACATTAAAAGCTTTGCTTAATTAAATAAGCTCTAAGAAAGATGTTTTTTTAGCAAAATCATTTAAATATACAACATATTATTTCTTCTTTGGTGTCATTTTAACAGTTTATTTTTCAAGTTTCTTGTTTTCTTTCTTTCTGTTCCAAAGCAGTCTACAAAAGATCTCTGCAAAAAGGAACAGATTTTCTTGGAACTGAATCAATTGGCCCCAAGCAAAGGTTTTCTAGTGACCTCAGAAAAGCAGGAATATCAGAACACATTTAATGGAGTAAGAGATTCTCAGGAGGTTTTCTGCAGAAGTATAACTTAGAACAATGGTCTCTTTAAGCAACAGATATAACTATCAAAGTTAATTTAAAATGAACATTTCCTTACTTTGCAGTGGGTGTCTGTCATGTACTCTATGTCTACAAAGTCTTGCATCAAAGCCAACAAACTCCTGGCTAAAGATGTCCCTTTGGAGCCCAGCATGCTTCTCCTTAATTATCCAGAGGTGTCATTACGAGTGACAGAGTTCTTCAGGGACTAAGCATGGGTAAAAATGTTTATAACAAAACCAGTGGCAATTACCAGCAACTTCTGATGTTTGAGAACATTTCTGATAAAATTTTTTTAACATTTCTTTGAAAACATGGTCTCAATCCATTTTAGGAAATCTGTTTCCCTGAATTGTTAACATTATTAAGAATTTCATGCATGAATTCAGGGATTGATAAAAGGTCACAGAAGATCAGATCCTTCTCTGGCTTGTATCTTGTGTAGCCATTGATACCTGTGTAACCTGAGTATGAAAAAGGGGTTCAGCCTCACTTTTAAATATGGTGGTATTGTTTTGTCATTGGCAGGTTAGTGCAGTTGGTATTCACTCCTGCAGATCTCAGTTGAAATAAAAATTCTTTTGGCAATTTCATCCTAATTCCTAGGGCATTCATCCACAACATTCTGAATTGTGCCAGTTTTTGGACTGGCAAGCTCTACTCAGGCAAAGCCTTGGACTGGAATCAAAGGGGTGTATTTCTAGAGTTGTGTTTGGAAGCTTGCTTATCACCTGCCTGCTCTGTGCTTCGATACAGCCAGTCCTATTAGTGACTCACTCCAGTAGGCATTAAAATCACATTTTTAGAATGAAAGATAAAACAGCCCAAGCTTTGTTTTGAAACTGTTAAAAACTGTAACCACCAAAATCTGACCATTTTGTGGAGACTACACCTCTAGGGAGAGATTCTGCACAAACTTCTCCATGCAACACCACTGAGTGCACTAAAATAGTACAGGGTATAATTAACACAGAATTTGGCTCAGCACATAAAATGGGTGTTGATATGCCGCACTCAGAGGTCCTAACTATCTACAATAGACATCTAGTCATCACAGGGGTAGGAATGCCAGGAAAGCGGGATGTGTGTGTGGGGTGGCTTTCCGGCATGTTCCCATCCAGTGCTTGACTTGTAGTCTGCAAGTTGCATGTGTGTGTGTGGTAATGGTGGGGAATGATCTGTCGGGGAGCAACAACTCTGTACAACATGCTTCTCTCAAACATTGGCAGATTTGTTATTAATTGTTAATTGTTATTATTTCTTGTGTGCATAATGGCAACATCATTCTGGGTGCTTTCCCAGTGGAAATCTGCACAGTATTTAAAGGCTGTTCAAAAGCAACATTATTCCTCCTCCATGGCTTCTAGCCCTTCTGGAAAAGTAGGTATTATACAGCTGCAGAACAGAAAGCCAATAGCAGCTGCCAGTGGGAGGCTGAACAGCAGCATGGAGGGGAAAGACTTTACTGAATATTCCCAGATTCTAAGCCTCTGCATTTAGAGTTGAAGTTTACTTTCCCCATAGATCCTTAGGCTCCAATGTCAGAAGTCTGTACACCTTGCATCTTCAATGAGGAAAGTGAACATGAAGTAGGCACTTTGTGATGTTCTCAGTGTTGCTGAGCTTTCTTTTCTGTTTGGATGGGATACAATCTGGGAGGGAATGATTTGATCCTAAATATTATCTGAACAAGATAAAATCAGAACCTGCCAATGCAGCATTCCAAAAACAAGCAGATTTCTGATAGGAGGACATCGGGCCAGATTCTGCCAAATGTACCTCATTCTCTGAATAGTCCCCCTAAAGTAAATGACATAGTAAGAAACTACACAGTATAGTAAGGGTGGCAGAATCTAGCCCACAAATGAGGATCAGTCAAAATACTGTTTGTATTTAAAGAAACTCTAGGTAGAAAAGGAATTTAGGCAAAGGTTTTTCTTAGTATGGTGAACTCACAGAACAAGAGAAGTTGTTCAAGGAATATACAGGCTTAATTTAAGAAATAAAATAATAATCAACACTTGGACACTTCACAGGCAAGAAAGTATAAGTAAGCACATGGGGAGCTGGGATGGATGTAATTTCAAAGGGCTCCAAGGATTCTTTTTCAGCTATAGGATCAAACTTTCAGAAGTGGGTACAGTATGGGAATCCCAGAAGATCCATGCAGATGTCTTTTTTCCTTCAAAACTGCCATAATACTTGGGCATACAATTAACTGAACTGACCATTTGGCAACCATGTTTCTGCAAATTGAATCACATGAATCAATATCTGACCCATAATATTCGTATTCCACCTTCCATTTTTTACTTTTTGGCCCCTTATAGCCAAAGATCAATAATGTCAAAAATACTCAATAATATCAAAAAGAAGATAGGCAAATTGGCATGTGAAGTCAGAGCCAAGTTGCAGCAACGGTTAAAGATCATACTGTACCAGGATGTGACTCAAAATTGCACAGGCAAGGTCATCTCTCCCATCTCGAGGAGCCTCGACCACATGAACATGTTCATTTGTCTCTTTCCCTCAAAACCTTTCATTTCCTTTATATTTGTGAATCTGGTACTCTGTGTGTGACAGTTTTAATGACGATATGCCACAGACAATGACAAGAACAAGAATTCCAGGAAAACTGTGCCAAAAGAGATGAAGTGAAACTTGCCTTGACATTAATTTCTGAAAGTGATCACTGAAATGTAAATTTCTCTAAGGTTCTGTGGCATAGAGCAGAAGTCAAATTTTCTTAAACATCCCAATGCCTCAGTAGTTTTTAAAAAATGATTTGAGTGAAAACACAGAAATGCATGTAGAGACATGGAAAACATAACTGTCTGCTAAAGAAACACTTGATCGTAATGGGCTATAAAGGTAACACAGGAAATGGTAATATGTTTTTTTCTGTTTCTTCACCAGCTGGAGCTGAAGAAGAAATCGTACTCATGACTTATCATTATCAATGCTGTGTATTACGGTTTTCTAATGGCTTGATGTTGACACTACATGGCTAAGAGTAACAGATATAGTTTTTGTAGTAAACATTTTTTTAACCTTCTTTAACTTCCTCACCACTCCAAGGTCTCATATCTCAATCCCTTCTAGGACTGGATATAATGTTCTCTTGATCCCTTCAGCAATGACTCTGGATCAGAGAGGTGACTGTAGAGCAACTTACATCATTTTACCTTGGGAGGCTGTGTACCCTGCCGCTACAGCTCTCCTAGCCCCTCTGGGCCTTCAGGGAGCAAGAGACTGTTAATTAATGAATTTGCTTGGATTAATATGGCAACAAACATGCCATCTTAGAAGAACATTTTCAAAATATTATGTATGACTGTAGTCACATGATTCACTGGGAGTCATACAGAGAACTCATTACACCATGCTTTGGAAATGTAGCCTTTAGATAGAGAACTAACTGCCGTGTTCTACCAGCAGAGTGACTTTTCTGCTCATTATTTAAAATCTTTTTCAGTTGCAATAGCTGTTGAACTGTACTGGGCACAACCCTGCCATTTAGAATGAATAAACAGTTCATGCCTAAATCAGTGGAATTAGTAGAATCACAAGCAAAATACTGCTGTGGAAAAAAATCACACCATCAGCAGTGTAAAACAATCAAAAGGAAATATTTATTCACACAACAAAGTCAACCTATGGAACTCTTTGCCAGAGAATGTTGTGAAGGCCAAGACTAGAACAGGGTTCAAAAAAGAACTAGATAAATTCATAGAGGATAGGTCCCTCAATGGCTGTAAGCCAGGATGGGCAAGGATGGTGTCTCTAGCCTATGTTTGCCAGAAGCTGGGAATGGGTGACAGGGGATGGATCACTTGATGATTACCTGTTCCGTTCATTCCCTCTTGGGCACCTGGCACTGGCCATATCGGAACACAGGATCCTGGGTTAGATGGACCTTTAGTCTGATCTTGTATGGCTGTTCTTATGTTCACCATATTGGGCCTGATCCAAAGCATATAAAGGATAGACTTCCATGGATTTCAGTAGGCTTTCGATCAAGCCCATTATATATTAAATAAAGATGCTTGAGATGCCACAGAATAATGTCACATTATGCATATTATCATCAATGATATCATTGTTTTACAGATGAGTAACACTTCCATTTTCATAAGCCAAAGATGCTTCTAAAAATCTACTATATTACTTATGTAAACATTATTACAAACCTCAGGAACTTTGACATCTAAGTAATGTAATTTTTAAGAACAAAAACCATGGGAATATAAAATACTGGAGACTGGGAAATGCGGAGCAAAACCTCAGAGATTTCTAGAGGTCTTAAAAATAGTGGCAGCCTGCCTGGAATCTAGATGCCGGATAGAGGGTAGTTTCCAATTTCCATGTAGTTCAAGGTAACATAGTTATTAAAATAAACACTTAAAAATGTTAAGAAATTGGTACTAATTAGACGTTCATTTCTGGGAGAGAGGGAGACAAGTAAGTTGGGAATTTCTAATGGCAAAAATGATTTGAACAAGAGTAATAAAATATTAAAGTGTATAAAATGAGCATCCAGGCTAATTAATTCAATTTTATGGTATTCACTAAAGAAAATAGCTTAGGTTAGCAATGACATTTTGTAAACTCAGCATGCATACAACATAGGAGGATAAGAATTAAAAAAAATCTTTTATTGACATGAACAAAGGAAAGTGAAACAAATAAATTAGAATTCCTCAAGAAAAGAAGTCCTGAGGGACTGGATAGCTCAGGAGATTGGTAATGGAATACAGAACTTTTAACATCTAGGTCACTGGTTTAAATCTAGCCATTGTTTGTAGTGATTACCAGTTAGTAACCTGTGTTAACATGTCTGTTACCAGCTGTCAATTCTTTGGTTAAAGTATTAAATAATCCAGAGAGAAGCTGGCCATCTCAGAGTTTTAATGATATCTGGGATATCTGTGCATATAGATTATGTGAGCCCTACTGTTTTAACTAGATAGATTTGCTAAAACAAAAACGGGGAGTGTTTATCAGCAGATCTGGAGTCCCACCTTTCAATTTATGAATATGGATAGGTTCTAGGGCCGGGGTGGTCAACCTGTGTCTGAGGAGCCAGAATTTACCAATGTACATCGCCAAAGAGCCACAGTAATACCTTAACAGCCCCCCATCAGCTCCCACCCCACCCCATTCCAAACACCTCCTGCCCACTGGCAGCCCCACTGATCAGCGCCTCCCCCTCCGTCCCCACAGCTTCCGATCACTTGTTTCATGGTTCGGGGGTGGGGAGAGGAGTGAGGGCATGGCAGGCTTAAGGGAGGGGATGGGAAGGGTTGGAGTGGGGGCAGAGCCAGGGGTTGAACAGTGAACACCCCCTAGCACATTAGAAAGTTGGCGCCTGTAGCTGCAGCCCCGGAATCGGTGCCTATACAAGGAGCCGCATATTAACTTCTGAGGAGCCTCATGTGGCTCCGGAGCTACAGGTTGGGCACCCCTGTTCTAAGGCATGAAAATAAGTGTATTGCTAACTTGCAACATTATCATGAAAGGAATATTCTGAGGCATATTAGCTTTGAGAAGATTCTGTTTGCTGACTGGATGAATTTTAGGTGACATCGTTTAATTGACCAGATGATTATCAGGAACCGAATCCTATGATAGGCTGAAAGTGTGAGTACCTCAGCTGCATAGTGAGGTGGTCTACAGGGAAGAAATCCTCTGCCATTGCCACGACTGGGAGCTCAGGACTGACACAGCAATAGCTTGTGGCATATGTCCATGCTCTCACTGTGGGGCGTAAAACAATGGGTGTAGTGGTGTTGATCTGAATTTTATGGGTTAGTTATTATGGCTCACCACTGATCACGTCCAACCAGAAGATTTATAGGTTCTACAGCGTCCGAGAACTCAGAGAGTTCTTCTATATCAGGAGAGGACTCTCGGGGTGCTTGGCAAAAACACTTACACTGAGGACAATATCAAATTGATAGAAGCTTTATTGAGATTAACAAAGAATAATAAAGCTATGAAACGTATGACTACAAAACAGTAGAAGAATTCCAAAGCTCCTAGTGGTAACGTTCCTATTATAAAAAGAAAAGGAGTACTTGTGGCACCTTAGAGACTAACAAATTTATTAGAGCATAAGCTTTCGTGAGCTACAGCTCACTTCATCGGATGCATTTGGTGAGCTGTAGCTCACGAAAGCTTATGCTCTAATAAATTTGTTAGTCTCTAAGGTGCCACAAGTACTCCTTTTCTTTTTGCGAATACAGACTAACACGGCTGCTACTCTGAAACCATTCCTATTATAAGTACCTTAACCTAACATACTCATACACTTCCTTGAGGACCCGGTAATAGGAGGTGAAGGACCAGCCTTGCTCCTGGCATGCCAGACAACATGATGGTTCTCGCTTCCCCAATAGTTGGGAATGTTGAGTAGTTATACTGTACTACACAAGCTGAGCTGATAGCATGATAGAAGACAGAATGATAGGTAGATTAAAAGATAGTCTTTAGAATATAGGAGAACAAAGAAAAGAAAAATCTCCCTAAGATAGCCTTACTGGTATTTTTTTTATAGGATCCTGACACTATGTAATTCAGGCCCAGCCTACTATGCCCAAATCTTAATTCCGTACCCGAAGAAAATTATGGGTACCCTTATCCTATAGGTTAGTGAATTACCACACTTACTCTCCGCATATTAATAAGGATTGTCTCACTCCAAAAAACTGCCAGCCTAGGCTCTCTTGGTGACTTCCAGGTTTGTGATGTACCCTGCGGTTACCAACTGGTTGCAAACACCGGATAAACCTGTTCAGTGTTGTGTGTGGTTCCTCCCTTCAGTTCCCCAAAGTTGAGAGACCATTTTTATCTGTGCCAAAGGTTGCCAGCCTTTATGCTGACTTACTCTTAACTGATCATACTTTTAGCTATTTAGCTGATCTTACCGGATATAGGCTGGTAGGCTTCTTGCATTTCAGCAAAATTTATTCTATGTATAATTATTAGGAAATACATATCATATGCCTCAACACATTTTAATTCCATAGGAATGAATACTGATAAAATATAAGAATCATATATTAAATGGATTAATTCAGAAAGAGAAACATATTATTTGATACGGCTGGCTGCATTAGTAGGATATAATAGTTAGCGAAGTAATCCTATGGGCTAGAGTGGTTGTGGATTCACAAGCAATGTATGCACGTTGGTCAGCTGCCATCCCTCCCATGCCCCTGAGCTCTGCAGAGGAGCACAGACCCTGTGCTTAGATTTCAGAGAGGCCAAAAAGGGGCCACTGTGATTATCTAGTATGACCTCCTGAACAGCACAGGCCACGTAATTTCATCCAGTAGTTCCTGCATTCAGCTCATGAATTGAGAAGTCAAACAGTTCATCTTCTACTGCAGCCCGGGTTGTGTTTAAGGCACAAATTATGGAATATTAATGATAATCTATAATTGTTATTTTATCTTGAATTTGTTTTGGTACTATGTCTTAATGTAATCCAGCAGTGCAAATGTGCTTATGTGTTCTGTTATGTGGGTGTTCTGTTAACCCCTAATTGATATCAAGCAAAAAGAGAAAAGGAATAGTACTAGAGGTGATGATTTATTTTAAGATATTGTTTTCATATTAATTAGAATTTTCTCCTTAAGTTAGTAGGAAAAGCAACTATTTGAGAGGAACAGACTCTGCACATGTGCAGGAGAGAGAGATAGTAGCATTTGCTTGGTGTTCAATGGCCTATGCCTAATAAGTTGGTAGAATCCATACTGGACAAATGTCTACATCACTAATTCTTCTCTCTCCTCCTCCCTCCCCGCCCAGATGCTCATTTGGAAGTTTCAGTAGGCAGGCCAAGGACTTAATTAGAAGAGATAGGACTACTACCCCTTCAACTGTTTTTTTTAAATACGCAAACATATACAGATATCACATATATGAGAGTGATATTCATGTGGCAAATTCATTTCATGAATACATTTATGCACCACTGCCTTTTGCTCACTAATCCATTTCCCTGGGACTTATTCCAACATTCCAAATCCTAGAGCTGCTTCAGGCATCATTTACTTTTAGCCCAACAGGCCCACAAGAGATCACACTTTAAAATTGGGATTTTTATGTGTAGAAGACTATTTCAACAGTTTCCATGGCTCCTCTGATCACCATATATTTAGACTTATGGTAATTAAACACCTGGTTTTACAAGTTGGCAGATACAAATTATATTTCTAATAAAATTGTTAAAACTCTTAAAAACATTCCTAAAGTAGTTTTTCTGCAGCAAATACAGAACACATGATAATGGTACAAAGTTTTATTGACATTCATTTGGGTATGACAATTTTGGCTTTAATATTCATGAATAATTCACCCATCCAAAAATTAATCTTTCTCACACACACACCCTCCTCCTTACTTCAGACCACAATATTTTGATTTTGTCTTGTCTACAATACTTACCAGCTTTTTATAACACTCCATGTACAAACTTTGGGGCAGATTCTCAGAGCTGTTTCAGTCCTATTGCACTATTCTGGTGGTGAAAAGAGGCCACAAAGCTGGTGTTACTGGCCAGCTAGGGATTCACCTGGCATAAAGAAATCACTTGGTATCATACAGCCAACATGGACGGCCCCTGGTGTTAAGGGGCTGGGGAGTGCAGGGCCATGACTGGAGCACCACCGCACTCCAGCAATCCCCAGCTAAGGTATTTGTTCCTTGGGGCCATAGGTACCTGGCATAGCTTATGCAGCCCGGAGGCTGCTGTAAAGTACATCAGGCCTGAGGATGGTGTAGAACTAGCCTCATGATCATGGAGTCACAAATGGCTCCTTCTTCAGTTCAGTTCTGTGCTTATTCAGTGCAGCTGAGGATTGAGTCCTATATATATATATATATAGTATTATAGATTTATCAGGCTAAAACATTATACTATAGCTTGTAATTTGCGTCCCATGAAGCTTTATCAGTAGAGTAGCTTCAATTAAACTATATCACTTGGGGTTAGGACACGTTCCCCAAAATATCTTTGCTATCAATATTTCCAGGCTCTATATTGTAATTCTCTTGAGTGTTCCCAAATGTATATGTCTCAGGTATAGCATCTTGTTCCTTGCACCAATATTAATGAGTTTAGAAACTGCTGAGTCTTGTAATGGTAAATCTGAATCTTTCACTACTGATTGTATACAGTGTCAGCTCTATGAATATTTCTAATTTATATATGTTCTCTAGTATACATTTGTTGATCTAAAAATCACTGGAGACAAGGGAATGGTTCTTACATTATTTAGTTTAGTTTTGGATCAACTCAAGATCAAATATCAATAAAAAGTCAAATTTCTTATTTCTTAATGTGAACAAGAAGGTGTTTGTACACACACTGATAACATGACATATTACTTTATATTTTATATATTGATCTTGCTTATGAGACATCATCTGCTAACTCTCTAACCCATTCTACTACTACTGGTGACTCACTGTTGTCCATCCAGTATCTAAAATCTTGCGGACTTTCTATGTCTTGCTTGTTCTTTCTTATTCTTTTCAGTCCATAAATTACTCTTTTCCTCACTAATCTCATCCAGAATTCATAATGTTTTTGCTGCCTTTTCAGTGTTGAAAGAACATTTAGAATAAATGGAGTTGGATCCATTAGTATAATGTTAGTTTTTATTGTAAATAGTCCCTAATTTTATGCCAATATGTTTTAGTATTTGGGCAATATGTCTTAACAACCCAACCAATTCCCCACAGCACTTCTCCACACATGTTCGGTAACCCATGACCCAATTCTGTGCAATCTCTGCAGTGTCCAGTATAACCTATTAATTGTTTGGAAACATAGTAGCTTGTAATTTGCGTCCCATGAAGCTTTATCAATAGAGTAGCTTCAATTAAACTATATCACTTGGGGTCATGACACTTTCCCCAAAATATCTTTGCTATCAACATTTCCAGGCACTGTAATGTAATTCTCCTAAGTGTTCCCAAATGTATATGTTTCAGGTATAGCATCTTGTTTCTTGCACCAATATTAATGAGTTTAGAAACTGTTGAGTCTTGTAATGGTAAGTCTGAATCTTTCACTACTGATTGTATACAGTGTCAGCACTATGAATATTTCTAATTTATATTTGTTCTCTAGTGTACATTTGTTGACCTAAAAATCACTGGAGACAAGGGAAAGGTTCCTACTGACTTCAGTGGCTTTTGGATCAAACACAAGATAGTCAAGTATTAAAATAATTTCCTGCATATTTGTTGTACATGCAATTTGCAGATTCTTGCACCAGTGAGAGATGCTGTTCCCTGGGCATCATCACTTCTGAGGGAGGCCATGCTGCATTTCCACCATTTTATTCCCTTGGGGCTTGATATGGGGAAGAACTGCTGTGTGTGTCAACTGGGTGGAGTCCTGATGGACAAGGCTGCATCGTAAATGACATGAAATAGATAATTTCCCACTTTCCTAAGCTACAAGTACCAATAAAATCTATGTACCACCCCCCACCCCTGCCAGCACAATTCATTTAGGACTGTGCTGGATGTGTGCAGAGTTTCCAGAGGTGGGGGGGGGCAGGATGCAGGTAGTGGGTGCTTCTGCAGATATAACCCCTCGAGGGAATCTACCCAATTTTAAACCCTGTGTGGTTTCTGCAGTAGTCTCCCTGTTATGCAAAAGGCCATGCAGTTCCACATAATTTATTGGTCATGATTTATTTTACAAGGTAAACATTGCGATTCTTAAAAGTTCCTTCTTCTGCACAAGGTTGGATGTGTAGTCTGTGAGCCAAAGAGGGAGCTGCTGTGTGTGCTGTACCACATCTCATTATGAATAGACCACACTCTCTGGGTATCAGTCTGGCACCTTTTCTGAGCACTATAATCCACTTGAATTTATATTTAAAATAAATGCTTTATGAGAAAGTCTTGACATTTTGAAGGTGTACAGTCCTTGTTATAATGAATGATTACATTACTACACAGTTTTCCCCCCCACTGTTAGTAACCAGTTCTTTTCATTTGTCAAGGAGAAAAACTAAAACCTAGCAGTTGTTTTGCTGACAAATCTTATACAGTTAACTGGAAGATACTGAAAGACACTGAAGATAAAGACTGTGTGCAGGGTTTCTTCAAATAGGAAGAGCACCAAGGAATGCAGACGGACATTGAAAATATCTTGTAATGCATGGTCTATACTTCTCATAGAAAATTTAGTTTTAAAGAGTCAGTGTCTTTAGAATACTCATCATATGATCAATTTAAATCTCATCAATCATGTAAAGGAGATAGCAAAATAGTTTAGTGTTTATGATATTGGTATAAAAGTATGCAATAGACTTTTGGTTCCATTGAGAGGTGGAGTCAGATAATTTAATTATTTTCAGAGATTCGAGTCTATGTAGTCATTCTTAGTACAGGAAATCGCTAACTATATAGTGTACGACATTTCAAAATAGCTGACGACCACGACATTTAGCATTTGTGTCAAGATAAATGAAGATTAATGGAAGTGGAGTAATATGATCATTTACAAAGGACAAGTTGTAGAGTCAGATACAGAGGCATACTTCTGTTTCTTTGTGCAAGGCATTAGATGAAGTTTACTTTTATACTGTTGAGAAACAGTAACTACACACAATTATACCATAAACAGTCACCAAGCTGTGACCTCTTTCTCCTAGTTTTCTGGTACCATAAATGGTCTTTGTTAATAAATCAAATATTCATAAGGAACATTGCACCATACACTTGAATTTTAACAAATGAAAAGTACAAATCAGTTAGTGTTACTGAAGTCCAGATCAAGATATTTCACACTGTGATACATCAAGTCTTGTGCAAAAATCATAAGCTTCACTACGCATTACCACTGTGATGCTTCTCATTGCTTACCTTAGCCACATGGTGGGATTCTTCTGAAATATATTCCATACAATTTGGAAATGGAAATTGTTATTTTGAAATGGAAGTTTTTGATACACTGAAGACTATAGCTATATAATGGCCTTCTTAGGAGTCTTCTAAACATAAGAAAAAGGAACAGGGAGAGGATTCTTCTTCACTGCAACTGCACAGGGCTTGCTAGTGCTCACTGGCAGCATGAGCAGTACTCCGTGTGGAAATACAATACAGCAGGGACTCTGCAAAGACAGTGTCAGTTCTTCCCTATTTGAAGCTACTACAGCCCTAACAGAATCCTAAAAATATAAACACTACACTCGGCACTAAGTACAATATAAAAATGTTTCCTGTCCTCAGACTCCTATATTTTGCTTTATTCAAAAACATCAGCTATAGTCAGTGTAGTGTACCATGTCAAAAATACAGTTAAAAAAATATTTTCCTAAATAAACTTAAATGGGTTTGACTGTCCAGTTGGCATTTAGAGAGAAAAGCTTGCACTGAATTCAGAGACAAAAAGTGAGGGTAGAATTCTTGAAATGACTGATAGCTGGATTTTTTTAATTTCCAGTTTTTCTGTTTCTCCCAGCTTGTTTCCTCTCCTGCTGTCTGACTTCAATATCAAATAACTTCGCAAGCCTGTGGGGCTGCTACAAGTATTTTTTAAATGGACTTCTGCCAGTGCCTGTGCTAGGCAATACTCCAGAAAGATGAACCACCTAAATGATGTAAAGTAACTTTCATTATCTTTTATCATTGAGCTGCTGTTTGGTGGGTGTATGCACGCACGTGCTCCCCCCCCCGAGGAATGTTGACCTTCTCCAAATTGTTCTCATCTAGAAAATGTGCTAATTACTCTGCTTCAAAACATGAATAGTGTTTAATCCTCTGCCTGTTAAATGCTTTGGCAATAATCCCATTGTACATCATGCTTTTTATTGTTTAATAATGTAGAGTGCAAGCGTGGTTTAAGATTACATATAGTGCCTGATCCTTATAGCTTTCAGTTTCACTGGTGAATTTCAGGAAGTGTGTATTTACTATTTTCCATGTGCAAGAACCAAGTAAACATTTGCCTACATTGCAGAAGGGATTTATAAATCAAAATGTACAATGGATTTTTATTCAAACTATTGATCCAGTATTAAATTTCTCTCTCAAATTTTAATCTAGTTTTGCATAGATACTAAATCTTATTGCTAGAAAGCCAGCATCTTTACACAGACTCATGGTGATGGGCAAGTAAACAGCTATTCCAATGATATAAGTTAGGACTATTATATATTTATTTATATATCTAAACTAGATATCTATATATCTATAGTCCTAATCTCTAATTTCTACTGTTTCTATTATTACAACCCTGAAGTAGTTACAGTAAACCCATATCAAGATCACAACCCCAAAATTGTCTGTAATCCCAAAATATACCCAGGATATTTCCTCATAAAATAGTTTTGATTTAAACTAGTTGAACAATTGCATTTCATGAGTGCTAAGAATATCCTGAAATATTTCTAATGCAGTAATTTTGGTATGGACAATTCCACTGAATATCAAGATGTAGTCAGAAATATTAATTAAACAGTTCCAAGAGCATGTGCCATACATTTTAAAACAAAATATTTATGGCTCTAGTTTATTCTGAGACTATATTAATATCACCATCAATTTAGTGTTTCCAACTGCAGCAGGGTCATGGCAGTGTTTCAACATGAAAATATTGGTAGAATTACAAGGGTGAAAAGTCACAATTAGACTGAGTAGGAATGGGAAGATTTTTCACACACAAACTAGGTATGGGTAAATCACAGTTCATTACAGAGAATCAGTCTGTAACAAGCCATAGCACCTTACTTACAAAGACACCAGTCAGCTGAATTGCACACATGCAGAATTAGAATTCATTGTCCTCTATTTCAAAACTACAATCCTTCTCCACGTGAGCTAAAGAAAAAGCTCCATTGACTATCAGTAGCATTTGGATGTATATGTTTTTTGTAAACTAGCTATTAGAGGGCAAGACAAGTGGAGATACTTGTGAATGTCTTATTCTGTACTATACCAGGCTATTGTAAACATATGCATACGCCAACTACATTACTACAGGCCTCTTAATGATCTTAAAAGAATAGCTACGCAAGCTGAGTCAACAGAGGGAAACTATATATGTGAATGAGCTGGTCTGACATCCCATCCAGTAGAGGGCAGTAAGGCACATAAAACCAGTTCAGTACAAAATGATTCAAACTAAAAGCAGGAGTACTGCTATGGTGGGAATTAAAGAGATTAAATTCTATTAAGTTGGCAAATGCTATGCTGTCTATATGGTGAAACTTACTGAAGCCTCTAACTCCAGCTCCTCTTGTAAATCTATAAAGATCTTCACTCTTTGTATAGATTTCATGGAAGAACATGAAGAGGTACAGTAGGTTCCATTTATAGTATCACCACCAATATTTGTTTGTACTTTTATTAAAGTGATAAATAGAAGCCACACCACTGCAAATTATTTTCTTACATAAGAAGATG
Organism: Dermochelys coriacea; assembly: GCF_009764565.3. NCBI lineage: Eukaryota > Metazoa > Chordata > Testudines > Dermochelyidae > Dermochelys > Dermochelys coriacea. The sequence continues at coordinate 21,229,799 of NC_050077.1, forward strand.
GTATTATGTGACAGTTCAGAGGAGAGATGCATCTGTGATCTCTCCCACAGTCTTTGTGCGCAGCTTTAAAGTGACAGGCTTCTCTACCTGCACTTCTCCCAAAGTGGAACACTCTGGTTCATCAAGGTACAACACATCTTTTTATTACTCTCCTGTCATGGTTACAGGGTGAGTGGTGCCTTAGACTTCTCTGCAGTCCCTCATGAGTACACCCCTCAGGTGACAAGTGCCACTACCATCACCTCTCTCTGGGTGGAATCCCATAGTTCTACCACTTATACTGGACCCCAGGATAGCTGATTCCTTCCCCCTGTTCCAAGCCACGATAATATGATAGGCCCAGCTGTATTTAGTAGCTGCAAGACACTCCCTCTGGGAGTTTATGACCAGTGGCTGATTAAAGTGACCCAAAACAACTCCTTCCAAACAAACATTATTGTCTATTCACCCAAAGGTAAACAGCAAGCACAGAAAAGAGTTAAAACCACAAGAGGTCTGCATGCCTGGGACTTACCTAAAGCTTATCATTTCTCTCAAAGCCTAGGCAAGCCTTGCTGCCCCAGACATCCCACAGAGCATATGCCTCAGATCAATTGCCTTCCTGCATTCTCTGCTTCTCTCAGCATCTCCCTTTCAGCAGCTGCTGGCACTCACCTCACACCACCCTTCCTCTCTAGGCAGGAGTTTTTAAACAGTTTAGCATCCTCTTGATCTTAGATTCCATTCTGAAGAAATAAACTGGTTAATCTGGCTGGATCCAGGCAGGTAGTCACTTCCCAATTAATAGCTAACCCACTGTTCTCTTAAGGACCCTTGAAGCATTCCATTCCCTCCCCTCTGATATCTTAGTTATTGTATCATTTCCTGCTCGTTTTCCCACAGCCCACTATTAAACTTAGTCAATCAATTCTCACATTCCAAAGAGGCTACGCAGGTACTATCTCAGTAGCTAGGTCACATATTCATAAAATTATTACATCTTAATCCTGTGCTTTCCACCCCTGTATACAAGAGAATACAGGTGTATTGAGATATAGATTACAGTATATACACACATCCAAGTGTTATTATAAGAGCTATATCACAGGTTTGGTTTTAATCAGTTCATCCCACTTGCTCTAGTCTTTCCTTGAATATTGTTTGTTATCTAACCTAATATAGACGTACATCTTTCTATTTCTCTTAATTTTTATTCATGCAAATCACACTTCTGTAGTGTGTATTTGGTTGATGGCATAATAGTAATAAAATACATGTTTTTGCAGCAATCACTAGCATTCCAAATAGGCAGTTGTCTGTATTTCATTTCTTTAAATCAGAGCATCTCTCCAACTGGATAGTAAATAAAATAAATAAAATAACAAATAAAAAAAGATTTGGGTCATGTATCACTCTTGCATCAATTTACTGACATCAAATCAGAAGTCGTTCAACATAAAATATTCCCAATAGACATGCAGATGGTTTATAATACCATGTATTTCCTTGAGAATTTCTTGTGAAATTTTTTGTCTTTTGTTTTGTAAAGCTGCAGTATGAAAGGCTACAACACACACAGCTAAAATGACCCCAGTTTGTTTAACTGAAAACAGTTTCAAATGATCAAAATATTGGTCAATAAAATCAGACTTCAGTGCGAAGAGATGCTGAAGAGTGAATGAGAAGCAAACTCATTTCTCTTTTATAGCCAACTGAGACATAGTGCAGGTGACAGCAAGGCAGTAATTGAAGAGTTATAAATAATTGCCAGGAATTTATTCTCCAGTGCAACTACCCTTTTCCTTTCAGTAGCTTTCACAACACATGTTGCAAATAGGAAAAGTCCACTCACTGTGAAGCCCATGAACAAAAGACCTGTCTGCCTGACTTCCTTTAATTTTTTCAGAGGCAAATTTAATATTTTAGATTATTGCATTCACAAAACGCAGCCAATGAGACAGACTTCAAAAGAATTCAATGAAATGGTCTTCAATGACCATTGTGGGATAACCAGATTTTAGCTTCTCTATAATGCTGTTTTCCAAATAAAAATAGGTATGTTTTCATTTTTTTTGCAGCCAAACAACTCTAAATCTTTTGAATTTGTGACCCCATATTTCCAAAATCATTCAATGCATTCCCATTACCACTGTGCAAACTACTGGTGACAGAAGATCTTGTTTGCAGTAGGTTTTCCTAAGAAATGCAATGTGTTATCAATTTAAAAAGCCCTGGGGCAGATTTTTGTATGGAATATGAACATTATTTTCTTCACAATTTCTTGATAAACATGTTTATACAGTTTTCAGATGAAATTAGCTAGACTTTCCTGAAGATACCTGTCCTATGTTAAACCAAGTGATTTTTCAGGTCAATTTTTCAAGCCGTAGAGTGGAGTAAGTGGGGGGCACAGCACCCAGAGAAATTAAAATCAAATATTTTCTAGAATGTGATGCTTTATGTTCACTTCTAACCATCTTTCCTCATTATTCTCTAATGTCACTATCTAAAACAGTCTTCCTGACTTTTCAAATTCACTCTGGAGACCAGTCTTTTTGCACTGACCTACGTGAGATTCTCAACTCTGCTTCAGCCAAGCGGACAGACTGACAACCCTACTTTGCACCAACAGTCCCATATTATAAGCAATGTCCCTTATCTAAACAAAAAATTGCCTGTCCTATACTAAATTAGTATGGGATGCCTTTAATCCTGTATCTCAAACCAACACTTCACATTGCAAAGTGCTGCTATTTTGCAACTTGACTTGGCACACAGGGTTACACCACCACTCAAATTTGGCTCAGCTGCCCCCTCCATCTGGCATAACAGAGAAACAGCCAGGCAAAATTTGCAGCCTGGTGCATGGAGTTGCAACGCCACTCAAATTTGGCCTTGCTGACCCTTTGCCCCTGGTCCCCCACTGAAAGTTGCCTCTTCCAAATGGCACCCCTCCTGGTTGCAGCAAAACCTCTTTCACACTTTTCAGCCTTGGCTGCTGGCAGCACACAACACTGCAGCAGGCATTGATCAGCAACTCTGACTCAGATCAGAGCACACATATAGAACCTGAACAGGAACAGCAACAGCTCCCCAGCCCAGTGCCTGAGGCTTTGGGGTCTTCATGGCACCCAGAGCTGAAGAGAGCCTAGGAAGGATAAGGGAGGAAAAGGCACTTGCCCATCAGAGGCTCAAGTCAAGACTGGGGATATCTGAGGTCTGTCTCATATTTTTGAAATACAGTGTTGTCAATCCTAGTGCAAAGGGGCTCTTAAACTCCAGATCCAGTGGGGAAGAATTCCACCAACACAGGAATCGGGGAAGATAGTCACAAACCATAGTTTATGGGGCATATGAGGGCAGGGTTGTAGCAGGAAGGGGAAGTGCCACAGAATATGGTGCTAGCGAGATACTGGGCCGTACTGCTGCCCATAGGAAGGCCAAATTTATGATGGGGATCACTCCAGTCCAGAATCCGGAGGGTTCAAAGCCTTCCTAGCTCCCCCACCCCCGAAACACATCTCTTAGAGATGCAGCACAGAATCTTATCCCATTCCTAAGCCTCTCTAATAAAAACAATCAAATCCATTTTTCTTGAGCTCAATAATTCTGCCAAAATAGTCTTTTTACTTTTCTGCATCCTTGTCCTACTTTATGGAGAAAATCTACTTTACCTGTATATTACAGTGTTTTGTAATCTAGTTACATTAGCCAGATTTACATACACAGCTTGTGATTATTAATTGTTATTTGAAAAATTTGCACAGAAGATGCTACAAAACACTGTTCAGAAGGTAAAAAAAAGTTAGATGGTTTTGCTTTCATACATAAAGTTTTAATAAATAACTATTTCAAGCCATCTTTGATCTTTAATATCATTAGGCAGCTTCCTTCATGGTCCACTAATTTGATATCAAAGTTACCTTTATTATTTTTTTCTGGAACATGCATATTCTATGGGCCCAATTCTCAGGGGCTCTCCAAGTGCTTCATTCAAAGAAAGCAAAGAAGCCAGAAAGCCAGTTTAACTGACTGAGGATTTCCCTATCATGTAGAGGCTCTACTATATCACCTCTCCTCCCCACGTTGCCAGTGCTGGGAGTGGCATTCCAGGGAAAACAATATGCAGCCAGGGCATCCCTATATCTCAGCAATCCCTGGCTGTGGGCAGTCAGGTATAACTTAGTGCAGCCATAAGGTTGCTTTAAATTATAATGGGACCAGACTGCCCAGAGGATCACCCCCCCATAATATTGATAAGTTATCCATACATACGTAGATGTAGTACAAACAACAGCACTGATTCCATTATGCTGTGGAATTATCTCAGCTATAGCTGATGCTATATCCCTATGTATATAGTTTATGTATCCTAAGAAGAAAAAAAATACATATTGGTGTGTTATGCTGATAAAAAACAAAACAAAACTGAGTTTAGGACGGCCCAATTATTCATAAGTGGTAAAGCCAGTCATGAGTTTTAACAGAGATTACAACTGATTGCCAATAAAACCTTTAAGACAGAGCAACATATATTCTGCATATGGAATATTTAGGACAATGATTTCAGAAATACATGAGTTATTTTATTAATTTTTTTTTAAACTGGAATTGTATTTTGTACCTCTCCACTTGCACAGCCAAGCTCCCTTAGTATTATGAGCCCAACTTTACAGACCTCTGTGAGAGAAATAAAATATAACTCTCTCTACATTGAGTAGCTCTGCCACTAACTAGCAAAGATCAGTGTAAGTTAGGTTTCTTTTTTTGTTCTTCTGATGCAAAGTGGTCTTTTCTGTAGGTAGGAGGGTTCTGCTATGCACCAGAGGGCTGGGGGATACTATTAGCTACAATGAGCCCTCAATACTGTAGTTAATGAAACAGAGCCCTTCTTGAACTGAACATAAATGATGACATCCTAAAATTACAAACCTGAAAGATATGCCAGTGGATTAACCAAGATGGTAGGTTTCTGATAAATTATCAAAACATTTCTGTCACACCAGTTATTTAAGATAAGGCCCATCTTCTGGAAGTGGGAAAGAAACAAACCATTAGTGTTTTAATAAGAGATTAGAGAAGTTGTAACGTGTTTGTTAGTAGCCTGGAGCAGAAAGCAATAAAACATTCCTTCCTTTTTTATTTCATACGTCAGACTTCACAAAAACTAAGCCATTTACAATAAAATCCTATTGTGGTAGCCATTAAAACTCTTCTAGATCTGTGCATAATAATTAGCTAAATTAATACCACTCCTAAAATGTGGTGCTTTTCAAAGTGGCCGTGCATGCAAATTAATAAGAACTATATAATCATGTATTTTCATTAGAATAAATTACATTGCTGAAGCTCTGCTTGCATTCATTGGAAAAGTATCACACAAAGCAAATGATAATATAAACAGTTCATAAGTTCCATATCACAGGCCAGTGGCTTTGAATGAGAGGGAAAATATTGAATTATGTAGCAAGAGACAACTTGATGAAGAGGAAGAGAAAAACATGCACCAGATATATGGGATAATAATTTTGTTAAATTTGCAAGCTACATTAATAGAGGGATTTGCTACTACTCCACAAAATATTGAGATAATTTATTAAAAGGGAAATCAGTAGTATCCAGTTACTTTCCCTGAGGATGTCTGAACTCAGACATGCAAATACTCAGTTTAAGCAAGCATTTGTCTTAGGGCCTCATCCTGTAAGGTGCTCAGCAAAGTCATTAATTGTTCATTGAGTGAAATTCCAATTGGAGTAATTGAACTTTTATAATTGTTATGCCATTAAATATAAGTTGGGTTCAAACTAAATTGTATTTGCATTATATTATGCTTGCTATTTATGAGTCTATTACTCTTAATACTTTGCAAACTCCTTTTGAGGTAAAATGTTACAATCTATAGATTCTAATTAGAAGTGAACTCTTTCCATAAACAAAAACATGGCAAGGCAACACTGGCAAGGCATTTACTAAAGAATATGGTCCAGATTCTTTCCTGTGGCCAAAGAACACAGAATACAATTTGTAGAGGAGGTAAATCTGGCTTTAAGACACCTTCCATTCTGGACTGGTTGTGTACTATATTGGTTTCCCAAATGGAAGTTAGAGCAGTCTCTGGGTTGCTGCCAACACCCACAATGGACGATACCCTACTTGCCCCAGCTATACCTCTTATGCCAACAGAACGGAAGAATCTGACCTAGGAAGCTCTATCATGCAGGAAGTAATTTTCTAGAAGGTAGAAGGCATTCTTGAGCCATTTTCCATCAGAAAGCATTGAAAAAAAATCCAAAAAAATAACAGGAACCAGAGTGACCTGGAAGTAATAGGTGTGATTGTCTTTAAGAAAAGGAACTCACTTTTCAGTTTGATAAGAACAATCAAATCATAGCTGTAGAAGAGGTGGGCAGCACCAAATAAATCACGAGTGGGTTGTTATCTAATGGGTTTCCCTTGTGTAAGCAAAGAGGCATAATGAATACGAGTCTAACTCTAACATAGATCTCTCCTATTGAATAACTCAGGAAATTCCCACCCCCTGAAGCAGTTTCAATCCACCTCAAGTCCCATTACCAAACATTGGTCAGAGAACCTTGTTGTGTTTTAAGTGGTGCTAAAAACTAATTAAAATTTTGGGCTGGGAGTTGAACATTAAGGCCTCTGTTTATTCAATGGATTTCACCTCATTCTGTTTCTGAATGATTTGAGGACAGATATTTTTAAACAATTAAATCAATTTAAACAAAATTATGAATAATTCTTGGTCAGTGCTCATTTGTGAACAATTTACTGTTCACATTTGATATTTGAAGTTTGATTTTGATGGGACATCATGAATGCTTGCATATACAAATTCAAAATTAATCTTTATAGTTGCTATTCTTTAATATTCTCTTAAAATTCACTTTTTCCATGAACATTCTGACTAATCTTGTTCACTAGGATGTTTGCAGAAAGCAAACAATAGCACATGAACATGGATGATGCAATTTTTTAAAATATTGAAGTGAATATTCATGGTAACTATTTTGAAATATTCACCCAGCTATAGTTACATCAAGAAAAAAAGAACAAGAGCAGTAAGCTCAATTGTTTTTGTTTTGACATTTCCATATTGAAATTTGTCAGAACTTTTTTGGTCTGCCAATTTTGTTGACATTGCAACTTTTTGTCCCATTTTGGAATAACAACAAATGCCAAAATATTGGAATTTTCCACAGGATGGAAATTCTGTTTTCTGACCAGCTCTCATTCTCATGCTCTTCAGTGAACAGCTTCCTAGTTAAAATTATTAATGTTTTACTTACAGACTAATCTATTTTATTATAAGAACACACTTTTCATTATGACTGTGGAAGTCTTGACTGGTAGGAGATTCAGCTGGAGGGACATATTTCTGAATCACTGACTGACGAGTCTGAGCTCCACCCCCAAAGTCACCAAAATTCCATGGTAGGACTGTGGATCTTACTTCTTGAAGAAAGGCAATGTTTTAGGTTGGTACTTACAAATGTTCCTATTATCACTGAAAAGCCACCGCCTGGCACTTATAGTTTAAGGTTTCAGAGTAGCAGCCGTATTAGTCTGTATTAGCAAAAAGAAAAGGAGTACTTGTGGCACCTTAGAGACTAACAAATTTTTCTTGGTTGGTCTTGGGTGTCTGTTAGAAGCAGAAACTTACTGATTTGAATGGTAGTTTTAACAACAAAACTGGAAATGTAAATGCATATATCTGATATACTTTAAAATTCTCAAGTATTGAATCATTCCATTGATAAAATACATTCAATGATTTCTAGTGAGTTCTTTGCAGTTTTTACTCAAAGTCCTATCTGATTAGAACACTCTGAGGTAAGTATTGAAAAAATTCACAATGTACTTTAGCCAATGAAGTCAATGGGAATCATATAGCCAAAGTAAGATTTAGAAATTTATTCTGTAGGGCCTTGTTTCTTCTTTTGTAGTTACAGCTGCATAACTTTTTGTCCTGTAGCTTGTTTGCATGGAAGGATGGGAATATTGATTACAAGATACTCAGCTCTTATATAACAGTGAAAATGTGACAGTGATCAGCATAGTCATAATATGGTTTAGCCAACTACAGATTTTAGTGTGGGTTTCACAGTCCCTTGGTGCCATCCATATTAGGTAATTATACTTACTGGTATTCAATTCAAACAAACAAAATAACCCACTCCAAATCCAGTGCAAAATGTGCAATACCATCTAGAGCTGAAGAACTGTTGCTACAGTGTATTCTTATTAGCATGTACCTGATGCTAGATCTACAATCCATTACCTAAACGGAGAATTAGTATGGCATTATGTGTTATCACACACTTTTGGGTGATGAGATAAGTGACAAACTGTAGCTTTTCAAAGCCAAGATAAAAATAATCTATATTTGTCTTTACACATGGAGCTACTGGTAAAAGGCCAAATTGTAGTTAACCCTTGTGCAGATTTAAACATTGGATTTACATTGTGCAAATGTCTGGAAGGAAAAACAAACAAACCACGTAATTGAACACAATTAAAGAAATTACAGCACTTTCAGATTTTCTGTTTTATCCTATCAGTCCTCACAGGGTGTGTTTTGGATTCAGATCCATTACTGTTTCATAAGTTTAGATGAATTTGTTGCAATTAATGAAAAAACTGTATGGCAAAAGAAAAAGTAAACAGAAATCATTCTTGATTATAAGAGACTTTAGGCAGTTATTTGAAGCATACAGAACATAACAGTATAAATAGACTATAAATACTGTGAAATATTAAGACAATTTTGTTGTTTTGAGATCCCAAAAAATACAAGTATTCAAGTTTTTCTTTTCCATAAAGTTAGTTCCATAAATTTAAAACTTTTAGGATAGTCTGTG